>NW_020450761.1:3596369-3702940 GCF_003343035.1 Apteryx rowi
GCCAGTTTCCTTGTCTGGTTCACAGAGTGTCACAGCCATAGCCAATTTCTGTTGTTTTCGGATGGCTCAGTTAATAAATATGTTTGTTGGACCCAGAACTAAACACCCCATGAATGTGAGAGAATGCCGCTTTTCCTGCCAGCTGCTGGCCATGTCCTTATTCCCAGTACAACCAGTTGCATATGGTGCGTGTGATACCCTACGCCTTTGGCAGCAGACAGACAAAAGAGTGCGTGCATCAAGGGAAACAGGTTAAAAAAAAAAAAAAGTGTGCTGAGGTTTGCTTGGCTGTGGTCCTCATCCTGATGTGGATGGAAACCAGAGGAGGAGTGGGGGTGCCTTCATGGCCAAGCGTGGCCTCCTTGAGAGCAAAGCTCCTTCGGGACCGAGAGGGGTCCCGAGGAGCTGCGCGGAGGGGCCAGGCTCCCTCGCTGCTCTGCAGCCCCTGCCCGTCCTGACCCCGGCTGCTCGGCACCAGCACTAAGCAGCTGCACCCAGCACTCTCATTTCTTAAGTGCCCCTCCGGGCTCAAAAGCAAGGGGGATTATATTTGGCTGGGACTATTTTGGGGGGAAAGAAACCCAGACTACTCTTGTCTTTTTATCTGGCAACTACAGTAGTGAATGTGCACTTCTATTTGTCTGGAAACAGGCAAAGAGAATCATAAAGCCATTTTTCTGTAGTGCAATTGTATTGTATATATGACCCAGTTACCTGAGTATATATGTATGAAGAGTTCTTGCACACACAACTAATCTCAAAGTCCTTGATCAGACTGTTCAGCTGAACATAATTTGTGGCCTCAGATGAATAGGCTTAGATGCATGATATTTGTATGGGTGCTTGTTTAGAGGTCAGCACTAAAGAGCTGTATTCACTGTTGTTTATTCTGCTTTATAAAATAAAATATTCTTTAAACACCATTCTCGGTCCATGCACTGTATCTTTACTGCACATAGGAATAATTTGAAGTGAAACAGCAATGCTATTACAGCTGAAATTGTGCCTGGATTTCCATGTTGTTCTATTTTAGCTGAAACAGAAAAGGTTGAGTTACTGGAAATGTGGATTTTAGTTTTTAAAAGAATGGTTCCAAATATTTATTGTAGTTTGTGAGTTGTTTCAATATATGTGTCAACTTGTGGTTTAAAAATACTGCAATATTAGTTATGACTGCGTTAAATTCTTTTCGATTAAAGTTTCTGTAACATGTAATATATTTTCACATTCCTTACTGTATGTATTAGAGCAGTCCTGACAGTCAGATCGAATGTGCCTGATTCTTTGTTGTGAGCAGGTTATAAGAATGTTTGTTTAAATCTGTTATTTGAAGAAGTATTTATTTAAGGTTGGGAAAAATTCCTGTCTCTGATATGGTGTTATAGAAGAAGGTCAGTATTGTTATTAATGATGTAAGGAAAAATGGCTTTCTCCAGGGTAGTAATTAGTTTAAGAACTATACTGATAATTATGTTGTATTTGTATGATGACTTTGTATGACTCAGTGTCTACCTGATATGCTGGTTACTACCAGCAGATGCACTTGTATCATACAATGAAGATCTTTTTGTTCTCTTGTAGGAAATAGAGCCTAGAAAAGTCAATTAATACATTTGGTCTTATCTAGAGATCATGCTTGCTGATGGTGTGTTAAATACTTGCAATGCACACATATCTGAATAACTGCAGATCATGTAAGCATTTTCTTCTCTACTCAGAAGTAGCTATTGGTTAGCCAGTATTGTCTTGAGTGTTCATGGAAGTTTATGGGTTATCTTCTGTCCTTTGCTTAATCCACATGACCTTTTACCAGCTGAGACAGTGATTCATGTCATGCTTACACAAAACAGTCCATGGGGTATAAGACTGAGTGATTACTCTCACAATTTCACATGGCAAAGAAACTGGGACGCATGCTGTTTGTTGATAGGTGCTGGAAAAAGTAGAGAAGTTTCTTCTGGCAAGTTGTGTGGGTGATAGTGGGTGAAGTGGCAAGGAATTCTGGAAACTTTCCCAAAACTTCTTGTTTATGCATTGTGACAACATGGGGATTCCTACAGTCCTGGTCTGTGTCTCTGTCACTTGTCCTTTGCCAGAAGGCACTGGTTAGCGTCTCACTGGAATGACTCTTTCTATGTCTTGGCCCTTGATGCTTTTACCCTTCAAAAGACTGTAGCAGGTTGGTGGAAAACACATCACAGCTCCGGAGGTACTCCAAATTTGTTCTGGTTTCTAGGCACCAAAGGGATTTGTTTGTAACACTGCATTATTAAGATTTTTTTTTGTTTCTGGGAAAGAAATGAGCCTTGTGCTTGCTGAATTATTTGAAATCTTCCTCAAAACCTGATTAGTGTAGAAAAAAATGTGCATCAAATGCATCAAAGGAAAGTTTCTCATTACAAATTGGAAACAAAGTTATAAGAGAAAACTATTAAGAGCAGGAAGATGAAAAGTCAGCAGGTGTTTGACATGAGTCTCCTGTCCTGGCTGACCCTGGGGCATCTCCCAGATGTGGGAGCCAAAGGGCCACCTGAGCACTGCCTGACTCCTCAAGGCTGCCTGTCAGAGTGGGCACTGCTCTGTTGTAAGATCTTGAGGACACCTTTGCTCCAAATGCTAACTCTCAAAATGGCTATATGATACTAATTTGAAAGCTAAAAAATGAGCTCCCTAGGAATAAGGTTGTTTAGCTTTGAGAGCTTCCTTGAGCTGCATTTTCTTTAAGATGGACTTCCTTCCTCTTTCTCAGTGTCCTCCAGCCCCCTGAAGGATGTAGCTCTGAATATCGGCGACGTATAACTCCAAGGACTCTATTTTCCTCTCCTGCATTCCTTAGAATTGGGATAAAAAGCAATTACAGAAAACAGGATGTTTCCTTTCCCTGAAAGCTTTTTTGAATTTATGTATGCCTTAATTAAATATCCAGGCTGAAGCACCTTGCTTCTGAAGTGCATGGCATCTTTGTGAGTCCATCCCACTGAAGAAAACTGCTCTGCCCTGGTCTTTGCCTGGGATTGTTAGAGAACTTGTTAGGAATGGGGATGGGGTTCATTTCCTGGAGTGGGACAAGAACGACCTTGGCCCAAGGCCTGTTAATCTAGTGAGGAAGGCATGGAAGTAGGCTCAGAAGTAGAGGTGGTGTTACAATCTCACAGGAAGCCATAAGCAATGGTGAGCTGAACAAAGGGTAATCAGAAGAGGAGAAGTAAGAAAAATGATAGGTCAGCCTAGCGATCATATGAAATGGCTGTTCTCTGATAATGTGAGAAGTTTTAGAAAAAGCAGG
Source organism: Apteryx rowi (assembly GCF_003343035.1). Taxonomy (NCBI): domain Eukaryota; kingdom Metazoa; phylum Chordata; class Aves; order Apterygiformes; family Apterygidae; genus Apteryx; species Apteryx rowi. Next base: position 3,599,656 of record NW_020450761.1, read on the forward strand.
AGGACCCTAAAGTCCCAGTACGCAATCACGTTTAAGTAAACATAATCAAAATCAAGCACTAACACAGAAGGGCAGAGTTCATTCAGGAAAGACTGGCAGAAAAGAAAGAAAGGATGTGTGAATAAAGGACGTCTACACCAAAATAGTCCAATATGTAAGGAAAAGCAGTCCTCTTGACAGTCTTGAGGTCATGCAAGAAGGGAGAAAGAACATGGGTGTTTTCATGGTTGTTGTCTACTGTAAGTCTATAATAAAATAAGGAAATCTCCATCACCTCAGAAGGATTAGATGGATATGGATTTTTGGTTTTTAACTTAGCAAAATTATCCAACATTCAACTGTCAACAGAGATTTTTAACTATCTGTTAGGGACAGACTGCAGCTGAACAATAGAGATTGTCCAAAATGTTACTGTACTGTGTTGGGAGGAACTTCTCTATATAGATGGTGGATAAATGAATTAATGGGGAGATCTATTAAGTTTGATTCTGACCAGAAAGACTGGTAGAGAATGTGAAGGAGAAAGGTAACAATCATGAAAGGATAAGAGTTCATAGTTAAAGAAAATCAATGTTAAGGAAGCAGATTTCAATAAATTCTAGAGTTTAATTTAGGTTAGATGTTGGGAAAATCTTTCTAATAATAGAGATAGTTAAATAAAGAGGTAGAACACCAAGGAGGAGTGTGGAGTGTCTGTTGCTGGGAGACTTGAGTGGATGACAAAGTTGAGTTAGAGGCTGGTGATCCTGCACAAAGTGGAGGTTGGCCACTTGTAGCTCCTCCTATGCCTATTTTCTGTGATAAAGTGATGATTATTGAGTTTAGTAGATAAGTCAAATCCCTGCTTATGTCTAATTGCTTATTACAGTATTCTGTATTCCTATGTATGTAATTAACTGCTTTGTAAAGCACTTTGAAACATCAGATTACATAAAAATGCCATTAGAATGTAAGTTGCTCCCAGCATTTAAAAAAAAGAGGAGTAAAGTTGCCAACATTTTATCTGACATCCCTAAACTGATTTTTTTTTTCCCACTACGCTCACCAACTGTTGTTTTTCAGACTGCATCTGATGAAGAGACAAATCACTACTAAAACATATACTTTAGGAAGGGATAAATCCATATTAAAGCAGTTGGAGAAAAAATGAATAGCACATTAAGAGAGCACCATAAAAAGTGGCCTGGAATAGTATGAAATGCCTGACAAATGTGAGTTGGCCAACGTGGAAGGACACTTTTAATGCATTATTTATAGATATTGCTTTACCACCACAAGCCATTGAGATCAAGGTCACCCAGTGGACTTCTGGGCAATGGGTCAAGACTTGAGAGGCAATATTGGTAACACCAGCTGACAGTTTCTTGGATACAGCTGGTATGTTTCTAAGAAGCGTCATTTTCTAACTTTTAATGAACAATGGAAATCTATTTGCTCTGAAACTGCTCATGTCTGTCTTGATCACAACTGATTAATTGCGGTCAGTGACAGGATTGGTGAAACTGTTCTCTCTTTTCCCTGCACCATTCTGTAAATTAGCCAAGTAAATACATATAATGAACACAACAATCTTGGGCACTTTTTTAGTTCCGCAGACCCTGGTTTTCATCTCTGCTAGTTCTCTGCCCATGATATTTTTCTAATATTTTGAAGTCCCAAAGCTGAACATGTTCAGTGTGCTGGGATCAACAGTAATAAAATGCAAGCTGTAACTGAAGAAAACATAAATAGTGTCCATGACTCCCAGTGCACTGATTTCCCTGCTTGGTTTGAAAGGTTTCCACTCCTCTTCATAACCTGTTCTTCCTATTGATTGTCATGACCTGTGCTGTGTATTTTTTTTTTTCCTTAATGCTGTTTAACGTAATTTCTTCCCAGAGAAAGATGGGAAGAAAAGCCATTTGATCTCTCTAGCCAAATCACATTCACATTTAGTGAACCAAGTCACATCTCGTAAGGTATACTGTGAACTTTCTCCCCAAAATGATTTGCTTGACAAGATCTTCTGGCTGTGTAAAAGACCAGCTTTCCTCCAGCTTCTTGCTTGGAGGCTCCAACTTCTTACTGACCTGTTCCTATTTCTTCAAGGATCTGTTCTCAGTGCTTGCCTAATACATCAGTTTACAGTCCAAACCAGTTAGTAAACTGCTGATGTAAGGCTTGACCAATGCTTTATTAAATTACATTTTTATTGGTCATGCATTTTGTGTTTTTTTCTTACCATATTTTTAGTGGCATTAAACCAACCATGTTTACATGTTCATCTCCTATCGGACATCTCATCTTCCTTTCCGGAACAGTTCTTGACCTTGTTGTTAACATAAATAATGATTTCCATTGAGAAAATAAGCAGCAGAAATCAGTGAACGCTTTTTAAGAAGAGACTAATGCACCTAGTGTTACCTTTCTTCTGAATGACTGGACTGCAAATTAGCTTAGCTTCTAATTTTAAGAAAAAAAAAAATCTTGAAAATAAATTACTATTTATGATCCATGTATTTCTGTAAGAGACTTTGTAAGAACTTCATTCAAAGTAAGCAATAATCCCTAAGAGTAACCAGAGTGAGGTGAAAATTGATGGACTCTTTCTGTATTTGCTTTAACCACCAAGAAAAAACTACAAGATTATAGAAGGAAAGCTGAAATCTGGGCACTGCATCTGCCAGAGCTACTGAGTTTCCATTAACTGCTAGACACTGTGACATATTTTGCTCCTGGTAATAGTGGTGTGAATTATTCTTACTGAAACTGAAGGAGTTGCACTGAAATTAATCTGGCATAATCTAGTGCAGACTTCCTCTCCTTCCTTTTCCAAAGCAATTTGGTGCCCATAACATATACACAATAACTAATTTAAACTAACATGAAATAGCCCATTTATCCTTGAAAGGATTTGGGATTAGAAGACTTCTAGTCCAATTTTCAGGGTGATTTCTATTTTCATGGCAAAAACGCTGGCAAAAATGAGCTAGGGCACCAGAAAAAAATAAGAAACACCACTGAGGAATATTATTGTTTTCTAAACCTTTACCACATGAGTTTTTAAATTATTGCTATTATTTGATATTGAATTATTTCCCTGCATTGATTAATGAAATATTTGGCACTCTGTGCTGGAGAACATGGCTCTAGCAGTCAAAATGCCATGTCTATAGTCGGAAGATAGCTGTGTGTATTGTACTACTCATCAATCAGAGATTTTATATCGCTGCAAATAAGATCAATATTTGCCACTTGTAAACCGTGGCTTCTAATCCAATATTTAGCTCAAAAAGGGCATTTGAAAATGATTAGAGAAGGAACAGGTTGCAACATTCATCTCTTATCTCTTGAAGAAATCACTTGTGTGACAGAAATGAAAAGAAGGGGAGAATTTGGCCTCAATTGGTTTAGGCTATATGATGTTGTCTAGTACATTTGTGAATTTGGAACAATCATAATGTAGCTTTTTTTTACTGGGGTGAATGATGATGGTTTTTTTCCACACAGATAGAATCTACATAACGAATACGGAGTCTAGTAGAGACAATTCAGTGCTTGGCTGTTGCAGCTTTGCTGCTTAGTGCTGAGGGAAAGTGCTCCTTAGACATAGCAAATGCAGGTGAAAGGCCTTTTGTTACCAGAGGAAAAATGGATGAAAACCATCAAAATATTTAGCTTGTGATAATCACCTGAAAAAATACAGAGATTTACTGCCATATGAAGTATTTCATACTGGGAACATCTTCTTTTTTCTATGAGCTGAACTGATGGTGTGGGAGACTGCAGGCTACCCAACTCTTGAATGTAGTGCTTTTTCTAGATTTTCTTGAGTAAGGCTTTTCTTGTTCTGCTAGCTTGATTTAACGTCTGTTTTGGACTTCTGGTATAGCACAAAGCATCTGCGTTAAGCAGTTGGACTTAGAAGTACAGACAGCAGTGTTGTTGTATGTATTTACCCCAGCTATCTGCTCTCTGAGAATTTCCTGAGGAAATATGTATCCTGAAACAATTGTGAGTTTAAATTGCAGTCTAATTGGCTTCTTAAGTCTCAGTTCTCCCTGGGTGTTTTCTCAAGCTCATTGAAAGTGATGGAAGAGCTACCTCTCATTTTAATGGCCAGTGGCTATACAGATGCCTACATTCCCTATTTGCTCAGGCAATGGGTATCTGAGATAGCCCGACAAGAGTGAAACACTGGTCATGTTGGTGCCATTGAACTCCATTGGGAATTTAGCATAGGGACATTTCAGTGTCTCTGTAAGGAGGCAGTGTGGGTGCAGCCAGATGTTTTGGCCCCAGGTCCATGGGTCTGACCATAGCAGAGCAGGCTTGGCTCCCACAGGGCCACTCGGGTGTGTTTGTAACAAGCCCTCGGTTCTGGGAGTCTCATTAGATTTGGTGTAATGCAAATGCATGGAGTTAGCCCAGGTTTGGAGCAGCAGCAAGGCTAAGAAGTTGTGTGGAAATGCTGAATAATGCTGGGGTACACTAACCACGGTCCTTGTTAGAGCTTGCCTCTACTAAGCCCAGCTGGACTTAACGTGGAATCAGGTGGGTATCTCTTCACAGAATCACAGAATGGTTGAGGTTGGAAAGGACCTCTGGAGATCATCTAGTCCAAGCCCCCTGCTCAAGCAGGGTCACCTTGAGCACGTTGCACAGGATTGCATCCAGGCGCGTTTTGAATATCTCCAGAGAAGGAGACTCCACAACCTCTTTGGGCAACCTGTTCCAGTGCTCTGTCACCCTCACAGTGAAGAAGTTTTTCCTCATATTCAGATGGAGCTGTCTGTGTTTCAGTTTGTGCCCGTTGCCTCGCGTCCTGTCACTGGGCACCACTGAAAAGAGTCTGGTCCCATCCTCTTGATACCCTCCCTTTAGATATTTGTATACATTAATAAGATCCCCTCTCAGTCTTCTCTTCTCCAGGCTGAACAGTGCCAGCTCTCTCAGCCTTTCCTCATAAGAGAGATGCTCCAGTCCCCTAACCATCTTCATAGCCCTCCGCTGGACTCTCTTCAGTAGTGCCATGTCTCTCTTGTACTGGGGAGCCCAGAACTGGACACAGTACTCCAGATGTGGCCTCACCAGGGCTGAGTCTCTGTGATTGCATCATCTGACATCAAGGATTGGTGCTGCAATATWTCTTTCCTATATTAAATACAAGTCAAGGATCTGCTAAAAGGATGGTACCTACCTGCATATTTCTTTTTTTGTTACTTTCACAAGTGATAAGCATTCTAAAAGTCTGAGGCTTAGGATGTTGTGGGCAAAAAAAAGGTGAACTTTTTCTGCTGCTTACTTACAACACCAAAAAGGAGGACATGCTTGTGTCTGATCTTTAAATTAGCCTTTAATTCTTACTTGCTTTTAATTTTCTCTACTGTTTGCATGAAGTTTTTCCATGTAACTGGGAAGACCTGGAGACCAGGCAGGACTGTTAATGGATTTGCTGATTTTCTTGAGTAGAAGTATCAAACGTTCCTTTACTGTTTGCAAGGTGATACTCAGAGCCCTGCCCATCATGAGTATCTCAAGTGTGCCTGCTAACCACCATAAAGAAAAAAGATTTGGGATAGTTTTAAGGTTGACTAACATTAACTATTTTATACAGTTTGCTGGGTATAATTAATTTTTCTGATCAAGTATTTTTAAAGAAAATCATATGTACAAAAAAAAATCCATGTTGACTGTACTCAGACCTGAAATCTGAATGAAAAAACACAAGCTGAAAGTATAAAAATTACTTTCCCAACTTTCTGGGCCTGTTTTGCATGAGACCTTAGTGAGAATTCCTGATAAGAATTTGGTTTTGCAGGAGGTTGAAGTTAATGCTACCAGAAAAAGTGGAATGAAGACTGATGGCCACTGAAGTGAATCATTGAAATTTGCGGATAGGATAACTGCAGTTTTTGGATATGATGCGGGAGGTGGAATGAATCTCATGTGCAGTCTATCATTTGAAGGCACGATGTTGTAGAGTTGTTCCTATTTGTCCTTTGTTTTAGATCCACCGTCTTTGTTTTATGGTGTTTCAAATACTTTTGCCACAACAGTATATTTCTGAGAAATGAAAATTACAAAAATTAGAAAAGAGAAGCGCTGTTAAGTCTAGGCTGAATGTTGAATCAGAAGACACAACTCTTTTTTTTAGTCCAAATTTGAACATTGCATCACTGGTCTACCTATAATTAGAGCACATGATTCATTCTTATGCCAAGGCAGATTTATTTTTGCTGTACTATACATTTTCTGGTGCTTTGTCCTGCCTATATGTAAATACCCTGAATGACTATATTTCAGTCTATACCCTCCAGAGATTATTCTGTGGGCTGATACATTGTATTGGTAATGCATATTTTTACTATCAAATAATTCTGCATGAGATATACTTCCTTTCATTTTTTTTCATTGTATCTATCTCAAAATCTTTTCCTTTCTTTGTGTTTATTTTTGTATGTTTTATCACATATATTTGCTATAGCAGGAAAGGTAGTATATAGATCACTTGGAAAGTGGATTTCCTATAATAACAAAGGGGAAATATATTTCCTATACTTATGGTGGAATAGCTAATGACCAAGCAGCTGATAAAATGTATTCTGTTCACTACTCAAATTCTATCCTTTACATTTATTTTTAATGCTGTTGATGTCTTTCCCACTAACCATGCTTCCCTTGTAATTCTTTTAACTCTTGGGGGTCCTGAATGAAGATATGCTAGTTGCAATGCAAAGGTAGGACCAGATGAAGGCCTTTCCCATACCATACTCTAAGGCAGGAGACCTGAGGTGCATATGGCATGGGGAGTGCAAGGAAGCAATAGCTAGACCTTTCAGTTACTGAATTTGAGCTCTGGAATCAACCACCACAAGCATGGGTTCAAAGCTTTTACTTTATGGCATGTTGAAGGTGTGACAGTTGGTGATATTCTTGTGTTAACCATGAGCTGCTTCTCCCTCGAGAAAGTTGCTGATGAATCTTGGTGACATCTCTTTAAACACAGAAGAGACTACAGACAAATACACAGAGAATTTTAACACAGCAAGCTCTTAGGAACTACTAGTCTGTGACACTGTTGGAGACCAGTTTCAGTTGATAGGAGATTGTAATTTGTGCATGGTTGAACTCATGGTCTGTGTGGGTATTGGGCTTGGGTCAAGGGGAGAGAGATGTCTGTTGCAAGCAATTGTACTCCCTACACAGGACAAATAGCATGGCTGAGGTCATTTCGCCTGCTGGAGTTTCAAGTGAACAAAGCAGGGAGCAGGAGACACTTCTGCTTGGGGTGGAAGGCCTGGGCATATTTTCTATCCACACAATCAAATGGAGAATGTTGGGATCAGTCCAGAGGTCAGTGACTTGGCTCCAGTTAAAAGCAGCTGAAGCTTTATGCTTTAATTATTAAGTTAAAAGTTAAGCTTAAGCCAGCCAAAGAATGGATGTTTGAACAGTAGGTGACGTGATTGGCCGGATGGTTGTAAAATCAGGAAGGTTTGAAAGTGAAAATAAACAGTCCCTGTTGGATGTGACAGAAGAAGGGAGTCTGTGAAGGGTGTAAAGGAAGGATAGCTGTGGTCAAAGCAGCTGCAGAGAGAGGTCCTTGCAGGAGCATTCTGGAGAGACCTCAGCTGTGCAGGACTGCCTTTTTCAAGGCTAGGGAAAAAGACCCTGCAGGAGCTAGATGTGACATGAAGGGAGTTTCACCTATGCTGCTGCATGGGAGAAGTTGCATTTTAGAGAGTAAGCTTAGAAAAAATCCAGATGTAAGTGCTTGGACTCAGACTATATGATCACTTCAATGCTGACCAGTCTGTCATTGAAAGAGACACCCCACTGTGTGTTCTTCCCACTTCTCAATTAGTTTTCATGGAGCCGTGCTGCCAGCAGGGTCAGGGAACTGATCCAGCTCAAAACTCACCCAGGAAAATGAGTTAAAAACCCCAGTCGTGGGGCAGTGCCTTTTTTGGTGGCAGCTCACACTTAGACTGGCTTAAAATGATTGAAACTACCAATCAGACTGCTCTCTTAAGTTGATACCCATGCTACAAGCCTGAGTGACAAGCAGAATGATGGTGTTGCCTACAGCAACTGAGAAACCAAGTAGGGGAGGAGGAATAACAGCACAATTTTAATCATCCTGAACTTCAGCTGACAGCTAAACACCCGTGAGGAGATGTCAGAGACAGGTCCCGAGTTTAGCCTGCAAAGGAGGAGTCAAGCTTGGAGCAGAAAGGAACATCTATGGGTCATCAGGGTAGAGAGTGTAGATGAGTTTGAACTGGTGGATAAAATCACTTGCATTTTTCTTGCCTTTATCAGGATGCTTTCCAATATGTCAGCTGATATATTTTTGCAAGAAATGCCTTGCGCTCAGCATATTGCAGCAGATTGATCTTCATCAAGATCATGACGTGATGTCCTGTATCTGGAGATCTAAACTGTGCTGGCCTGTCATCAGAGTTTGGGGCACTGCAAATTCATGCTCCATTTGCTCTTCTCCATGTTTCCTCTCTGTGTTTTTATGTTATGGATTATTTTTCTTCTAAGATATTAGTTGATCATTTTCCAGTATGATTTTTTTAATTTCTCCAGGGCATTTGAATTATGTCCTGCTATACTTGGGAATATATGCAATGCTCCTCGTTATGTGAGTAAAATGAGGTCTGCATAACCTCATGGTATGCATACCTTGTGGTTCAGCCCCTGTAAGATGACCACATAAGCTGAATGAAAATAGAAAATACAATGTTCCTTTTCAGCAATAACAATCATCTTCTGAGTTTTTCAGATTCTATAAAATGTTATACACAGCCTTTTCTAGTCTATCTTTCCTTCCCATATACCTTGCGACATTCTATGTGTTTAGTTTCTGTTTCCTTGGTTGTAACAAATCTTATTGATTTTATATAAAAGTTATAAGGAGCCAACAACATGTTTAAAACTATGCTGTCAGTACTGTACAGTGACTTAAACATCTTACAAGTAATTTACAATGCATTTACAGGACATGACAGTTATATTATAAAGCATCACAGATTACTGCAAACATATACGTATACTATATTATAAAAATTGTCCTTTTTTATAAATGGCTTAGACATGCTCTGAAAACCATATTTAATAAAATGAATAGCCTTTATCATTGAATAAAGGCAATTTTAGTGGCTGATGGCAATTGTAACTATTTAAAAAGCCATTCAGAATAAATCATACTATTTGTGGATATACAGTGAACAATCTAGTAGAATATTAGTAAAGTGTTGTGCATTTTAAAGGCTGTTTTCTAATCAAATTTAAATATTGTATTTCTACTTTGAAATTTCCAATATCCTTAAAAAGTATATGCAGTAAAAACTGACTTGAAAACTTGTAAATTGCTTTGATCATATTTGACTGTGTTACAAACGCTTAGAGCCACTTGGAAATGGGGTATATGTTTTGCAAACTCTTTAGTAAAATAATGAAATTTGCAAAAATATGTGCCACTCTAGATCAAAAATATTTAATACAGTTTGCATTTTCCCCCAAAGTTTTCAGTTGGGAAAACTGTTATTTTTTAATCCACCAGAATAAAATAATGTTATTTTGTGGCCTCAAATCAACTGAAATTTTATAGAAAAAAATACCCCCTGGAATAAAATAATGGAAATAGAAGTGTTTTTTTTAACACACTGGAAGAAAGGTTGAAGACTGATGAACTGAAAGCCTTTTTACTAGGCAAATCAAGGGTGAGAGACACTAGAGGAAGCAATATGAAAGCAAGAAAGAACATTTTCATATTAATTACAAAAATTTTCCATTTTGATTAAGCCCATTTTCCAGTCAAAACTATTTTAGTATAAGGAATTTTAACTGATGTTGCAAAGAATGGATAGCCTCCTTACCTGAACATTGGGTTAATCCTCTGCTATTTATTAATAGATGGAATAGCAAAATGATAAATCAGTGATTTTCCTGGGTGAGGGAACCTCTATTCTGTGTGAGTGCGGGTAAGTGCCGGCAGCTGGAGTGGGACCGTGGGCACGGGTGCTGTGTGTGTCCGTGGTGCCAGCAGCTGGAGTGGGTGAGGGCATGCACATCTGCCTGTGATCGCTGGCGGATATCGAGCCAGACTGGCCAGCATGTGGGGTAAGTGCCTTAGGGGCCAGGGCTCTGAGTGTTTGCTGAGTGTTTCCGTCTATGCTGACCCATGTGGCCGGCCATGTGTTATAYGTGTAGTGTATATGTGTGTTTTGTGTATGTGCCCATTGGGAATATGGGCTCTGTCTCGCTCCTGGTTGGACCAGGGGGTGCAGCAACCCCTATCGGCAACCCCTATCATATCAAGTACTCCAGAGAGCTCACCACACACATATTCTGCAATGCTTTCTATCAAACATACAAGATTCATTTATTACGGAATAGACCTTCACACTCTCTATGAACATGTTTGTTCACAGTGAAAAAGTCCTAATGTGCTAACTTAGCTGAAAATTGCTATGTATAAATACTATGCTTTGCTTTGTTGAGGAAATTTCTAAACTATTTCCTGTAGCGTGGGAACTGTTGAGAAGACCAGTGAGCTCATAGCAGGACTGTCTGCATAATTTATGTTTTCTATAATGGACACAAAATGTTAATTGCGGGTACAGCTTTTTGTGTTTTATATTGTAAGTATATTATAGGGGTACTTTGCCTACAGTGAATGTCCTGTTTTGAATTCTTACAAAATGAAGGGAATCATCGTCGAGTTCTTAATATGAGCGTTAATTTTACTAATATTCTTTAATATATTGTACTGTAGTTCTTTCCATGTTTTCCAAATTATATTAAAGTTAGTGTTCAGTCGCCTAAGTATATATAAGCCTTGACTATCCTTTTCGGCACTTACTGGTGAGATCTGGAAGTAAAGCACAGCAATGGAAGCCATCTGAGAGCACCACTTTTTTTTAGAAAGCCAAGGGTGAGTGCTTCCTCTTTGGAAGGGATGTTGCTGTTTTGTCTTTGTTCAAATCTTGACATACAAATTAAGTGCATATTTGCAAGCAAAGCAGAATGGGACAGAACACCCATAATTAAATTCATTTGCTATCTTCCACATGTGCACACCTTTGTGGAGCACCAGAAGTAGGCTGAGGCAACCTCCATGCTTTAGGTGTATCCCAAAGTTCCTAGTGCTCACTGTAGTCCAAGGGTGCATGATGTGCCCCTTCCAGTTATTGCCAGTTCCTCCTGGCTGTGTATTTGGGCCCCACACTGCTAAGGCCCCAAGAGCACTTGTAAACTGGATCTCTGGGTGTATGTTATTTTTGGCCAACATAGCCAACTCTGAAGGAAAAGGCAAGAAAAGTAGGAGGCTGGAGCATAATAGTTTGCCCACTCACTCCTGATTCTGCCTGCTCACAGCTCTGCTAATCTGTCCCTGCATGCATTTTACAATCCAAATTACGCAGACTAAGTGCTCCTGTATTTGGAAGGACCCTCACCTCCTGCAGTGTATCTCATCATGGTTTGCAGAGAAGTGACTTTGTATCACCCTGTGTATGTAAAAGGGTACTTTTTAGATGCAGAAAAGGAAGATAATACCTTAGAACTGACCTTGAGAATTGATTTTTTTATTTTGTTCTGCTTGTTTTTTGTTCTCTACAGTTTCTGAGAGACAAAGGCAGCTCTGTTTTTAATTACTGTAAGTAGCTTGTAAGTAGCTGGAACAGCTTTTTATGCAACCTGATTTGAATATATTCCAGGCTGCAGATAGACACCTATTTTAAAGGCACAGCATGCTCATCATGGCTTTCTGCCAATCAAACAGTTGTCACTTGCTAGACAGTCCTAAACAACTTCTGCTCCTTCCTCAATTTGCTGTCTGTCTGACTGATGGAAACTGCAGGACTTCTCCCCTTCCCCCTCCCCTTTCTTTTCTCCTGAACTGATGTCACCACATGGCAGGAGAATTCAGCCATCGCTACTAAGAACAAGGTAGTATTTGTGCTGCTGGTCACAGGGCTGGGGTAAGGACTCCGAAACAGAGCAGGGCAGATTTGCATTGTAATTCCCCAGGGTTCCTCCCCTTTCCTCAGCACCTTGGGGTGAATATGGCAGTGGAGAAGGCTCAGTTAGTTTTATTTTGCTTTTTAAAGAAACTTTTTAAAGCTCTCTCAAGACTGACAAAAATGAAATCCAGCTCTGTTTTTTCTTAACTCTGGGCAGCCAGATTATGTATAGATTGCATGAGTACTGTGGTCTGGCCCTGAAACAATAATGCTCTGAGAGCTAATCTGAAGCAAAGCTAACATGATGAATGTATGGAAAGATTTATTTTTCTGTTTTAGCTGCATGGCACAGTTATGGGGCAGCTTTACTACTATATTAAGATCAGCAATGAAGCATCCAACATATCTCAGCACCCCTACAGAAGATTCAGCCGAACCCAGATCTCAATATTTTTTGCTCCATTACCTTTGCTGGTAATCCCCTCCACTACCTCTTTCTTTAGGGAGTATAGACAACAATCATTTTGAAGAAGATGCTAGAAATACTCTCTCTGGAATACTGGAAATATTCTAACTTGTCCTTGTTGACTTTGTGACAGTCACCCTTATGATCCTTTATGGCTTCATGTACATTTTAAGACCTTTTCTTTAGCCAGTGATTTTGCCTTATTTCAGTCTGGCCATCTGGTGCGAAAGCACATAGTGGTATCTGTCCTTCTCTTTATGGTTCATTATTATTTGTGGTTTCTAGAATTTTTCCATTTATGCTTTCAGGCAAGCTTTGCACAGTCAGTTATTCTAAACTTTTCACCCTGAGATGAAGAGAAAAACTTAATTCAGGAAAGAAGCACATAGAGCTTCCTCTGAGATATTAATTTGGATGTTTGGATTCTTAGTAATGTTCTTAATTCTTTCTAAATGTAAAATTCTTTTTCCCCCTTGAAAATAGAAATTATTGTTAATTATCAATTATTATTGATAATGTGTTCCATGACTAGCCATCATCTCATGGACTTTGGCTACAGGATACTTTTTCTTGTCTTGCAGTTCTTCATTTGACTGCTTGGTTTAGGTGAGATGCAACACTCCTGCTAACTGATTAGGAGAAATAGAAGGGAAAGGAAGCGATTCCCTCCAGGTTTCTACTCTATGGTGTACATTTGGTGTCTGACTGAGCCATCTGGAACTGTTCACATTGCAGAAGAAGACTAGTCATGAGATGTGACACTGGCAGGTGTTTTTCCCCCCTTCCCTTCCTTGTTTATGGTTGCCAGTCTTAGCTATCGCCTGTATCTTTTTCTATGACTTTATTTAAAGGATTTTTTATTTATATAATTTATTTATATAATTATATAAACAATTGTCTCCACTGATAACTCACCACCTGCCAACAATGCCTTTTTCTTATCTGTGTCTATGATGTCCTGTGCACTGTGTTCAATTTTCTTATAGGGAACTAGGGAATTACAGAAGTAAAAACTCAGAAAATGTCCTGTTAGGTTGTTCAGCACATTTTCTTGCTGATGTGGATATAGGATATGCTATAGTATTTCCTATATTTCTCATAGAATTCTTATACTCAATAGTATTTAGTATATATCATATAATTTCTTCAGTATTTTCATTTGTTTAGTTTGTTTTCTGTCCCTCTCCCTAAGTTGCAAACACTAAGGTAGGGCACTTTTTACCTTTTCCATTGCTCTACTACTAACATAAAATAGATGTCACCAATAAAAATCTATTCCACATCTCTGACTTGTTCTTTTGCAAGTCCACCCCATGATTCTAAGTTTTATTAATCTATTCTGTGACAGCACATTTCTAACTACAGAAATTCTCTCCATGCTTGATATTTATGCAGTTCAAATATGTTTAAACATTTATTTTTCTTTCCATCTTTGTCAAATGTTTGCCCTTGGCGTTTTCAATTTTTCCTTGCAAGGAAAGTTTTCCAGGCCCTATATCTTTGTGTTTGTTTTTGTCTTTTTCTCAGAAGTCACAATCTGTCAATACTAGAGCTAGCTGGGAGTTTTCCAATGAAAAGCTTCTTTGTTTTGTTTTTTAATTGAGAAGTAATTTTTGCAAAATTGGAGACAATTCTCTTGGGGAAGATCTTGATCTTTTGCTTTTTTTTCCCTCTCAGTTTTGTTTTAGGTTAGTATGATCTGAATAGACACATTTTGGTTTGTCAGTCCAAATGGAAATTTCTTGCTTCAGGTTAACTGGACGTAAATCTAAACTCTTCCKAAACCATTATGGTGTTTTGTGGAAGAATTCAAATACCTTAGCACACAGCAGCCCTTCATCTGGTTGCTGTGTTGAAAGTCACATGACAGTGGAAGATCACGGGAGATATAAACCAGCCAAGATTCCTCCTGCAGAAAAGAAAAAAAATATACATTATGCATTGTGGCGAGTAAGGAAGAAAGGGACACATTATCAAACTAAGATGAATTTCTGTTGTATTTTTTGCCTTTCCCAATGGCTGTGTTACAGAGTAATTAAGATCCAGGCAACTGTAGGTGTGCTGTAGTTTCAGACTCAAAAATGTTCTGAACTACTTCTTGCTGCTGCAGGTCAGCAGCAGGTTCATTCATTACTATTATTACTGATTTCCCAGAGAGATGCACTTAATTAAGCTGGCTGCTACCATCACATGAATTTTAAGGCAAACTGCTAATATGGGCTATTTATTCCATGCACAATTGAACAGATTGCCAATACCGCTTATAATAATACAAAAATGTTGTTATGATTACTAAGAGTGTGTGCTAAAAGACTGCAGACATTTTGTCACTTGGCATCCATAAGGTTTAAAATATGTTGGCTAGGATTTAGCTTTAAAAAAAGCCTTGAAAAAAAAGGAATCATTGTTACTAAAATATCTCACCACTCCTAAACACATTGTGTTGTAACAGGGCAACTAAGAGATTGTTTTAGCTGGCTGTAGCGCCTCTTTCCAGGCACTCTGTTTTCTGTATTTCCCTCTTCCGCTTATATTGGGCTCACTTGTATGTATTTACTGCAACACATGCTATGCTGGGGCAATCTAGAGAAAAAAGAAAGTGAGGGACAGAAGATCAAAGCCTTAGGATTAGCAATAACAAATTCTCAATTATATTGCTATGTATTTCTTCAGAAATCCCTTTGCATGCACAAGGCTCCTTGAGCGAGCTCATTCTCTCCTGGTATATAGAAATGTATTACACCATTGCTCAGCCAACACTAATGTATTTATTATTCATCTGATACCAGACCAGGCTTTAAGCTATGTAATGCTTTTTTTACTATTGATTTATTTGTTTTAATGAATACCCATGAGTCAGAGTCTGAATGCAGACCGGTTGTTTTACTCATTAGCTTGGCAGGGAAGACTTCGAAAGACAAGTTCTTTTATTTTTTTTCTAGGTGCTAAACTCTTAACTGGAAGGTATTTAAATGGCAGCATTATTTCTTCTCCTTTTTCAGATATTCATGTGCAAAGATACTGGAGCACTTAGAACTTTGCAAAATGAACCCTTTTTAACGCTGTTTTATATTGTGATGGTAACATAAAACTAGGTGTTATGAAAATTTTAATTCATCACTGTTTCAGTTTACTCTGAAAAATAAATACACCAATTGCTATAGCATGGTTGATAAATTACGAATTCTGAAATGAAGGAATATCTCTGATAACAATGACTCTGAGCAGGACTCAGAAAAGGACCAACTGAGCATGATGTCCCAGTATGATGCTGGAGATCAGAGAGACAGTTTGATTCTTAGAAACCAAAACAGGGAATATCAAAAAGTGGTAACAGGTCTGTTTTTCCTTTATCCCATTCTAATGAGCCCTAAAATGGAGTATTTTATCTCCCATTCTTTGTTCATGCAAAGTGTAAGAGCATCCTGTAGAACCCCCAGAAAGAAATGCAGGAATAACTGCATTTAAGGTAAAAGTAATTACAAAGGTAATTTATTTCCCAGTGATATAGCTCAGGAAATTCAACCTGTTACACTTGTCCAAGAGAAGCTAAAAGAAGTGACTTAATTATAATCCAAAATACCAAAGTGGGAAGAAGGATCTTGAGAAATAAAGGTCCCTAATCAATAGATTAAAGTACAGCAGGGTGCAAAGCTAAAGCGAAAGTGTGACAACATAAAAAAGAAAGCACAGGACTGTGGCAGTTATAGAAATCAACCATTTCACAGATTACTTTATGACACTGCATAATTGAATCTTTTCACAGATTTACTCTAGCTAAGGGCAGGAGAAAGGATCAGGCCATCCAAATGGCCTCCTTCTATCAATACAGTCTTTGAATCTGTGTCTTTTGGTGCCTGCTTGGCCAGATACCAGCTCTCCCCTTTTTGTGTCAGACTTGTCTCTCCAGATCCAAGCAGGTTTCCTTTAGGAGGGACCGTGCTTCTTGAGCAGCAGAGTGGCAAGGCAAAGTGGACTCCTTTTGAACTGAGGCTCATACTAGAAATTTAGCCTATGACCACCTTCATTTTCCAGTTCTTTTGCAATTTGGCTGGCTGGGTTCACAGTTGGGGCTGAGTAGATTATTTTTGTGTAAGCAGCTGAAGTATCTGAATTTGGCCTATGTTCAGCTACAAAGAGTTTAAAATAAAATATTGAGAGAAATCAGCGGGATAATGGAAAAATCATGCTGTATAAGTTAGAACATGTTCACCCTCTGTGAAGTTAAGGCTAATGATAATAGGCTTGCACATTGGTAAAAACAATAGGGTTTATTTACAGTGTGTTAAGTTTCTGTTATTGTAATGCTAAAGTGTATACAGGCGTGTACGTGTGGTAAAGTGACATGAACCAGGCCAAACCCTGATAGGCATGTGAATTCTGCCAAAATATTTCAATATGACAACTGGAAAATGTGGAGGACAAGGCTGAACTGAGAGAGAAATAAACAATGGAGAAAGCAATACTGGAGCCTCACTGAATATGTGCTCTGTAAAACAAAAGCAGCTTGTGTGGGAACTCCCATGTAAATATTCTTGTTAGGTCAAATTCCATTCATTTTGTTATTGCAAAAAAACCTGTTGAAGTCAATGTTCTATTAATGAAAGTGGCAGGTAGTAATACTAATTAAAAATAAAGCATGCTAAGGCTGACTAGGTATTTTTAGGACAGTAGTGTCCCTGGCTACATCTTTACTAGTAAATAAAAGAGATGAGGGATTGTTCACTGGCCCTGAGCATGAATTACATCCATAGAGCTAAACATTTGTTCCTAAAATGGGGTGGCTGCATCCAAGCTGCCTGTTGGGAATGGACTTGGCCCTGTGCTAACCTCTGAACCATCACCAAGCATAAGTCTGAGAGAGAGCAGTTGGCCTTGGCCGTACCCAGAATACAGATGGCAGCAGGTCAAGGTTGGTGCCTCTGCTCTGGCCCTTTGCTTGCATTGTTGTAGCACCAAGGTTCTCCTGCCTGGCCACAGGGAACAACAGTAGAGAATTTTTGGAGCATGCTGAGCATTATGTTTGAAGACCAACTTAATACAGAGTAGCTGGTACACACTGAATCCAGACAGACCCCTCTCTTGCAGATATTAAGCATGTTTTTTACTTGACTCAGGCTCTCTGAGGAGTAGCAGGACAGAGATCCTTCTCTAACTGTCCTTTGTTGGTCTTCAAGTGAAAGGTAAAGCAGCTATACTCTTTTCCAAAAGGATCATAGGATCTTTTCCAATATTATTTTCTCAATAGCAACAAAAAATATTTAAGACAATGTGCAGTCAGTACAGCTTATTTAAAATGATTTTTGAGGAAGAATTGTGGTTTTTTTCCCCACAAAACAAAGCTCATTTTTCTGGGGTCTCTGCACCTGAGTGGAAGTGGACTGAGTGGGACTGACCCCCATTAGGTCAGTCCTGGTCCTTTTTCCAGTGACCCTCCAATGCAAAATATATAATCAATTTCTTTATCTGAGACCAGCAATCAGGAATTTCTTCAAACCAGGGCATCTACTTTTTGCTGGACAAGAAAGTCAGGCTCTGCCTTGCTTAGTTCCTGTCTCTCACTTGTCCCATAAAGACAAGGCTTCAGCAGGAAATAGAAACAATTTGGTCGCAGCCCAGTCTTGGCTGCTTCTTGGGATATGGGAGCAATCAGTTCAAGTCCCCTCAGGCTGAGAAGGGCCTCAAAACAAAGTTTCTGGCTCCCAGTGAGGATCTTGTACTCAGGAAAAGCTTTGACAAAGGTGGAGAGTAGCAGAAGTATGACCATCATGATGGGGTTTTGAAATGAAATGTCTGAGTGAATTAGGGGCAATCCAAATGCATCAGGCCTGTCTAGGTCTGAAGTGGCATTCAGGAGCCTCTGCTCAGCTGCCTAGGGAGCTCTGGTCAAAGTGGAGAAATAATTACTTTTAGGTACTTCTAAGGCTGAGGAGATGTCTGAAAATAGCTTGTCAGAAATTCTCTCCAAGGCCAAGGCTCCTAGTACCCCTCTTAAAGTCAAATTCAGGCAGAATTTAAGTGAGAACAATCAATCTCCAAATTTTTCTTCTTCTATTTTTTTTCCCATCTGTTCTTATATTCTGTCCTCCAAAAAGAATTGTTCCTAACACATGAAAAAAAATGCATGTTTCTCCTGTAACTTCAAGGGGATGGAGAACAGATCTGAATATAGCCAGCTGATATCTCGGAGGTGTTCCCAAGGTTAATCACATCCATGAGAATAGCGAATTGCCAGCACAGACGGCCTTGGATGAGACTGTCATTGTGAGATGGGTGAGATGCCCGTTGTTACCATTTCATAGCAGGTCACAAGACTGGCATTGCACCGAGCCCTATTGAATTGTGTGTGCAGCCCCGGGAGGTCTCTGCCAGCGCACTTGCTGCAGTGGGGAACCGCACTGTCTGTTTCTTGGGGTCTGCAAAGGCAAAGCGCTGATGTGCATTGAGGTGTGTTGCTGATTTGTTGCAGATTTTTTTCTACAGTGGCCAAAATTCAGTGGGAGAGATGGAAGTGCTCTGATTGCAGATGAGTTGCTAAATCAGGAGGACAGCCCAGTCCCTAAAGTCTCTCCTGCTAACTCACAAGTTCAGTAAACCAAACAGAAGACACTGGTCTGTTAGGCAGAGCCCTAGGGAGGATAATATTCAATGGAAATTTCAGTGATTACTGTGCATATGCACCTGAGGTGACTGTACAAATGCTCCCACCCAACCTCTTCCTGGGCAATGGTGTGGTCTAGTGGGCGGAAGGGTGGCCTGGGGTTTGTGAGATGTGCGCAGACCTTGGCTGGCCCTGACACTCTGCACCTGTAAGCAAGTGGCCACACTGCTTTGTATCATCGTTCTTTCCCCTCCTGTTTGCCGCCTTAGCCTGTTTGGACTGTAGCCTCCTTCAGTGCTGTCCATACCGTGCAGTGGTGCTCAGTCTTGGCTCCTGTCTCTGAATATTGGTGTAATAAAAAATAATAATAATGACTGTGGCTTTACGTATGACCAACAAACCTAAATAAATAGGCTTCATGAAAATGGATATATTTAAAAGGCTTCTACAGATTTTTGAAAGAGTCAAGATATTTCATGTGAAATGAGGACAAATCGTTTAACGTGTTTTTTTTATCCACAGCTTAAATGCAGGCATCAGAAAATGAAAAGGACACCTTTAAATGAGTGCAAACCATTTTCTACTGACCTCTATGTATTTCATTCGTGCTTTAGAAAAATAATAATAATTATTTTTTATGATTTCTTTCTCAAGTGGCTTTTTTATTTAAACAGATGCTTTCATTTGTAAGATGGAAACCTTTTTTATTTTCAATAAAATGCCAGGCTTTAGGGAAGAGAAAATGCAAATCTAAAATCAGTCATCTCCCCTTTCTCACACACACAAAAATCTTTTGTTCCTAAACAGAAATTAAGTGGGAGAAAAAAAAAAATCCCAGCCCCATGACTTGAAAGAAAATGTAGCAATACTTATCAAGCTCTCTCTCTCCCCTTAGTATTTAGAAGGCTCAATTATATTTTCTTGTTGGCATTAAGGTTCTTAATTATGCAGTTGTCTGTTTATTTTGAATAACTGAAAGACTGTGCCAGAAAAAGGAGCAGAGAGGGGAAATAGAGAGAGAGAGAGTGAGAGAGAGAAGGAAAAGATAGAAACTCATTACCTTTTGCAAACTGCTAATCATTGTGAATGGCCACAGAGGCCAGAGGAGATTGCAGAAAATTACTATCAAGCGTGAAGAAATAAAAATACCCTAGACAATATTACAAAAAAAAAAAAAGAAGTAAAAGAAATCTTCTTGGTACTAAAGCAACTAGACTGGAAAGAGTAATGGAAATGAAACACAGTGAGGGGTCCTGGCAAGTCCTGTAAGCACAAAAAAAAAAAATAAAAGGAGGTAGGAAATGGAGAAAGAAATGGATTTTATCATTCTGTGCTGAATATATTGGCAGCTCCCATCTCTGTATCAGAGGGTGCTCTTGGTCTTCTATTAGCAGGGTTCCA
Source organism: Apteryx rowi (assembly GCF_003343035.1). Taxonomy (NCBI): domain Eukaryota; kingdom Metazoa; phylum Chordata; class Aves; order Apterygiformes; family Apterygidae; genus Apteryx; species Apteryx rowi. The sequence goes on from NW_020450761.1 coordinate 3,620,081, forward strand.
TGAAGCCCTGTTATTATTTGTTTTTTCATGTTACCTTTCTGTCTGTTCCCGCTCTTCTTTTTTCCTGGCTGGGAGCTGTAAAGGGGGTAGCAGCTCCGCTTTCCAGACAAGTGGGCCTCTCCGCTGAGTCAAAGGGGCAGAGAGCGCAAGCCCATCCGTCTCCGAGAGGACTGCAGTGATTTTCAGTCCTGGCTTTAACCTCCTGTTCGAACTCTCAGCCCACAGCCATGCTCTTGAGAATGGATCAATGTCAAGGATAACAAAAGAGGCTTGGCTGGATGCAGATAGAAAGCTCCAGGCATTGAAAATAATATCAAGGCAGTTGCCTTTGCAGGCCCTACTTCATGAATTCTTTACAATGCTGGCCCTGGTGGTCCCCAAGCCGTTTAAGGGTGTTATTGCTTGCTTGGCAACCTAGGCTAAAGCCATGAAGCTACCAGGTGAATTCTGTGGTAAATATTAGCACAGTAGCTAGGAAAGCTTTCCCTCCCAGGTTTTACCTTTATCAATACTAAAGAAGATTAAAGAAAGTCACTGGATGGGAATATTGCTCCTAGTGTTCAATAGATAGACCTGCTGAATCAGAAGAGCATAATTTAATGGTTTATATTTCACAAGAAAAAAGAAATTATCTGTGCAAGCAAAAGAAAAGTGAGCTTCATTTTGCTAAAGAGTGGCTTAGAAAAAGAAACTCAGATTTCAGAAAATTTATGTCCTGCAGTTTTTTTTTTTTTTTTCCTAGTTGCACTCTTGTGTTTATGTCTTTTTATATTCAGGGTTAACTTACATTCATGGTTTCCTTTTGTTTGTATTCTGATTTTGAAAATGTCAAGCTGATCTAAAATCATGCAGACAACACCCCCTTGTCCTTAAAACCACAGAGGAAACATTTACATTGCATGAAAAAGTCTGAAAATATACCATTTTATGTTAACTTTCAACTAAGTTTCCAAAGGAAGTCCTTATAGTTGCATATCCAAACTCTTGCATGTACAGATGTTATTCATGCATTCAAAAACTAGAAATAGACAGCAGTTTGGGGGCATTGGCAGAAGATGGTAATTTTTCTTTTTTTTAGAATTTATTTTATCAGTTTTCTGTTTTGAGAAAGAACATGTTTAGTCAAAAACAGAGTTATATGTTTTGCTGCAAAATTTCATCCAAACTAGTGTCTAATTTTGACTCAGTTTAAGGTAGCAAAGAGTTACACAAGCATTTTAACTGATACTCTTTCGTTATGAATTTCTGTTCTGTTTACTGCCTTCATCATGGTGCCATATCTTGTTGATCCTGGATAATTCTCTATCCTAAACCTTGGATGTGCAAAACACGACTCTGGCCAAACTAAAAGTCTCTTTAATTCCTTCCTCCTGCCATCCTGAAAGCAGCCTTATTACTGTAGCCCCTCATGGTTGCTGAGCTTGGTACACAGATCCCAAGATGGATGTATGACTGCTCTCTTATGAGTGTGTGTGATTAATTCTCCAGGGTGACATTTTGACTGAGCATGGGAGCAGGGGGAGGGTGACCTGAGATAAGATTAACTTCTTTTGTGGAAAAGGGATTTTCTGAAAAAAAAATTGTTTTTGTAGGCGTTAGATGTATGGGAAATATGTGTGGCTTCTCTACATAACATGGAAAACTAGGGTTTCTAAGTTGTACGTTAGCAGAAAAGCTTTCTCCTAAAGTTCTGTCCCTTTATCTACTCTGCAGAGTGCTGAGCATTTCCAGCTCCTGGTGTCACACTGGGATCTAGCTGTGTCCAGCAGCTTACCACAATGAAGTTTTTTTTGGTGAGAATGGAAAAGATGGATGTTTGCAGATGGCACGTATGAGGATCATACTTCCCATACATGTTGCAAGCTTAAGTAAAATAAGCTCACATTATGCATGTATTTTATGTGACCATTTTATCCAATACAACACTGATGGTTTAGCTGTTAGAACCCCTGTGTTGCTGGATGCAAGACTAGTACCAGGATTTTTGCCCATCCTCTGGATGTGAGAATACCGGACTGTTGCTGGACTCAGGTGAGGTGGGCCAGGGGGTGATCTGGGTGAGAAGTGCATTGTCTGAATGCTTCGTTCTACATTGGCTGCTTTAGCATAGCAATGTTTACTATTTTGAAGTCCCTTGGGAAAAGATTGTGACGGGCGAGTGAAGAGTTAACAGGACTGAAGTTTGTCAATTGATACGCAGAAGAACTGATAGCACAAGAGCTGACGTGCACAAAGCTGCTGAACAGAGGACTTAACAGGACTAAAGAAGTCTACCAACCGATATGCGCAAGGATTGATATGCGCAAGGCTGCGGAATGGCAGCATTAACAAGACTGAAGAGGTCTGCCACCTGGAATCTGCACGGACCCCCGGGGAGGGAAGAAGCAATACGGAGGTGTTGTGGTCTTGCCTCGCCAGCAGGGTCCCCCCAAGCAGACAAACAGACAGTCCTGTGATTGTGAAACTCGCAAAAAGTCAGCAAAAGCAGTGTTTGCCCAGAGCCCCAGCCGTATAAAAAGAGACTTGGGAGCCAGGAGAGTTTGAGCAGGGACGGGAACGTGACCTGATCATCCTCTCCGGCYGGACCGTGAGTATCCCCCCCCTCCCCTTTTCCTGAGACGCTGGGTTAAGGTAACTCCTCGAGGCTGAGAGCCCTCTCACTAGGAAAGTGAACAAGAAAGCTTTCAAGTAGGGATAAGCAGTCCTTCCAATKAAKARYRCRGTAATCGACGGTTTCAGGTTATCCTTTCTAAATTAGTAACTGATGGTTTTGTGTTATCCTTCCTAAATTAGTAATCGCATTATTTTAATGGATGTTACTAATCCAAGAACTTGTGTGAGGAAATAAATATCTTTTTTATTATTATTATTATATTACTGTCTCAGTCGTTGCTATCAAACCTTCATAGCATGACAGCGTGACAGATTGAAAAGATTTAAATGGGGAAATTGTTGTTATGAGGTAGGGGGAGAGCACAATTTAGATTTGCTCTAGTTCTTGAGTTCCTGCTTTGGGGAAAAATGCATGTGGCCTAGAGATATAGGCATGTGATCTGATGTTTCTTTTTATACCAGACGTCAGTTTTCCGTTATTCGTTTAAGGAACAGATTTTTGTAATGAAAAGGAATTAAAAATGAGATAGACCTGGGGAAACTCTTGCTGATCAAGCTAGGTACTGTAATCCACCTCTGGAAATTGCTGGATCTTGCTCTTGCAATCTCCTTTTTTTCTAGCTGAGATAACATTGCTAGTTTCTTGTTTATTACTGGTACAGTTATGCTCTTACACCATGAAACCCCTTCTGCTTCTGCTCTTGTGCAGACCGTGTGCTGGGTGTTATGTGCTAAGCATGGCATACCAACCAGAGGAGAACTACGTTGTGTGGCTGCAGTGAGCAAGCAGACGGCTCTTGGCAAAATACCCTGCTCTCCTTAGCAGGAGGATGGCAGGAAACTTCAGCTCCAATAGCCATTATGAATGGGCTGTTTTTTAGTGTGCTGGAGCTTCCATAATGAACTGCTGTGGCTTAATTTTGGAGGGGTGACACCCAGTTACTATGCAGTTGACCATCTCAGAGTCACCATGCATATTTAACTGGTGATGTATTAAGATGTAGATGATAGCATGAGCACTGAGTAGTTCAGATTTACTCTTTTATTTTAATCACCACACAGCTCATTACCAATCACCTGAGATACAAATGATGTTTTCCATGAGCCAGTTATTTAAAAGTAATCTTTCTTTATTTTACATATCTCAAGTTTCAAGATGTTTTTCTAAAATTCTGTTTCCCAAGAGAAGTCTCGCTGAAAAGATGTGCAGCCTTGCCAGAGATCTGCTTTATGTAAATCTCAAACTGACAATTCAGCCTCAACATTTCAGATCTTATACCTACTTTCCTAAAAAAAAAAAAAGAAAAAAGGGAAAAAAACATGTAGGTTGCCTTCAAGAAGTTTCCATTCTGGCATGGTGCAGAGTATTACAAAGAAGCAATGTGACCTCCTTTTAACTCTTAAAGAAAGTCACTCTTTTCAGATTGGAAGTTTTCCACCAGCAGTAGTAATCTGGGCTGAGTATGTTTGTGTTAGACCATGTAGGAATAGAATAGAAATATTACGATACCAGAAGTAAAGTGGTGTGTTCCTTGGCACAGATATTCAGAGATTTATTTAAAGAGCTTAAGGTAGTGTAGATGCCTGTTCTGTATTCTAGGAGATTGTGCCTGCAGTGTATATACAGGGGGGACATAAGTTATGGCACTGTCAAGTTGCTCACAGCGGTATCAGTAGACAGAGCGGGGTATCACTAGATATGGTGAGGCTTGGCCTCACGGAGCCAGCGAAGCATTGCAATTTGAGCATAATAGAGTTACTGTGCCCCACATACTATGTCTTATGACATAGCCTCCACAAAGGGATTTATAACTCAACTTTTATCACTAGCTGGAAAACTAAGTCTTTTTTCTTTCTTTCTCTCTCCAGAGGGTCCCCTGCACTCTGATCGGAGGCTTATGCCTTCCTTATTACTTTCTCCTTTAATTTCGTACCCAGCCACCGTTGCAGACAGCGCTATTCTTGACGAGACAGACTAAACTTGGCTCTCTGCATTGTGAAAGTGAGTTCCTTGTGGTTGTCTAGAGAAACTGAGCCATACCCAAGCCCTCTCACTCGTGTTGGCATGTGGAGAAACGGAAACTGCGGTCAGTGATCAGACTTATTTCTGCCAAATGGCAGTTCAGAGCCAGTACCCTTAGTTTGCCAGGCTCTTTGCACATACCTCGGTGGGAAAGGAAGAGGCAAAATATTAACTTGTCCAATTTCCAAGACTCTTTGGGAACCCGCTGAATGAGCTGTAAGAGTTCCAGTAAATCTGAACTGCTGTTTGATCTAATTATTCTGATAAACAATGGAGGATACAAAGTCCAATGGCAACAAAAGGAATGGACATACCCCAAAAAGATGAAGTGAAACATGGATAAAATAATGTAGTCATAAAACTACATAATATTACACTGCTATATTTAGATTTTTTTCAGCAGCTAGCCAAAGACAAAATGTGCTCTTGATAGACTGAATCCAAGTCTTAAATATAAGAGGGACTTTACAGAAAAGGTTTTACAGTTGGAAGGATAGGGAGGCTTTTTTTTTTCCTTATGGTGTTTTAGGTAACTGGCATTTTGACTACTCATTGGAAAACAGCTTATGAAAATAGTTGAACAGGAGATTAGAGAGTTCACATACTTAAGTCAACACTGAGACTTCATTCTGACGGCTTCACTATAGAATTGAATGATTGTCACTTCTAAAAAAAATAAGGCCATTTTCTTTTTGAGTTCAACAGGATCTGCTGTTATTATCTGCTCCATTTTAAAAACAAATATTCATCAGCCCAGATTCTAATATCATCTTCTTTCTAAGAGGGTTTCTTCCATGCAAAATATCTATTTTCAAGCACCAACTCCAAGCCCAAAGATTGTGTTTTGTGTCCATGTGATTTTTAAGAACACATGTATTTGTTTCTAAGTGAGCTGCAACTGAGTAGCCTAGTGCTCGATGGAGTGATTCCAACAGTTTATAAAATACATGTTGTATGGGGTATGATTATAAATATGCAGCCATGGGTATGGGGTGGAGTGGTGTGGTATGATGCAGCTCAGAAGAGTGGAGCATAACAGAGTCTGTCTGCCTCCCCCCACCTCTTTTGCTTTAAGCCTGTTTTATACAATAGGACACTTTCTTCCTATTCCATTTCACTGGGGTGAGTCTAGCAGTTAGCCAGAGGAGATCGGAGCCAATTTAGTTCTGGAAGGCCAGACTGGACATATAGAAAAAAAGAGTCTGGAACCAATAAGGAGGAAAAAGGGCAGAGGAAAACCAGCTCTTCTAAGCTTGATGTAAAAAGGAAAATTGGAAGCTTCTGTCCTTCTGCACCTAAATGCTGGGGCAAAGGCTTTCCAGGGAAATTAAATTATGATTCCAGGATTTTGTTGTAATCTGTAACGTTTCAATATATGCCTTCTTCCTGTTCTGGGAAGACAGATTTTTTACTGCACCTTTATGAAATTCAGACCTACAGGCATGCTTATGACCCAAACAAAATTGATTAGTATGTAAAGTCGATTTATACTTTAAGAATATCAGAAAAAAAGTGGTACAAGGCATTAACATTATCTCTGTCARCGTTGTAGGAGTGTTATCAGGGATGACGTTTGAGACAAGGGGAACACAAAGTGAATGTTATTCTTTGGAAACACAGTGCAGCAACAGGGTCTGTGCTAGGAAGTGAATAGTGCATCAAAGAAATAGATCAAAATTTTCCTTTGCAATAAAAATAGTGCTCATAAAACTTTGCGTGTGACGAGTGACTCAAACTTGCTGGATTTTCTATTCTTATGTGATATTCTTGCATTGCTTTTGCACTCCAGAAATACTGGGGTTTTTCAGGAATGCAACACTGTACAATATGCCCTTGAAACATAGTTTATGAATTGTTCAGTTATGATTTCTGCATATAACCCAGCATGATTAAATAAATCACTTTTATGTGTGACAAACTTGCCTTGATCTGTCTTTTACCATACAATCACATCTGAAGAAAAAAGAGCCAGAATATGTACAGTACTCTTTACAAGTGTTAACGGAGAGTTAGAGTTGGCTGAGCATGTAAGGACAGTCATTGGTAAGCTTTTGGAAAAATGTCGTTTTAACTCCCAGGTAAGCGTTCACAGTGACTAAAGCTGACCTCCTGCACAGTGAGGCTTATCTGTTACAAACCATTTACAGATTTAAATATGTTATGAACTGGCTATAAAGTAAATATGTGTTTGCCTGCAGGTACATTTCCTCTTGTGAGAATACACTGTACATTTTGGTAATCATGTAACCTAAGTGTTACAGATTTTCTTATGTCTTTCTTTACGACTGAGGCATTGTGATACAAGTTTTACTATAGATAGATAGGTAGATAAATTGATCCATTTAGAAACAATCGTGGAATAGAGCTGGATGTACTAAACAAATGTGTGGTAGGCAGATGATACCTCGTGTTTGTTTAAAAAATGACTTTATTTTAAATCACATTGAACACCAGAAGCCAAGTGTTTAGATGGTACCCATGAAAATCAAGCCAGATAGTAAATTAGTAGGTACATCTTAACCCCAGATGCAACAAACATACACTGGGGGCTAATATACAGCTTTTAACCCTTGTAAATGATAAAAATCAACAAAGTTAGGCAAACAAGAATAATGTGAGTCATTTCTTTTCCCTCCATTTGCTAAAAAGCAGTAAGAACCTAGGAAACTAACTTCAGTTTAATAGATACCAATGAACTGTTATTTTTTATTAAATGCTCTCCCATCTCATTTCTTGCGGCTCAGTTAATCATTTGAACTAGATCTAGTTGGTAGTAGGGTTTAGCCAGATCATGCAAAGCCAGTCTGGTAATCTGCATGTCAGCTCATCAGTTTTGCTCAGACATGCATCCACCTAAGGTGATGGGTACCTTTCATGCTCTCTTTCTACCTGTGTATGATTTAGAAACAGAATGGTATCCATTGACTCATCTCTGAGCATGTCCAAAGATTGATTTCTCTGAATTCATCCAGTGCAATCCCACTTGACAATCTACAAACTTAATCAATAGAGTTACACATTGATAATTACTCATTAGAAAGGCTCTGTTTACACTGAGATTTGCACGTATCAATTTGTCATTTCATTTTCATGCATGCTAGAGAAATAAATTTACCTTTCTGAAGCATCATTTTCACAGACAAGGTTAATACTAATTTAATTCACTTTAACAGTAATCTAAATGAAATGCCTCCAGGAAAATGAAGAATCAGGCAGGCTTCTGATGAAATCCAATCAGATTCCTGCTGTTTCAGCAATATAACTTTATCAAATGATGGATAGTTAGCAGTATTGCTTTCATTTGTCCATACTGTTAGTTTGGGGAGAATGTCGCTTCCCTTAACGGGGCTAAAATTATTGGAGCAGCCAACAAAGGTTTGAATTACAAGCTTTGGTCTGTTAGACAGGATCTACACCCGCTTGATCAGGAAGGGACATATATATAGGCATGTTTATATATATATAGCTTTCAGGAAGTGATATCTCTCCCTGTGATGGAGAAGTGGGTGGTGTCAGGAAGCTTAGGTACCCTGCTCTGTCGGAGCGCGGTAGGGAACAGTTTTCCCTGGTTCACTCCAAATCTGGATCCAGACCCATGACTTTGTACACCAGTGCAGGAGGAGGATCAGGATATCCATCACCTAGAAAAGGAAAGAGTTCATGATGAAGAAAGAATTGAATTCAGTGTTTTCTGGTCCCTTGCTCTAGGGATGACACCAGTTACTCTGCTGCCTTTCAGCGGAGAAGGTAAGCCACGTGAAAGCCAAATCCCTTTCTTAGGAGGTCCAGCTTGGGAATGAGAGCATCTGATGCAGAGACACCCAGTGTGTTGCAGTGTCCAGGTATTAAATGAATGTGATATAAGCTGAGGAAGAGGTCAGTCAGTCTTAGAAAGTGACAAGCCAAGTAGAAGCAATCATGTTGCAGCAGTGTCTTAACCATGGTAGCTTGAAGGGAAAGGGCACACAGCTGAAGGTAAAAGTGAAGATCAGGAGTCTATCCTCTAGCTCAGAGATTATCTCAGTCTCTGAGAGAGCACTTTTCATTTGCAGTCTCTCTTTCCCTCTCAGCAACATATCCCAATAATTAGCATGAACCCTATGGGACTGCAGACACTTTTTGCTCTGTTCTGAATAACAGCTGATAACTGTAATGTGCCAGTCTAATAATGATATGAGATCCTCTTCAGGGACTGTTAAATAGCATCTCAGGATTGCACAGCATCAGGTTATTAAAACTGAACAAACAAACCCAACTGATTGAGACAGACTGCAGAAAGTAGATGTTTTTCCATTCTTCATGGATGCACAGAACAGCATCATCAACACTAATTGGAGATGTGCATGAAGATGTGACTGTAGAAATGACTGCTTGCTGTATGTCTCTGTTAAGTTATTTATAATGTTGAAAAAATGGAAATCCTTGCAACTTTCACTGACAGAATATAGTTTTCATTCTCCTTAAACCAAGTTCAGCAGTGAATTATTTATTTAGTGTGGTTTTGTCAAAGAAACAGTGGGCTTCAGTACACTGAAGGGACAGAATTCCAGTGTAGAAACAGAATAATGTTTAAAGAATTATTGGTGCAAAACAACCCTAAAGCATATCTTAATATTATACACAGCCGGCTTAGCAAATGTACATGTAGATACAACTTATAATGAGTTCTGTGATTTACTGCACATTTTCCAGACATGCACTGTCTCCTCCCTCCCTCTATTAATTTGCTTGATTGGTCTATTCTTTTCTCTGTGTAGAGAAATATCTGATCAATGTAACCCTCACTCTGGCTTTGTAGTTGAAACCCTCAGGCTTCAGATAGCAGCTTCTCTCTGTCCTGAATACTTGTCATCTTGTCATTATAGTGCTGCGATGTTTCTTTCTTACTTTTCTTGTCTTCCAGCGTTGCAGAGAATAATGATAAAAATGTAGGGTACTTCTGATGGGAATGCAAATGTCCTACTGAGCCTGGTGTCTTCCAAGCCTGAATGGTTTTAGCCCATAAATAGTGTGCATAACATAGATACTATCTTTCCTTGAATACTGCTTTGTTGTAAGATGTGTCTGTCTGGGTGCAGCAAGGACTGCCTGCTCTGCAGGGCGAGGGGAGCCAGAGCCGAGGTGGCAGCAAGGCAGCAGGGCTCTCCGACACAGTCACAGTCCCCAGGGACCGAGCGAGGCCAGTGGAGCAGGGTCAGGGACGGTCCCCGGGCAGCCACCCTCCAGCCAGCCCCCCAGAGGGTGAGGAATATCCTCTGGCCCTGGTGGTGCCTTGCACAGGGGCTGTGAAGAGCCACCTGTAAAGCATGGTGTGCTCAGGGAGCTGGTAGGGCAGACAGCCCAAACTGTCAGTGACACAAAACTATCCTGCAGTTTACATATTCTCCAGGAAAAATCCCCCTGGCTTTTGGATCTCGTTCTGTGTGCTGCAATTATAATATTTTATAATATTTCATGCTTGATGCCTTTCTCCAAACGGTAATAAGTCATTTACTAGAACTGATAAAGGGGGAAAACACTGAACAGTTTTATTATATTTTTGTAATCCATCCTTCCTCTTTTTTTTAATTTTTATATCACTGAGCAGCTAGAGCAGGCTCCCTCCAAACCCCAGCTAGCTGCACTGTGTTCAAGTTCCACCCCTGCAATCTGGGTGACTTGGCTTGATTTTCCATTCCTTAGCTCTTGAATTTATTAGGTCTCCTTTCTTTGAATATCACTGTGGCTTGGCCTTGCTTATCTACCAAAAATAGCATTGCTTGACTTAATGACCTTCAGTGGTATTGGCTGGCTTGTTACCAAGATATAGTCTATTACCTTCCAATGACTTGCATGGCGTGGAAAGTCATAGACACTTTAAATTTTGAACTAGTAATAGTGATGAGTCAATTATTACTGCTTGGAGCAAAGTCAGTTTTGCAAGGTCATTCCTAAGGAGAAAAATTAAATTGTTTATTCCATGAGTGCATTTACATCCATTCCATATTCAGCTCAAATAAACATTTATTTTCATAGGTATATTACTGAACAACTGTGTTATTTTGAGTTCTCCTTTTGTCCATCAAAATGTGGCTTTTGTAAAGAGATTAAAGGATAAACATTCTGAGATAAGTATCAACTGGATTTTTTTGGAATGAAAATGAGTAAGAACCTTTGAAGGCTTTTTTGGGGCCCAGCTCTAATTTCTAATCATTCACATGAAGGGTTGTGTATGTGGGAGTTTAATGTTGAGAATGTTACCACATTAGATGACATTTAATGTATTGAGTGCATATAGTCCACCAAGTATTATATACAGTATTCATATATTTATCATAAACTTTTTTATTGATCCATCCATAATACTTTTCAACATACTAAAAGAACCAACATTTTCCTTAGGAATTTCACTAACCCTCTGCAGACATAACATGTTGTGTTTGCTAGCAAGAGAGGGTGCAGGCATGTTTAGGGCAAGGCTTGGACTGTCTGAGAAACAAGAGGAATAAGAAAAAATCCATCCCAGCCTATGTAAGCAATGTAGTACATTCATTCGCTAAGGCTAACTGGAAATGAGTTCTATCCATTTATTTAATGAAGCCTCAAGAGCAAAGAAATTTAAATGCAGCCAATTAATTTAAAAACCCTATAATTAAAAGTATGATAACAGTGATCTAATTTGGGAGGGCAGTAATCAATACATAAGTAGACCAGCCAGAGTGCAGTCAAAGATGCCATTAAAAAGAACTGAAGATATGAAAACCCCTGGGAATTTCTCCAACAGAATTTGGATAATGCCTCATGGTGTTGAAATCAGTGATGCTACTTTGTGTGTCTGTAACTTAGGAAAGATTAGTGTGTTGTTATCAACAAATTAGAATTTTAATAATAAATTAGGTTTTTGAATAACAAATTCTGGGCTTGACCAACTTGTGGTCCCTGTGGGGTAAAGAGGAAGAAAGGTTTCTTCAGACAGGGAAAAAACTTTCTGTAACAGAACTGAGCTACTGAAAAATTACTCTGAAAACTGTACTTCTCCTCCCAAATTTATACTTTTTTTTTTTTACAATTTATACAAAAATTATATTGAATATATTTGATGGATTGAAGTTAAGTGGATGTGGTATAAATATTTATACTACACATTCATATTATATTTTTTTTATATAGTACAGGGGCAGAATGTCCTGATAGAGCACATTTTGCTATAACGTACTATGAAGAGCTAAAAACTGCAGCCTTTTTCAAGTTTAAATGTTTTTATATCTCAGTCAAATGCAAATAATGTATACTGTAATTGTTGTGGGATTATGTGGGAGGCTTATTTTAGGGTTAACATAAAACTGAAGGCAAAGGTAGAAAACCATTTAAATCTGAGTGGARTCTTCCACCTGAATTATGATTGACCTATGGCCAGTCTAGGTAGAGCTTCATTTTTAAAGCCTTGTGCTCTACAGCTAAATAATATCCCCAGGTAATATTAACTATCCCCAGTTAAATTAATCAAATTTTGATCACCATGACTTTGAGCCTGAAAATATGGTGGAGAAACTTTGGCAAAGAGAGAAGCAGATTGCATGTGAATGGAGAAATTCATCATAATGTCACTGAATACCTAGGGAGTGGAGTTCAAGCTGATTTATTACAACATTGTTTTTCATTTTTACTGGACACTGATAGGGCTTAGGCTGAAGCAATCTCATTGTGATCCTCACTCAAGCAGCAAGAGTGACACTGCTACTTCATAGGTGCGTTTTGTATAGTTTTTGTACTTCTGCTAGGTAACATGCAGCTTATCTAGGCTTTCAGCCTTGTTAGTGTATACCTCACAGCATCCAGCACTTTGAGACTGCAACAGGAGCCACAGCACGGGGATGTCTTGAGAATTTAAGCAGTATGAAACATGCATCTGCTTACAGGATTGTACAGGCTGAATCATGAGCAGACAGTCCCATGTGTTCAGAAGTCTTGAGCCAGATCCCATCAGATAATGGACTTCACTTAGAAGTGTGAGATTTTCAACAACAATAAATGAAGACCTTTTTAGCTGCAAAATACCAAAAAGTCACAAAATAGGCAACAAAACCAAGAGAGCAGCAAAACAGTAGACATGCATAGACCAATGTACATTCCCGGTGGGAGAGGCTGAAGTCCTTGTAATAGTGCGAAGGCAGAGTACTGAGCACCCGACCGGCCTTGAAGCACACTCAGGACCCAGTACTTACACCTTCTGCTTCATTTGTCTGCTTGTAGCAACCTGCTCCTGTGACTTCCTCTCCACCTCCCCTGTTTGAAAGCATTGGGTCTTGTATAGATTTTGGCTGAACTTAGCACAGAGGTTAATGCACCCCTGGGCCACAAAGGCTACTGTGGCTCTAACGCAGGAGGCGGAGACTACAGTTTCACAGACGAAGCTGAGGGTGCTTCTGCGCTCGCGGACCTATCGCTCTTGCCTTCTGCCACCACTGCCTGGTGGGGCCAGGGCAAGATGTGCTCTGGCCCTGGCTGAGGCTGTGGCTTTTGCATGAAGTGAGAGTGGGGGTTTGCGTGGGACGGAAAGGAGTCCCTGAGCTGCAGCGTGGCTGTGAGTGGGGTGCTGGGTGTGCAGAGGCAGGGAGCAGGGAGCAGATCAGACATGGCCACGGGGACAGGCCACTGTGGAAGGAGCAGGGAGGGATTGGGATGTGGTTCCAGCTCACCTGTGTGACCTGAGTGAGTTAGCAGGGGTGGATGCCAGGTCATTCAGATACTGTCTGATTTTTCCTTGGGAGCAGTAGACTAGTTTGAAATTATGGTAACCCTTGGGCTTGCAGTTTAAGAAATAAACTAGGAAGAAATCTAAAAGGAACATCAGAGGGGGAATATGAATGGAAGGTATATTTCTAGTACTGTTTACTAAGAAAATGAAATTAAATGGAATTAAATGGAATAAATGGCATTAATGGAATAAAACCTGAGGAGTTCCATAAATGCTGGTTCCTCTTAGCTGAAAAACAATAATCTTTTTTTTTCTTTTTAATCCAGAGCCATGGAGGCAATGGGAGCCAGGAAAGAAAGGGCCGTGTGTCCTCAGCACCTGTGTGCATGACTCCAGAGGATCAGAGGATAGAATTCAACTGGTGGCAGGTGAGTGTCTGCTTCCTTCCGCACCCAGAGAAGCTACCTGGCAGCAGACAGGAGAAACAACAAGCAAAACTCTTCTGTACAGCTTTGTGATATTTCACCCACGCAGAGCCCCTTTTTATTAGAGTTTTCAGTTACTGTTTTTCTTTCTGATTAAAATATGCTCTTGGGAATACAGGCTATTTGTGCTGTGCTCTTAATAACCTTTCTACTGCATTGGTTGGGTGAAATGTCAGGACTGATAAATACAGCGAAGTGAACCCCCAAAAGACAGTCTTGGATACTGCATCATTATTTTCACCAGCAAGGATAGGGAGGCCAAGCCAATAGAGTATCGATTCTTTTAACTTCACTATAACCCAAATAAGTATGTGTGCATGAATATTTGTCCAGTGTTAAACCTATTTCTTTGAAAATTTAGACCATCACACATTCTTTACCTTAATTAGGCATATTTGTACAGTAGTAAGGATTTTTCATATTGCTTAGACTTGTTCTTACTGCCATTGAAAACATAGTATTTTCTCAATAAACAACCAGTTTTTCTCAGCACTTTGATTTTCAAGTGTGCATGGAAGGTAAATTTCTTCTAGTAACAGAGGGAAATACCTTCTCTGTATAATGGCCATTTTTATTAAATGTTATCATTTAATATTTTTGCTGTTCTTTTTTTCAAGGGAAAATTGAAAAGGTAAGAAATGTGGAAGGCAAAAAGAAATTGATTGGTGAATGAAAAACAAGGTAGTGGGGAAAGAAAAATTAATAACAGAGCAGCATTAGGGTTTACAATAGAAAAATGACTGCCTCTTACAGAAATAAGGAGAGCCTGTGTATACAAGGTGAGAATTCTGACTGGAATAATGAGTTCATATCATGATGTTAATTCCACTTTAACTATAAAGTTGTAAAGCTCCTGAGGTTTATTTTGTTTTTTTCTTTGCCTAGCAATGAAATTAAGTGGGTGTTATCACTTATTGGAGCTGACCTCCCTTTGTCTTATTTAATCAGCGTACTAAAATCATTTCAGTGTGTGTCACAATTTCAGGAAACTTGCATGATTTACCCATCTCCCTGATACGACTAAATCACTGAGAATAAGGTTTTTGGAAATTAACCACCTTTGTTTAATGCAACAGTCTGGTTCAAAAGTTTTTAGGTATAACTACAGAATAATAAGTCTAATTTCAGTCTGATGAAATAGTGGATCCTGTAAAAGAGAATAAAACATGGAGAACATGGTCTTCTGGGAAAGGCGCATGGCTCCTTCAAAGAGAAGTCCTGTCTCAGTTGCCCGCTGGAGTTCTAGGAGGGTGTCAATAAGCATGTCAAAAAGCATAGGGGTGAAGGACTTCCTTGGGGACATAATTTAGAGTTTCAAAAAACTGTCCATGCCAAAGATTATTACAGAAACTGACTTGCCATGAGTTTGGAGGAGAGGGTCATTTATGGACTGAAACCTGGTAAAAGGACCTAAAGCAAATAGCAGAACTTAAAGGTCACTTTTCAGGATGGAGATGAGTCAGCAGTGGGGTCCCAGTGGGACCAGTGCCAAAACCACCTTTATTCAGCATCTTCATCAGTGATGTGGCGCTGGGAGTGTGCAGTGCAATCTCCAAGGTTGCAGCGGATACTGAGCTCTCTCAGTTAGATGCCATGCAAATGGCAAGGGACTTCAGAAGGACCTCACAAAACTAAGTGCATGGACAAAAAGGTAGCAAATGAGTATCAATGTAGATAAATAAGAGAGAATGCATTTAGGAATAAAATAATCTAAACATGCCTACTTCATGATGTTAAACTTAGAACTGGTAGTTGTGACTCAGGAAGGAGATCTCAGTTGTCACTGACAGTTCTGAATCTGACAGATCTGCAATCATCAGCTCAGCAGGCAGCAGCAGCCAAAAAAAATGTTGTGTGTTGTCAGGGAGGAGATTGAAAGGAAGATGGAGGGAGTCAAACTGCTGTTATATAAAACCTTGGTGTGCTCACATCTTGAGTACAGTGTATAGTTCTGATCTCCACATCTCAAGAAAGATATAGTGGAGCTGGTACAGAGGACAACAAAATGTTCAAGGGGATGGAGCAGGTACTTTACAAGGAGATGCTAAAAAGTCTGAGACTGTTCTACTTAGAGAGAAGGCTGGGGTCGAGGGGGATGTAATCAAGATTTATGAAATTGTAAAGGCAGTGGATAAGGCAAATACAGAAGTATTATTCACCAAATTCCACAATAACAGGACTTCAGGGTGTTTTAAGCTGCTTGGAGATTGGTTTAAAACAGATGAAAAAAAGCATGTCTTTACACAGAGAGTTGTGAACTTCTGTAACTTGTTGCCATATGAAGTTGTGGAGGCAGTCAGTATCACTGGCTTCAGAAAAGAATTAGACAAATTAACGGACAGCAGATCTGTGCAAAGGTGCTAAGTCAGGAATGTGTCCCATAATGTCCTTAATACAGTCATTCTGGTTGCACGGATGAGAAGAAGGGAGCACAGAAAGTGGCCAGGCTCACATGTTTTCCATAAATTGCATTGTCCTTTTGCCACTGTTGGACATTGTTAGTATTACCCAAGAGGGCATTTTTTTTATGTTCTTAGGAATGAAAATAGCAAGATACAACTGTGATGCAAAGGATTTTTCAAGGTTAGCTCTACTCATCTTCTGGACAAAAGACATGTTTTTAATGTAAGGTTGGCAACTATTTTAGAAAAATTATACATTAACTTTATAATGTTGTACTTTCTCAAGAAATAATACTTCCATGTTCTTTCTATCAGCAAAACTTTTCCCAGATGTTCTGTGAGATTTATCTATCCCAGGCCACATCAAATTGCACTTGAAAAATAAGCCCCTTCTGGTTTTGAATGTAACTCAGAATCAAAACCTGAGGAGATTCAAAGCTTGAACTTTTCCCTCAACCTTGAATTTCAGGGACAGGAGGTGTTCATATTCAAGGTTATGATTCAGACTAGTTTCCACCAAACTGCTTCCAGTAATTCTTTAAAATGTGTTGCACATAGTTAAATACAAAAACACTCATTTGAAACAGCTTTTACTCATTTATTTCTTCCGTTGGAAGAAAGAGAAACAATATGCAACCAAATACACTGATGACAAGGCAACCACAACACCAGCTAAGGTTTATAACACTACCCCAGTCTTTCATAACAAAGGTTTTCTCTTGCTCCTATTCGTGCTTACAGCAAAACTCCCTAGGGCATCCACAAGTACAGAACTGGATCTTAAATTATTGGTAAAGTTGAGGCAACTGAAAAATAGATGTGAAGGAAGATACTGAGGTGACTTTGAGAACATTTATTTGGGAACTTGTCACAGGGCTTGAGAAATGCTCAAATACATTTGTTTGAAAATGTAGGAAGTGGGCATAGAAAGGCTGGCATCAGGGGCTAGCTGGATCCTAGAAGATGATTTGAAGGAGGGGATAAGCTGTGGAGGGCTTTGGAAGTGAAAGCAAGGGTGTAATAAAGAGAAGGAAGCCATGGGATGAGTGTGAAGAGAGAGTGTGATACAGTCAAACCTATAAGCTAGGAGAGAGGACAGCAGCTTTCTAGAGAAGTGAGGCTGCATCTGTCAAGGGCCGTGGAGGGATCGCTGCAGTGTTCATGGTAGGGGATGAGTGTTTTTGCTCTGAAGGGAAGACTCTATGGGTTTTTAAGCAGAAACTATTGACAGCATGCATCAAGGCAGAGCCCAGATGTGATACCGTAGAGCAAGACTCAAATGGAAGATGTCCTGCCGGTAGGGGAGGCTGACAATGATCATTTCTGTAGTGATCAAGAAAGGTGATCTAAGGTGAGAAGGTGAGATCAGAAAGTCTTTTTCAGTACAGCTGAACCTGAACTGATGTTTCATATGCATGAAGAAATGTTAAGGACACCAACTGAGACTTCAGTTAGCAGATTTTAGTTATATCCTGTTTAAATATGTTTGCTTTTGCCAAACTCAACTATGCTAACATAACAGTGTGAACAGTGAACAGTACAGCTCCTTAAATCCCCATCTTCCTGCCACTCATTTTTAACTCTTTGCTGATGTACTGTTCACAATCCTGTCTCTTCAGGGGGTTCTCAAGGCCTTCACACCTCGAGGGGGTTAGGGGTACAACTCTGAAGAGCAGGTATTAATAGTCTTCAAAGTACCACAGAGTTCCTTGATAAAACAAACATTTAATGTACACAGAAAATACTGTAAACTGAAACACTGTAAATTGTATTTTGAATGCCCTCATTAAGTTTTAAACAAAACTTATTAGACAGTACTTCTATTTGTGTTCCTCATGCTGTCTCCTCCACTTTGTTGCTGTTATACATCCAAACATAAGGTTTTGAGCATATTTTATTACATACACAGAGGCACTCCCTTCTCATTTTGTTTCCAAGACAGTGCCTAAAATTTACAGCATGGCCAAAATATGTGCATGCAAATGTCATCTATGCTCAGAGTTTGAGAAGACTGTCCCTGTTGTAGCATTTCCTAGCTGCTAATTGGCCTGTCAGAAACTTTCTGGGGTGTCCAATCATTCTCCCAGCTATTCTTGTCAGCTGCTTGTGAAACAGAAGTCCAGACTGAAATTGCTAAAGGTCTGGGACTTGGCCCTGCCAGCAAACATATCTTCTGGTTCTTCATCAGTCAGCCTCCATATTTATAAAGAATTTCTCTGAGAGCAACTGTGTAGGACCTGCCAGATGGCTTTCCCACAATGGAAATTTTTTCAAAGCTCCAGAAATGGTTACCAAACATCTGAGCATGTTTAGTGAGTGCCATATCCTATATCTGCGCATTTCTGGGTAATCTAGCCATGTTGCTGTGTCCCACAGTTTTCCAATGTTTGGAGATCAAATTTAAATTATAAACCCTTCTCTGGATTGCTTCCCTTTTTCTGAGCCAGAAAGAGCAAATGCTACAATACAGGATATGCGACTTTTCCTCCAACTTTTCAAAATGCAAGGTGTTCATATCTGTCCTTCCCTCTGGCAGATCAAGGCCCACCAGTCTTCCACCATTATTTGAGTGTTCATGGATTTGAAGATTCATTTTAGTAAAGAAGGCAAGAACCATTTTCCTTTCCTTTCACAAGTGGAATATATTTGCCTTTGAGGGAGAAATAAGCTGTCTCTTCATGTTCTCCAGAGCTTTTAGTCTCTCAATTCAGGTAAGCAAAATTCACTTAGACTGTCTCAGTGTGTGAAAAAATGGCAAGCCTGCATTACACAAGTGATCTCTCAGTATTGGATTTAACAGGATCATCCTATATGGTCCAGAATTTATCTTAGCTCTCTGCAATTAATATTCAGTCCTTTCTCCTTTAGTTTAGAGCATAGCATGAGAGGGTGATTAAAAATGTCTTTCTTTTGATTTCTAAGCATACCTTCCCACTGGAATAATTATGGAGATGCAATATCTTGGAAAAATACTCTTAGTTTGAAACTACTTCACATTGGAGAGAGGCAGGATTGCTGATACAATGTTATTTTCTGTTTCTTTAAAGGCTGCCTACTCCCATTTCGATGTTCTAGCCCACATATGTTTTGCTTCTGCACCAGTGAAGCTCAAGAAGCTTCTGCTATCTTGAGAGCACATTTGGGACTTGGGTAAATTGATGTAGAGAAGCTGTATGGTGGATGCTTGATAGCCTTACAAAGGGCTCCAGACTTTACATTACTTTCTGCTGGCAGAGGCATATTTTTAGTTGGCAGGTGTAGAATCAATAGGGCAAGATTTGCAGTTGATGTGAGTTGTATGTTCCTGCTGTAAATGCTGGATTGAGGCAATTAAGAGACTCTCTGTCCTTGTACTTCTAAATAATCAGAATGTTCCACATATGCATTATTTTG
This sequence comes from Apteryx rowi, assembly GCF_003343035.1. Classification (NCBI taxonomy): domain Eukaryota; kingdom Metazoa; phylum Chordata; class Aves; order Apterygiformes; family Apterygidae; genus Apteryx; species Apteryx rowi. The sequence continues at coordinate 3,639,674 of NW_020450761.1, forward strand.
CAGATTTGAACAGGATCTCATAAGCCCGTTTTCTTTTTTAGGAGCAAGATCTTTCTCATCAAATTTGCCTTTCTAGTAACCAACCAAAGCAAGCACTCAGTTCAGCTAGAGATGAGGTGTAAGGTGAATTTAAATCTTTATCAAAGCTGTGAATTTGCTCATTAAACTAGCGCAACATTCAGGCACTCAGAATTATTATTAAAGGGAATCTCCATATATGAACAGGCTAGAAAAACTCACCCAAACCATTGTCTCAATAGAGACTGTCACAGGCAACTTAATTCTTTCATGCAGATAACAAGGGGATGCTGGGAAAAGGCACTTGTATTCAGGAACAGAGCTTCTTTATGGGGAACTATGATAGAGCATTATTATAATCCTCTTGATCATTGTGTATAGACAGTGTAAAGATAGTTGTCAAATAAATGGGGGTAAAATAGGCAGTTGTCTTAGAATATTTTAAAATAACATCAAGATAAAATATAATCAAAGAGGAAAAGTGCCCTTGTTTTTCAGGACTTGAGTCTCTGATGAACAACTCGCTGTAGTTCTGCCTCCCTCAGCCCCTTCTTGGTTTTGGGGGAAAAAGAAAAGAAGAGCCCTTGTTAATGTTGTTTTAAAAGCACATAACCTTGAAGTGACAAGATGAAGCTGTCATTTTGCCTGCTTGCAGCCTCTTGTATTTTGCAGTGAGGACAGACGGTGTGAGGTGTGTGACTGCAAGGGGGACAGACCCTGCGCAGTGGATCACACAGGGGATGGTGAGTGTCTCTCTGCTTTTTGTATACTTGCATTATTCTGTTCTTCCCTTGGTCCCCCCAGATCAGGATGCAAGTGGCAGTCAACACTCAAGTGAAAGATCAGTGGTCAAGAAATGGTCAGAGAAAGCTTCTTGTGTTTCAGAAAAAACAGCAACAATGGCTCAGGAAGACTTTGTCTTTTCTGTCTGTTAAAGCTCCCTTGCCTCTTCAGTTCTTTTCTTTGCCTTCCATCACTGATGACTCCTGTTTATCATTTGTTTAGGTTCAGGCTTTCAGCCCTTCTCACCACATCCATTTGAAGTAACAGTTGTCAGATAACCTAGTTTTGGATGTTGAAGTATGTAGGGAGGGTTTTTTCCCCCTCTTTTTATCTTGCTCTTTTCCTTCTGAAAAGAATGGGGGTGAGGTGGAAGGGCTATAGAGCTTGGACAAATGGGTAAATAGAGGTTGTGTAGGACCATGGGCAGTTATTTAAAAAACACAAGTCAGCATTGCCAGGAAGGAAAACTAAGACACAAGTTATGTGACAGTCTGATACTGAATGGCTTCCTGAACCTTAGGTTTGTCATAATCTGAGCTTAGCAATTATGACTTAGAAAGACTGGCCGGGGACATTGTTTCCAGCTGCCTTGTCTCATGGTGCATCAATGCTGAAAGCCTAAATCAAAGCTGCGAGCCCACAAAACCCTAAGAACAATCTGAGTTTTTGTTAAATGATCTGAGCACATGGGCATGAGAGGTGGGTGTTCAGATAAAAGGATGAGCAGCTGTTTATATGCAATCATATAGAAAATACATCCATATAGCTATCTGTCCATTTAATTGGTCAGCGATAGCGTCTGCTTGGTATACTTACCTGTATGAACTGAAAAGACATGATGTTGGCAGACAAATTTACTTTTTCACTCAAGCCCTGAGATTGTCAGCAGAAACACAGTGCTTTTAAAAGAAACTGATCTTTTAGGAAAGCTGTCAACATAAGAGGCTCTGTAAGTGGCATTTAAGACATTATCTGAGGTGTTTGTATTTGTAAATGTCTAGAAGGTGTAATTTTCATAAACTGGAAAGAGCCATAAACATGCGCTATCAGATTAGTATGGGCCACAGGATGGTACATGGGCACTACATGCAATATGTATCCTATCAAGAAATTGGCAGCGGAAAATATGAAGGTTGCAAAGCAATCATTCCCAGCTTTAGAAATGTTGGAGTAAAATAGCCTCTCCAATTTCAGTGATATCCCATGTTTCCTGTACTTTATAGTATCAGGTTTCAGTATTTTTCCTGAGAGCTTTGGTCTTTTCTGCGGTACAAGTTGGACATTGCTTTCTGGAAGTCCAGCCAGCGTTTGCCCCCTGTTCATTTTCCATGTTCCACATGACAAACCCTCTGACTTCTGCATTGTGCAAACACTTTAAGCATGTGTGTAAAGTGCATGTTGCAGGAGTTTGGCAGGAATGAACTGAGGTGCATGGACTGGTAAATGAATGAGCAAGTCAAGAGCTCTACAGACACTTCCCAGTTTCACTTATCAGCCTCTCTATTTACCACTCCTTACACTCTCTATAAGGTGAAATTTACTCTTTGCATGGTAAAAGCTCACTCGCTTCCAACACCCCATTTTAAAGATTTAAATTGAATGCATGGGGAACATAGACCTCCTGCTGAGTCTGTGTGCCATGGCTACTTTAATTCATAGCAAATAAGGCAGCTTTACTTCTGACAACTGCATCATTCACTGCATTACTCAACTTTAATATTATTATTATTATTATTGAGTTTTTAAAACACAAAATTTCTAACTGCAGTGGGAGAGAGTTTGATGCTTTTTATCTTAGAAGAAAGGGAATTTACCATTAGATGCATCATGCAAACCAGCTGACTTTTGACAAGAAGTGTAACGTGGCTCCAATAATTATCATCATATTTGGTTAATGGTAAATTATGTACAATTAGCTCTGTAGACTAAAATGGCAAAGTGTGTGCTTCTAATCGCCTATCCTAACCTGGAATGGTGGCTATAGTCAGTAATCCAAAATCTTGACTGATACCAAGCAGCTGTGAAGCTTGAAGTTAAGGGGAGGCGCAAATATTCACACCTTCTTGACAGTAGGCCCAGTGATGCATTTAAGGTTAAATTTGCAAAGTATGATCACTTCTTGGGTTCCCAGATTGACACATCTTTATCTTCCCTGGGATCTAAGAATAAATAGTATGCTTGCATAAATCTGACTGTAGGATTGAGGCATCTGTCCACAAGTGAAAGAAAGGTAAGTGAGGCAGTTATTTTCCCAACAGAAGAAAATATCATTTTTTGATATAATACTAAAATGACTTGTGATATTCTGTGTTCCTTAGAATGACACTAATATACCATACAGATCAAAGCATTGCAGTATATTTTATCAACTTGCGTGTATTCTGAATGTCTGAAATTGTATTTTCTCTTGTTCTTACTCAATTTATGATTTATTTTTCTCCCTGTGTAAATCAGTTTCTGTTCTAAGGATTCATGGCAGGTATTCCATCTTGTTTTTCAGTATGCTATGTCTAGAACAAATATCTAGTCAGTCATGGGCATATAAAATATTAATCATATGTGTTTGAAGGTATGTTGCTATAGCAATTCCTTTAGTGTGAAGAAAAATTGGAATATAGTAGGCCAAAGATATGAGAACAGTAGGAATTACAAAGCTGTAATGGCACTATTAACACATTACTGCATTGTAATGATATTATTTCCTAACTATTCTAGTCCCCAGCTGGCTAATTTTCAAGATAGAATTCTTCAGCAGGGATTTCACAAATGACTCCAACACAAAATATGCTTGCAATATGAAGAAGACATTAAGCAATTTGAAGAAAATATTTTTAAAAAGAGAAACTAGGCAAATGAGTAAAATGTCTTCTGTTCAAGACTTACTAGGTTCCCTCTGTTCCCTACTCTGGTGTGATCCACCCTGAGGGGCCTAACATGACAGGGCTGAACTGAGGAGATTAGCAAGACCCTGCTTAAAAGAAATGCTGTGAGYTTACCATGTAAAGCTGCAGAGAAGGAAAGCTGGGAGAGCCAGCAGGAGAAGATATGGAAATGTAATTTCATCTTGTATTACAGATCTAACTGGAAAATTTTAAAACCAAAGCAGAAAAGACATTGTCTCTGAGAGGACTGTAATTATTTGGGGGAGAGAGGAGGCTGTAAGTTATGGTTCAATTGATGTCTGAAGAAAGAGTGCTATGGTAAATCAAACTGATAGGGAATATGGAATGAAGTACAGGGTGAAAGCAGAGCTAGGCAGACATGGATACATTTAGCATCTATTACGGCTGCTAATTCTCTGGGTGAATTAGTATTGCCTTTCCTGGGAGGAAGGTTGGGTTAGCCTCAAGTAATCTCTCTTTTAATATTTAACTCTTCAAGTCTGATGCTTTCCTAATGCAGATGTTTGCATGGCCTTGTAAAGCATTCTGAATTCCCTAGAACTGATCTAGTCTTGCTATGTTGTGTGTTTTAAATATTAAAGCCCTAAGGCGCAGCTATCTTCCTATCACTTTTTCAACACATTCTGTAAAGAAAAGAAAAGAAAAAATCCCATAAACAAATGAATACTGCAGTAGACCTTTGGATTTGTTGCATTGATTTAGTGTCTGAATGGACAAGAAAAAACATTTATATCTGAATGGATGGGATCAAACAGTAAAGATCAGATAGAGCTAGCAATGTATCATGCATATCCTTTCCCTTTAATTAAAGACAAACATGAGCCTTCAAGAAAAAGCAGTAGCAGTTCAAATAGATATTAGGTTTAGTAGAAAGCAACCTTTACAGAGATGGATTGTTTTCTCAGTGTTTTGTTGTAAAGTACAGCGACAGCACAAAAGAAAAGTAAGAAAAGGAAAACAGTAAAATTTAATCTGTTAATGCAAAAAGAAAGCAAAAAGACACTGCTTTTATTGAATATATTTTCCAAGGTGGAGGGAGTTTTCAAAAGGGGGGAAGGAATCAGACATGTTACAAATAAGAGACAGTTGCAAAGGACACACTTCCTATTTCACTCTCCCTGGTAAATGTGTGAATAGAAGCTAAACAGACTGTTTAATTTAAACTGTGATGGAAAGAAGTAAATCAGGAAAACATAAATACCTAGAGCATTTGGAAATGAACAGTTGTGCTTCAATACCATACCTTCTGATAAGCTGTAACTTACACCCAGATTTCACTTTCCAGTTACCTAAGAGCCAAAAGTCAAATATCTGAAAAATTCATTAGAGCTATTAGCAGCATCTAACATTCATATATCACAAGACTAGGCTGAACTGTGGACCAAAACTTGTTATCGTTGTACAGTGCCAAGCTTATGGGGAGAAACTGTGATACCGCAAATGTATGACCTTTCTGTAAAGGAAAACCTCTCAGCATCCAAAAGGTATCAATTGTCCCATAATAAGCTATGGAAGTGCCAAGTATAATTATTAATAAAATGGTTGAAATGAAGAAATGGAATTCTGCAAGCAGTGCTGGCTGGTGAAATGTCTGGTCAGGGTCTGCAGCATTTAGGAGGTGTGTGTGCACAGCATATGTACATTTGTGTACGAACGATATGGGTGGCTGCATTTTGGATCTCATTACTGCTGTGTATATACATGAATAGTGAGTGCAATGTCTATGGGTACTACCTACTTGCATACATGCATACATGCATACATGCGCACATATATATTCCTTAGATGTGAGCTGAGCTTTTCTACTGATATATTCCTAACTATTTTTTTTCCAAAATTTTGCTTAAAAACATAAACTTCTTAGATGAATTTTATATAGAAAACAGAACCTGTACAAGAGGCTATTCCTACTAGACAACTACCTCTCTCTCTCTCTCAAAGTCAGTCCCAAATGTCTTGAGGATAAATCTTTTCCATTTTTATTAGAAGGCCATTTCCATTCATCAGGAAACCAATTTTTACTGATCTCCTGAATGCTCCTTTAAATCAAGTTTCCACTACTGTATCTAATCATTTTAAAGTAATACATACACACAAACAGAATGCACAGTTAAAATACAAAACACTGAGGAAGGCAACTAGCCAAAGCATACATCTACTGCATGTTGTTACTCTTTTGGGTTTATGTTTTTCCATTGAGCTATATTGGACTCTTATGGATCAGCTATCTGTTTACATTGCCCCTTCAAAGGCTCCACGCTGTAGGAACCCTCTGGAACTAATTGAGTTACTGTGAGAGAAAGTCCGGTCCCATTGAAAGCTATGGGAATTTTACCATCAAAATCACAAAAGCCAGGATTTCACCTTATATATTTGTTCAAGAAAGAACTGAGCCCTTCAACCACAGTACACCCGTTCCTGCCCCTATTCCACCGCTGTGGGAGCTCAGAAACATTTGTGCTCGCTGTAACAGGGAGGGAATGCTGTTTATTTACTTCTCTTCCTAGCTCGTCTAAGTGTGTTAAGTGAGAGATGTGCCAGCCTGCCTCATCACAAATGGCCTTTTAATGAACTAGTCAAGGATTTAAATTATCCAAGAACGTGGGAAAAGCATTTTAAATTTAAGACCCTTTTAGGCAATTAAAACCTGACATGTTGCCATTGAAAACAGGCCAGGGAAAAAGTGATTCCACCTCTTGAGATTCACCGCTTACAGAGAGAGATAATGGAATTTCAGGCACCCCAGGTACTGCAGCTTTCAGAAGGTGCTCAGATTTCAGCTTTATGAATTAATTCTGGCTGTGTTGCAGCTCGAGTTGATCCTCCAGGCGTGAGAGAGTGTTTGGTCACTGAACAAACTGGATTACTGTATCTTGGGCCAGTGCCATTTTGAAAATATTGGGGAGGAGGGGATAGAGAAAGATTTCCACGTCTTATGAGATTTGTTTCGCTAGAGTAAATAGTTTTATTCCTGTATTTGTTTTTTTTTTTTAATGTGATGTGATTTACTTCTATTTCAGAGCAAATCAAGTTGAATATCTTAATATTCAATATATGGAGTTTTGGGGAACTAGCAAGTAATCTGCTATTCAGAATTTGCTAAATACCCTATCAATAAGGTACTTTAAAAAAAGGGTTTGCTGAGCTGCAGTGTTCTGCAGTAACGGAAAATTTCTACAGCCCTTCCACTTGCCTCTTGTGTGGCACTGAAAGGCTGAAGCATTAAATAACTGCATATATCAAACTCAAAAAYTACACAGTGAGGCCCTGAAAAATACTCATACAAACGTTCAGTGGTTGTTAAAAAGTCACACAGTCAACACCTAACCACAAACATATCATTCATATACTCAAACTGTTCCTAATCTACACTCTAGCACTATCCTTTAGCCACTGAGTTAACTGGTAATGTATGATTTTAGTGCAAGACTCGCACTAAGTGTTAAATGTCCACCACTTGCTGCAATTTGGGGATTTTTGTGCTGTGGTAGCTTCTCAGACCCCCTGGCAGGGGCAGGACTGCTTTGTATGAGCCCTTCTCATACAGACACAGGTAAAATAGGCTGTCCTTGCCTGACAGAGGTTATGGTCTCAGCACCTCCATACTGAAGATTATAATTCAATATGGTTTTTTTTGTTTACCTCTATCTACCTATTACTCATGTGGTCAGTTTTTGTGAGCCTAAATAAAGCATACCTTCCTCCCTAATACCAGTAATTTTCTTGCTCTTTTCTCATAGACAGTTATGATAGCTACTGTTTCCCTCAGTATTCAAAACAGTACTAATGAAATTAGTATTCAAAACCTAGTTGGTTTGGTCACTGCACCGTAATTCTTTTTTGTATGTAAGCGCTCCTTTCTTTTACCTCAGCGCAGGGCTTCACTCAGGAGTGGTTTCCTATCGATGCTGGGGAGAACCCGCTCCTTTATTGAGTTCTCTCGTTCTGATAGGGTCTGACTGCAAAGGTGAGGCTAGGTGGATCATGCAATCTTTGAGGCAGTTCAGGAGTGAAGCGGTTGAGACTGCTGCCTGGCTTCTCAAAACACAGGAGCAGTTGCAAAGCTCTGTCACTGACTGCCTGATGCATAACAGGATATTTTGTGAAGTGCCATGCTGGCTCAGAAGGGGATCCTGTTCTTCATCAGACCAGCTGTTGCTGAGTCAAGGATCTTTTTGTAATCTGTTAGCCTTCTGCCTTATAACTAAATCCTCATGTGTAGTTAAGATTAGTTAATGGAAAAATGTGAAGTGGTATATTTTAGCAAGCGCGGCAACCTTGAGGGAGATGGAGCAGCTCTGCTGTTGAATGACCTAGAGGAGCAGTGCCCTGCTGTCCAGTGACTTGCATCTGCAATACATCTTCCTTCACTATCTAACACCACAGAGGGCAGTGGATTTTTCTTTTGCTTTTCTAATTATAAAATATCTTTTATGAGAAGTGAAATATTCATAAAGACACTCATGAAAAATAAATTTGTGAGCATTTTTCAGAAACATGCTGTTATTTGTAGCACATACAATGTCATGAAAGTATGATGTGAGTCATGGTGGCTGTTCAAATGGTGAAGTGTTTGACTCCAGATGATTAGGAAAATGTATGTTTTTAACTGCTTTCCCTTCTCATTCTTTGCTTTTTTCTGAATTGTGTTAAGTGCATTTTGTACACAGTAGTCATAACTCTCATGCAGGATAGTGTTTTTGTGCACTAAATGACCTTTGAGAATTGAAATGAGCAGTCTTACAAATAATGAAAGGAGTTTAAATCATTAGTCAGTCATTTTATGTCTTCTTTTGTTTGGGTCCAAAGGGTAAACTCACCTCACTATTTCCAAAGCTTTTGCTACAGAACCAAAGAAAATTACTTTTTAAAAAAAAGCAATCAGTAAAAGCACTTTGCGTGCCATCTCTGAGGCATGAGCTTTGAAAAATACCAGTATCGCAGAATGACAGCAAACAGAGAGATGTGGAAACCTCTGGATTCTGTAACTTAATATTAATTCCTGCACTACATTACTTTGTTTACTAAATTTTTTGAAGGAGGAAAAAAATATTCCTTCCATGCACTGGAGCATTTATAAAGCTACAAAGCCTAAAACTACATTTCACCTAGATGTTATATCATTTTTGCTCTGGGTACAGAAATGGAGGATGTGAAATTGGTCAAAAATGGCTGTAAATTGCTTTTATATATTTTCATCTAGGCCACAAAGGCAAACTGCTGGCCTCCAGTGCAACTTTTACCAGACGAAGGGCCCTTATCCCACAAGCCCGTTCCATTCTTTTTAAGCTAATGAATATTTGTGGGCCTACATTTGGACATTCATAAATGTGTGAAGGGTATTTCTGATTTCATGTAGGTTCTGTCTATTCCATCCCAGTTTTGAAAATCCACATCCTTAGAAGTGTTTGAATGCTAGGTAATTAAAATATATCCATGGATCTAAAACAGGAACTCTGAAGCAGTTTTTAAGTACAATATCACAAATAAACTGGCTTCTAATGGAAGATTCCTCAGAGTTTCTGTCCCCATTACAATTTTTATTCCAATGCAATGTTTCTAGGCAAGTCTCACTGCTCAGAGACCTATTCATTCCAAAAAGCAATGATAAGGTTTTATAAATCTGAAAACAAGTCAGTTTGAACTGAGCTAAATTTGCAGCAATGCCAGCACTTGGTCTCTGAATGTTAGCTCATGGGGAGCAATGAACTTACCTTATTGCACTTCAAAATTAAATAATTAAAAACAATCCTTCTCTCCCTCTTCCCTCTCCCCAATCCCCCCCCCCAATTTTTTACAGTTAATAATTATAATGACATACTCAGATGCAGGCGATGTTATTATCTGATAATGCCTGAAATTTGAAATGGGCCTATTAGCCACCCGAGGCGAAACATAATTGCCCAGTTTCTGTGCACTATCAGATGGCAGATGATGTTGCTGAATGTTATTACTTAAGTATTTCAATTTTTCATATGGTGGAGAAATTAAATTTCAACTGTATACTGCAGCAAAACACTCTGGATTGAAGGGTGTTACTGTTTGCAAAAGGTTGCAATACTGGTACTGTTACCCATATTATCTTTGGTGAAACTGGTGCTTTGACAATATAATTAGACCTGAAAAATGTTCTGATGATAACTTTAATGTATTGTTAATGTTACCTTCTACTGATCCTTCACTCTGTTCGTCACAGATCAGGCACTGCCAAATAGCAATGATCCTGTGTCACGTTTCCTAAGTAGATGAGTTGATTCTCCTTCATTCTTGTGTTATTTATTCATTTAAATACAGTAGTAAGACACATCTAACATTAATCACTGTGAGAGAAATCCTTCCTCGACTGATGCCAATGATGAAAGTCCCATAGAATTTGCTGGAGTAAGGATTCGACTGTGTTTGTGCTCCAGAGTGTACCTGAACTCATACAAGATGAAGAGAAGATTCACTTCTTTTCACCCATTGCTACTGATAAAAAAATACATATTTTCATTCACTCTAAATCCTGAGGTTCCAGATAACATCAGCCGCACGACTTTCAGCTAGAAAAAGGCTTAGCTGCTATTTACTAAAGGGGACTTGTGATTGTAGTAATGTGGGAATAATCTTTTTCAGCTTTTTCAGTTTCTTCAGGAGAAATCTCTATTGTTCCCAAGTCTGAGTTCTTTTTCATTCTACAAGTTTGGTAGCCCAGATGAGGTTCTCAGCTACTGCTGCTTCTTTTTGCCCTGAGGAGGTTTGCAGGGATCTGCTTTAAAGCTCTGGGGACCTCAGCAGAATGGGAGCCAGCTCATGCTTTCTTAGCTGGTAGGTTCTGCAGGGCTAACGGGAAAGAAAAACAGTGAGACTGATTTTGTTAATAAGATCTGCTGGTGTGATTCAGAATGAATCTCTCACTTGCAGAAAAGGAGGTGCAACTTGAACAGCCACATGTTAGACCCAGACCTTTGGGGCTCCCTGCACAGTGGAACAAGTCTAATAATGCTGTCTGGGTAGAAGAGGTCTTGGGGCTTAATATATCAGCCTTGCCTACAATAGCAAGAACAAAACATGCTTTAAAATAATCAGAGTGTAATGGTACTTAGCAACTTTGTTCTACTGCCTAAGGCAGACATGAAACAGTAGTTATTCCACTCCACTGTAAGAACGCTACACTTTCTTAGTCCAACTTTGTGCTAAGCTTCAGGTTTGAATTTCCTAGCTTTTAATTAAAGTTATGGTCAGTTTGCCCGTATAAACCTTCCATATACTGTGATCCCCTCTGCAACGCCCCAGCTACGCAACGCTCATTCACAGGTAAAGGGCTAAGTGTTGACTGGGGTTTAGTCTGCAAAATTAACTCCACTATTTTTTTCCCCTGGGCTCTTGATACTCAGTGGGTTCACTCCTCTGACTTCAGATCCTCTGCCTCTCTCTTTCCTTGAAAAAAAAACCAAAGCAGCTTTTCTTCAGGGCTATTTGAATTGATTTCTCTTGGAGAAGCTCATGTTACAATGCTTCATTTTCATATTAAGATGCTAATTGAAAAAAAATTATTGTTGAATATAAAAATATTTCAATTTATTCCCCTCTTCCTAGATTCTTTGGTGAACTGTTCTTCATCCAGCCAGGTGCTTTAATCACACTTGCTGGTGAATCCATGAATTGAGGGTTTGAGAAAGCCAGTGATCTTCAGCACCAGGTAGCAAAGAAAGCCCTGTGCTGACCTAAAATTGTGTTGCATGTAATCACAGAGCTGCAGGACCTGGCAAGTCTGGCTGTCTTTTAAGAGAGCTCAGTAAGAACACAAGAGAGGCAGGTGTCCTTGGGGCTTTGGGAGGGCTGCCTGTGGTGACAGTGAGGCTCATTCCAAAGAATGCACGAAGTAACGATGATGTTTAAAGATAGCCTTGAAATAAAGTGGGGCATTCTGGCTCTGTTTTTCTGCAAAGAGCAATTAGTGAAACCATCATTAGGAACTCCTGAAAACAGAAATTCAAAATCAGGCTATGGAGCAAGAAGACTGAATTACAGAGTGGGGAGAACCAGTTACCTTCCTGCCTCTCCTCTACAGTAATGGCTGATGAGCAGACTCCTTGACTTGTACACAGCAGCAAGCAGGAAAGCAACAGAGGGTTATATAACTGGTTCAGTATGCTGGACGGTTTTCATCTTGCTGTTGGGATGTGTGTACTTTATACACATAAATCTGTGAGCAAAATGGTTTTCCTAATGGTTCCTTAAGTAGTGTTGTTCAGCTTCAAGAAAAGGAGGTATTTACCTTACAGTATAGGGAGAAATGATCTACCATATCTCTGCATAATGATATTATACTCAGAAACTATTTCAAAATAGGGCAGTCTTAGATTTGGGAGGATTGGGATAGGAGATGAAGAATGATGGAACCCCACTGTACTTTGTCTCTTTTTAGTAGAAGTGGATTTGAGTTAAAACCCCATTGAATCAGGCAGGATAAGAGGAATTTTGGATCTGAACCAGGTTTCCAGATTTAGAAAAACGCCATGTCTCTAGCAGGTCATGAGCAATTTTATTCCTTTCCTCCTTCTTTGTGATTTGTCTTTCCATACTTCTGGTGAGTTCTAACGGTCAGAGCAGGTAAAGGGCAGCCTAGATGATGTTTTTGCCTTTACATGCACCTTGGACATGGGAGAGTAATTACAGTAGTCTCCAATCTCTGTAAACAGATAGATGTCACCCTCAAGCACAGAATACACAGGAGAGAAAAAGCTTTATTTACCCTTCAGCTCACTGCAAATCTGCATAATGCTGGGAGAAATCCTTGGCCTAATTCTCTCCTCAGGGCATCAGTAGAAACCAGAAGAATTTCACTGGAAGGCAATTCTTCCAGAAGATGTGGGAAGCCACCTGCATACTGCGTGTAACAGGTCTGCAAAGCTAACAGTCCCTGCTTTCCTCTTTTCCCTGGATCTTGCTCCTAGCCTATGCAAAGGTGATAAAACTGGCGCTGTTCAGGATAAGGCTCACCTCATCTCGAAAGGAGAGCTTTAAAAGTGAAGAGTAGGCCAACTTACAAGTTGCGGATAGATAAACAGATAGTAACTTAAAGTTAGTTTTTAATATTCAGCTTCCAATTGTTCTGGAGAGAGGGATAACAAGGCTATTCAAAAATTCTGTCTGAACACAGCATAAATGACTGTTCTTTGGCAAAGTTGCTGCCAAACCACCCAACTGCCCTTCACAACACATCAAGCTCCCAGAATGGTATAGCTTCCTCTTGGCAAGGGCATTTGATAGTCCACAGACTTCAGCATTAGAACTGGAAAAAAAACAAAATAAGCAAGTAATAAAAAAAAAAAAAAAAAAAAAAAAAATTATACTCATTGTAATTGAGTCAGCTTGTTGACGGACATAAAAATCTAATCAATTGCTTTTGCATAACAATCAGTTCATGTTGGGCTCTAATTGAGCAGCCAGATGGAGCCTTGCAGTTGTAGACTGTAGTAGTATTCCTGAGACACACAAAACCACATGAGGCGATGAACATTAGGATCATCTTTCTGTTAACATGTAAGGAGAACTCCACTTAACAGGCAAAAACAGATTTCCCAAACCAAACATACTCAACTCAATGTGCTTCTCTCCCATACACAGCAGATAGAAGCCTTTCTTTTAACGGATGCTTTCTGGGTTTATAGGTATTACCAAATTCTCTGAAGCTGGGGCACGGGTGACTTCCAAATGCCCAGATGACATGGAGAATCTACAGGAGCTTAATTTCCTTTCTAATATTTTGCATATGCTCCATAAGCATGGTGCATTTAAAAGGACACTGACAAGACATTTTTCATAAACATGCTGTTCCTTAATGTTTATAAAAGCTTCTTGGGAAAACTGAAACTGAAATCCATTTCTTGAGTGAATTGTTTTTCTCCTCCATCTGGATGCTTTGATTTACTTGGCTGTAGACTTTTTATTAGCAGCAGAAACAAAAGTAGTAATAAAGAACTGAGAGTATTTAATAGTTTATCCCTAAAAGTAACATAGGCCTTCGTATCCTACTGGACACAAGTTATTACTGGAATTTTAACCARAAAAGGCAAGTTGTATTTTGGGTCTGCAAAACTTGGCAGTATTCTATCAAAGAGGATATTGAATCAAGTCAAGAAATAAAACTGACCACCAAAACCCTGTATCCTAAATGCAAACTGGGTCTCTTTCCCTGTCTGGGCTCACTAGGATCTCAGTCCAACAAAGTTCATTGCTTTGAAAAGGAACAGAGCCTCAAAGTGTGTGTTCAACACACACTGTGCCTGTTTTTATTCTTGTTCATACCTGTGCAAGTAAACAACAGTTTTGACTCAGAGATTTGGGAAAGGAATTTAACTTATTTATTTTGTGCCTGATTTCCAATAATAATTAAAGCAATAATAATAGTTTTTGTAAGATTTAATTACCTCTATCTTCAGTGGAGGAGAATTGCTAAGGGTACCTACCACTGCTGCAGTATGTGGTTTTTTCAGTTGTGACTTTGCAGAGACTGTGTGCACTGCACTTCTGCCATGTGCAGGCACAGGTCCGCTGGAGCTTCCTTCAGTGTTCCCCATGCAGTGAGCCCAACACATCAAGCTCTGATAAATACAGATCAACCTCTGGTTTGTTTTAGCAAATTATTTGTCTGCAATTAAGATGTATTGTCTTCATCGTCAAAACTTTTTTTGCAGTATCCACCTCAAGTAGCCTTTTGATGTCATTTCTTTCTATTCTCCAGCTCTTCTCTTTTTACAGTTCTCCCTTGTTTCTTCTCCCTTTTGTTTTCTGCTCTGACTCCTAGTTTCACGGTTTTGCAGATTGCTTATTAACGCCTGTCATGTTCTTTCTCCCCTTCCCTCCTCCTTCTTCTTGTAGCTGAAGATCTCATCTACAAACATGATTTTTTTCCATGTGTCCTCATGAGGATGTGCTCTGGAGACTACATGTCAGCTAGTAGTCATCAGTCCATGACTTGGTTTCCTTGCTGTAAAAGCCTGTAACTGCCTACCAAACTGAAGTCCTTCTTTAGATTCATTGCTTATCAGAAGCTACCTTCTTTTCACTTCTTGAGAATTTCTCTACGTTCTGCTTCACTGTAATTTGAACAGTTATAATTTGTCTGATATGCCTTTGACACTAAGGCTTGCCACTGGGAGTGTGCTAAAAAAAGGATTCATTCGAATTATTTTCTAATTTATATACACCACTATACTGAAGTTATCTATATATTACTATTGTGTAGTAATTCTAATATATTGCTACATTAAAACAATGCATAGATACTGAAAATAATACTAACACATTTTCAATTAATAGCCTGTCTGAAAATGGATTCATTGTCAAAGAGATGGAACCTTGTTATTATCTAGTCATTTCTTAATGATTGAGTTAAAATGAATGAGTCTGTGCTTTGTTCCTGTGAGAAATCATCAAAAAAGAAGCTCTTTCCTCGCATGTCAACCAAGGACATTAAAACTTCCAAATACCTGCAATATTCCATGTGTGCATTTCTGAAACATTTGTAAAACTCTCTTTTCTTCTACCCTGAATAGATATAAGTAGTCACTGGTGCCAGAAACGCACCAATTTTTTGTCTTTTATTTTTTGTCTTGGCCAACACTTTACTAATGTGAGATGCCACCGTCTGGGTAAAGAACACATGGCATTTATGAGAGACAAAATACTTTCTTTTAGAGTACTGCTAAATCATTCCATTAATATTAAAATGTTCACAAAGATTTACTTTCTTCTTTCGAGCTGGGACAACGCTTCAAGGTAAAAATGTTGGCCCATTGCTATTATGTTGTCATGCTAAAAAGAGAAAGTATTTTCCCTTTTAACTACTTTTTGGCTGTTTCCCTTTCAATTACAATTTTTTTCCAGCTTTTAATCTCACTTTTTATGTACTTTTTATTGTTGAGGTGATAGGTCCTTGAGAATTTTCAGACTCAGCATTATTGTATGTGTATGTGTATGTGTAGCCTTTGGGAGTGACCTATATGAGAACTGCTGAATGTTGTGGATAAGCATGTAAGCTTGAAACTTCTGGGAAGTAACCTGTGTGAGGGTTTTGGTGATATACATGATTAGTGCCTCCAGCCACCATCTAGAGAGACAGTGAGCTCAGAAATTACTTCGTATTCTTGACTCTCCTCTGGCTGTGCATTTCTATTTGTTTTTCTTTGTTTTTTGGGGGTTTTTTGTTTGTTTTTTTTGCTAGGACAGTGAGTGAGGGCACTGATGAATGATTCTCCAGCAATGGCATGAGATGCCTTGGTCAGATCTGTCAGGGAAGATCATTATTAAGGTAATTGCTGAATGTTATCTTCCTCCTGCTTCTATGAGTTGCTCTAAGGTCAGCACTGGGAATAGTTTGGTGTCTGTATGTGAGGACACACTCATAGGAACCTCTGCTAACATTTTATCTTGCATTGGTCGTATACAAGTGAGACAGTTAAACTGGGGCTGTATCTTTTTCATTCTGCGTGTACCAGGGTGAAATGTTAGACTACAAGTAACTACCCTATTGCTGCACATAGACCATCCAGTCATCTTGTGTAACAAGTGTGCTTCCTGCAACTAACCTCCTTGTCTCGTGGGATGCTGGACATGAAGTTGGCTGAGATGTCTGGAAGTACTTCCCTAGCTCCCGCTGGCCATACACGCTGACAGGGGTCTGTGAGGTGCCTTGGTGTCCATATTTAGAGTTGTGGTGCAGAGCAAAAAATTCAAGCGAACTTTACTACCCCACAGACTACATAGCCAACAAAAGACACAAGGCTGTTAGTTTGAGCTCTGTATGCTTTGTGCTTACAACTTTATGTCTTCATTCCAATTTTCAGACTTAATAACACAATTTGGGGGCCTACTTTTGTAAAGATTTCTAATCAATAGCTTTGGCACACATGTATGGTTGTGGAAAAGGTTTAAAATCTCTTCCAGTGCAGTAGCTCCCCAAGGCAATACTTGCAGAAAAAGAATCTCTAGTTCCCACAGGATCAGTTTTTTGATGTGCTTGCCTACCCAACCTTCACACTTCTTCCATATCTGGGGCTAAATAAGGATAGATGACTAAAGTAAAAGAAAGACTTTTGAGGCAATCGTTTTGTCACGCCTTCAGAGCCTTTTCTAAGAGAATCAGTGATTTGGTCCTAGAAAATTTCTTTCTGGAGGTTTCTGAGCTCATGGGTCAAGAACGTGTCCCATATTCTCACATGTCTGAGTCCACAAAATTAGCCTTGGAGAACCTCAGGATTCACTAATCATCCACTCTAATGAGATATCAAACCTAGGATGTAGGTCTATGGGACTTGTTCTAGCATACCGCAAACAGAATTTCTTCAGGTGTGGAGGTTGCAAATTTTTGTTTATGGGCCTGAGATCACTTGAAAAGCTTTTTTTTTTTTTTTTCCCCTACCTGTATATATTTGTTATATCAGTAAAAGACCATGCAAAGGTGCCATTACTTACAGAATACCATAATAATAAACACTGTCAATATGTCCCAAAACCTTGAACTTCAATATTCAGTATAATTAATTTGCCTGGCTGAGCATTGTGCCATTCGATGAAATCTCCCTTCTCCAAACTGAGTATTGGCAGCTGGAGAACCCATATAAGAATAATGGTGATGAAAGCTTTTTGGGCAAGAGGTCAATGGTGAAAGATACCCTCATATGACTAAAAGATTTAGTCCATTTAGAGTGAGCTGGAAATGTTCCCACTGGCATTTTTCTTCCCTGGGAAAAAATACAATTTTGTAAAAATATTCTTAAGACAAAATTTTATTCCCAGTTTTTCATTTGCTGTCTGACAATCGCCAAGAACAGAATTGAAATTCTGTCTTTGAACTAAGGAAGGGAGCTGTATATGTGGCCACCCAGCTGTTGATCTGCATCTGTGGGATTGAATACATTTTGCTAGTCAGGAGTGGAAGTGGCAGACCTGAAACGTCAAAATAATATATGTGTCCAGCTTACAGTGTAGAGTCTTTGCCAGATGTCTTTGATAACAATCTCCCAAATCTATTCTGTCCAATGCTTTAAGCATATAACAAATTAAGCAAAATCTCTTGAAGACCACAAACTGCATCTTGCCACTATTTGGAAATGCAAATTGTATGTGCCTGTGTGTGGCCTATCCAGTCTTCATCATTTTCCCCTTCACAGAGTTGCTTTTGTTGACTACACTTTCATTAAAAATCTACTGCAAAACATAGATTTAAACTGAAGAAAAAAGGATGTGTGTGGCATTGGCAGTTTTACTACTTGAAGAAGAATGACCTGTGGGAGTAGATTTACCTGAACTTCAGCTCCTGGGCATTTTCTAGGAACCCCATTATAGTAAAACAAAGAACCATGCTGACATTTGATGTCTGCTGCTGTCTCCTTCAATGCTTTTTAGAGTTCTTTGTTCTTACATGCTGTCTACTCCTCAGTCTTGGCTTTAGAATCCACATGCATTTCATGAACTGGAATTAAAAAATGACATCCTTAGGTAGATCAAAAGCATTCACATCACTTTTGTTGTAATATCATCCCCAAATTCCTCTGTCCCTAGTGTAACTTCCCCAGAAATTATTTCTTATCTAAATGATCTATATTACAATATATAGAGATGTCTGTCAGCCAAGAAAAGAAAAACAATAGTTACAAGTGAGTTTGCACTCCTGGAATATTATTCATATAAAATTAATGCAGTGCAACACATACATATATACAAAGCAGTTAAAAAAATTAAATTAGTGATTCAAATTCTGTTTCCAATTAAGTTGTTGTATATCCAGACTAATTCCACAGATTGCTGCATTATTACTTTTGATTTATTCCTGTATAATTAAGAAAAATTTACGTCATCAACTCTAATGGAAGTCATGATCTGAAAAATTAAAGTAGAGAAATATAGTTTAAGGTAGTTTCTAACAGAATGAATTGCAATATAATTCAGTATGAGAAGAGGCAGAAATTAAATACTTTCATTGTCTTACCTAACTTTGTATTCTGGGTATACATTCCAGTTACAAAAAAGAAAGGACCAAGATTCAACCACAAGTATTTTTTTATTTTATTTTTGCATTATATACAAAGCCTGCCTGTCAATCATTTAAGAGTTGAAAATGGTATAGCAAAGCAGATTTCTAGCAGAACAAATTCAAAGCAGAATGAGTAAACTATGGCCCGCTAAACTTGTTCAAAAGTCCAAAATAATCACATTCAGCTACCCTTTCCTTATCCTGATACTTTGCTTTCCTGATATGTTTCTCAACGTGCATTTATTCTGAGTTACGCTTTCTTATGCCTGCTCAGATCATCATTTTGTTTTTTGCTCTATCCGAATTTGCACTTATCTATCCCTCTTAGGTAGAAGATATTCTGCTGACAAACTGTCAAGGTATTACTGCAAATTTGCCAGACCCATAAAAGTAGGCATTTTTTGCCACTAATTCTTCATTGCCTGTTTCAGTCAGTCAAGCCTTATTTTGAATTATTTCATACATGCTCTCATACTTGTTGAAAGCTCTGTCCTGTCACTAGCAACTTTAGATGGCAGTATAAGCATGGCCTGGTGTGCGGTTTTTTGGTGGTAGTCCCAGAATCTGTACTGTTACTGATTCATGCTGAGTGTGAAGTGGCTGCCTATACTTCAGTCTTATAAACCAAATTAAATGTTGCTGGCTACTTAGTCAAGCACTCTGCATCTGCTACAAAAATCTAGTGATAAACTAGCCAGAAAGGTCTATAGCTTTGTATTCAGTTTATTTTTGTATGGAGAAGAGGGGATAAATGTCAAAGTCACAGAGAGAGACTGTTGTTTCACAGCAGAAATAATTAGACAGACCCTTCTTGACTTCTGGACTATAGAGTAAAATGCTTCTTCTAGGTAACAGTGCCTTTTGTGTTGTTTTCAAGAGTCAGTGACTGATATCTCCTCTTGCAAAGGCACACTACCCTCTGTGATTAAATATTTATCACAGTGAGAGACCAGCAGAAGGACTAAGTGCCTCCAATTAACTATAACAGAGGTTCATAAGGGCCTACAGGACACGTATAAATATTTTAAAAGATCAGGTTAGAACAATGTCCATATCGGGCTGCCTCCTGTAGATCAGGGYGTGTTGTTTATGGGTAAGCAGATGCATGTCTGTTTATCAACAAACAAAGCCTCCACTTTATTTGCTGTGCCTTAGCTATAAATCAGTTGGTAAATTATTGCATTAATCATGCACATGAAGAGCTCTGCTTTGCCTGGTGATTATGAAGGGCAAGCAAAACACAATTAAAGGTGCTGCAATCTGTTTTGTTTGTGCTGAGTATTGTTATTTTTTCCAGGGTTCACACACAGGAAGGAAATTCATATTTAATTCTCTGGACCAAGAGGTGTCTGAATTTATGAGTATCTTCACCATACAGGAGCCTCCTGTGTCTGCTTTCATTGAAAAAGAAAAGACAGGACATCTTGCCCCAGGCTGATTATCAAGAACATTTGAAGGAGGTGGAACAGAGTGAGTAATATTCTCCTGGGCTGGCTGCTGATCTAGGGTATAAGATTGTGCTCCAAGGGGAAGGTTGGCGGTCCTTGGCTTGTGTCTTAGAGAAATGTATGTTCATTGACAGGGCTTTGGAGCTCAGAGTCACTTGCAGTTTCTTGTTTCTCCTCTGTGAAGAACAACTCTAATTTGGGATCCGTCTAAAACCTACTGCTGCAGAATTCATCTTGTCTGCCGATACCCTCAGGAGAATCCCTACAGACCTCAGGCCTTGCAGTCTTCTGTCTTTAATTTTCATCCTTCTGGCCACATCTTGTTTGTGGTAGTAGAATGAGCTGTAAAAAAGAATGGAAGCAACTGACTCTGTTGCAAAAAACCTGGAGAATCAGAAATATTTGTTTTATACTGAATTGGGGTGATGTAAACAAATAAAGTTCTGGAGGTGATCAGGAAATGGCTTTTCAGGCTTATGCCTAAAATTAAAGCTTGAAACAAAGAGATTTTTATGCAGTCATTTGAGATTTGGGAACAGGTCTTTGTAATGTGTTACAAAAGCTTAGAGCAATTTAAGGTGTATGTGAAATGGATTCATTACTACTAAGACTGAGGCAATGATAGGAATACATTTAGGGCAAAGATTATACGTTGCTAGGGTTTGAATGCATTTCTTTCATAATAACTCCATTTTCAGTTTCTCCATCCTGGTCACATGGGTACAAGCTGAATTCAAGCTTAGACTCTGCATACAGGACCTCACCAGGTAGAGTTGTATTTTGAGGTATTTAATACATTTCAAGTAATACAGATTCACTTCTGCCACGCAGGAGCCTGACTTCACCATGCTTCAAGCTCTGTATGGAAACTGTGTAGTGTGGTGAGAAGCTCCCTGTGGGGCACACCAGACTGTGGGGGAATGGGACCCAAGGGGAGAGTAGCTGAGTTGCCGCAGTGCGCCATTAGCTGCATTAAGGGGCAGCACCTGGAAGCGGCAGAGGCTCATTAGCCTTCTTGAGACCCTGCATGCATAAAGAAAGAGAGAGTCAACAACCCCAGGGCTCTGGAAGTGGAGGAGCAGTCCTTGCCCATCAGACTAAGGAAGGGCTTGTGGAAGCTTTACGCAAGCCCACTTTGGTTTGTAGTCAGGTGCTTAAAGACACGTCACAGTGTTCATTATTTCTGGTGGTCCTTCATTTCAGTAATTTTTCTTGCAGAAGTAGAGTGGCATCTTTTCTTCAGGATATTTAAAGAAGAATTTGAGGGACTGTGAATCCTCTGAAGCTTAATGAAAAGTTTTGACTATAAGAAGCAGTCAGTAACATTTTTTTCTTATATTTAGCATTGAGAGGGTATCTTTAGGGGTAGGATCTCAGGAGATGGATGGGAAGGAACTTAGTGCAGAAGTTTTTATGGAGCATCTTTTGCAGACTGATCTCTTCAGAGCAGTGGATAGGCACTCCTATCTTTCCTGTGCTGCCATCGCTGAAGGACTCCCAAACTTTCAGCAGTGTAACCAGTGAGAGTAAAGCAGCACTTGGGACCTGTGAGAAAGCATGTGAAGCAGGGCAATCTAGAGGCACAGGTCTTTTTTTGCCTTAAGAAAACACAAATTACACTATAACTTCTCTGAGTGGGAGCACTGTATCTTCATGGGTGTTTATACAGCTTCTGCCAGGCTGAAGCTGCCATGCTGGCTAGACCCTTTGCCAGCAATGCACACAATATGTGATGAAAAGGCTGATAACTCCCACCTGCATTATGCAGAAGAAATGAATTTTTTTTAGAGTGAAAAATAGCCCTAGTCTTGGCAGAAAATTATGCAGCTGTGACATTGAAAACAGGTTGCAGCAACTTCCAGGGCAGGTAAGTAACTTTCTTTTCCATAGTTAACTTGGAGGCAAGGAATATATCTGTTAGGACATACCCTCTTTTTAGCCAATGCACACAAGTTAGGACATTCCCTTTTCATAGCCAGTGAACACAAAGACAAACTTCACTTTTGAAAGACACTAAAAGGAAGAATGAACTACTTGAAAAAGTCTGAATTACTTCTATAAAATAGTAACAGATGTGCTCCTTCTGTGCTTTCATTCTTCCGTTTTTCTAAACACAGGAAACTAAACTCTATGCTAATAGCCCTCAGTCTGTAAGATAAGAGGAAGCTGTACTGTTTAAATCCCCTCAAAGCAATGCTTGCCTGTGCTGCTGAGAGGAGCTACCCACTGGGAGGGGAGTGGGAAGCTTTGTTGGACTGGTGGCTCGCAGATAGACATTCATGTGTTGGGTTGTTCTGTCTTCTGGATGAGTAGAGATGCATTTAAATGTGTGCTGGTCTCATAATTGCGATGATGTTTGTTTTCAGTATTACACAGAAATGGTTGAGAGGGGACATACAAAAACACATTTCAGGCAGCACCTCACTTCACCAACTTAACTTCATACCTATGTGAAACACCTTAGCCCAATGGTTGGCCTACTGAAACCAATAACTATAAACACATATCAAACATGCCAACAAGTCGCTTATGACTAGCCAGGGCAACAAAAATCAAAGCTGTCCTTCTGGTTATAGTCATAATAATAATAATCGCAGAAAAATTATCTCTTTCTCTCCACTACAATGTGTACCCAGCACTGTGGGAAACCCTCTTTTTAACATACCAGTCATCTCAAAACAATCATAATTTACCATTTCAACACTGTAAAATTCTCAGGACAGTAAATGGCTGCCAAAGCCTGAACATGTTCATTCTCATTTAAAACTGTTTTGACTTCAGTAGTACCCAGAGATCCTATGCAGGACTATGATGATAAACGTACTCTAAGATAAGGCTGAGGGCTAACGAACTGTTGTTCCAGTGCTTCACACTTCTACTCTTTGACAGGCTCTTTAATAAAACTGCGTCTCCCAGGATGGACCACAGTCTTGTAAGCTACAACAGTGTGCAGTAAGGGAACCCTGGAGGGATCTGAGAGAGCGTGTTGTTTTTGCTAGTTTGTGGGGGGGGGGAGGTGCTGGTGAAAAGGGAAATATTATGTGAGTGCTCCTATATTAAAAAAATAGAGTAAAATCCCCCATTTTTTGCTGTAAATAATGATGATGGAAAAATTTCCCATTATAACTACATGGGTTAAAAAGTGAGATGGAGGAGGAGGGATACAGAAAGAGGAGAGAAATAGTGGCAGGACATCTGAGGTGAAGAGTGAGTAGGGTTGGCCTAGGAAACCAAGCAAGGAATGTTGTGAGCAGCAAGCAGAATGAGATTTTAAGGATCACGGTATTCCTTGAAAAACATAACATGTGAGACAAATATACCTGTAAGAAAGAAGTTTCTCAAGTTGATATACCCTGTGTTCAACCATAGTCTAACTCTGTCTGCCCCATGCACTACAAATACATTCCTCAAGTTAGGCAGGAGAAGGAGCTGCAAAGCAATGAATGATATCATTTTAAAAATTCAGGCAAATGAGCATTGTATTTCATCACGAGAAAGGGGAGTGCCTGGACATTTTCATCTTTATGAATTTACAGAGAAGAATAAAAGGAAATTCTTGCACTTGTAGATGAAACTCAGCGGAAGCAGAAGTCAAATCCTCCAGCAAATTAGATACCTTGCCAGAAATATAGAGAATTCCCTTGGTCTTACCTACAACTTTTCATTTGGAGATGTTGAAGTGCTTTATAAAGCTTCAAGAACCACTTTCATGGTGATATCTGGGACACTGGTCCTTAAAATTGTTTTCTAGGAGTATTTTGGCACACAACATCACTGAAGTTACCTCTTGTAAAGCTTAAGGTATTGTTATATTAATTAGAGGAAGATTAACATTCTCCATGAAAAACAATCTATTTCTAAATGTGAAATGACCAAAACTATTCACAAACTTAGGATGACTTCTGAAAATTCTTTTCTCACATAGCTTTAATAACAATACTCTGGGGAAAATACAGTTGAGGAAATAGGTGCAAAGAATACGGGTTATTCCATGCAGCCTAAAAATGTGGAAAAAAATCAGAGGGCACAAATGAAATGGCCACATGACTCACATGAGGATAAAAGCAATGCAGAGCTTTGAGATAACGCCAGTAACTTCAAATCTGAGAACAAACACAAACAACTCAGACTAGAATGAATGTATATGCCATGGCATGAAATAATATGAGGATCTTGCATATGTACAAGGTACTGAAGCTGTATTTCTCTGACTAATCAAGAGAATTTAAGAACTGTTCACATGTTTTAAGAAAGAAGATAAAGGGGCATGGAACTAGACAGCTGTCCAATTTAGTTGTTGTATAAACTCTGGAAGAAACTATATACAAACTGAAGATGTGATATGCCTTACATTTCATTTTATCTGTCAAAGTTTCAAATGTGTTTCAAAGTAACCATAGATCACTTCATGTCATTCATAAGAGGAATCTACCAGAAGCACAAGGACTATGCTGTAGAAGGATAATTATAGTATGGTTCATCTTGGAACTGGATTTAGGATTTCACCTGAAGTTTTATCTAGTAATAGATGGATATATTTCAATAGGTTTTTTTTTTTTTTTTTTCTTCATGTGAATCACAGATTCCTAGGCTGAAAGGTTGCAAGGAGTTACTCTGAATAATCTACTCTGACATACAACCAGATTCAAAACAAGTGTCAGTACTATATTTGGACATGATAAAAGCACTAGGCTGCATTGAATTTAGAGTGAGCTTGGGAGAGAAAAATGAGAAATATAACACTGCAAAAAGAAAGTAATGGTGATAGAAATCACTTCTTAACTTCATATTCTAAATGTAAACACGATGCATTTTCAGTGATTGTGGGGGAATTCATGACAGACAGCAGAGCAATTGCTTCCACAGTAGTTTGAAGGAAAGTAGTGGTAGTGGTGAAAGGAAGCGCAGAGCAGCTTGGAATAATTGTGTCCTATGGTATTGTGCCAGCTTTATTCAGGACAAAACTGGATCATAAAATTAGTATGGTAAGGAGAGGTATAACAGAACAATCCAAAGATATTACCTAGATTGTTTCCAGCTCATGGGACAAAGCAAGAAATTTTTCCTTTTTCCTGAGGGGAAAAAAATGGCTAGAGTTCATAATGGATACTTTCTTCAGTTTTCAGAAACAGTGAAACTTTCATCTCGGTGGAGCTGTTGCCTTAACAAGATCAAAAATTGACATTTTATATGGATTGCAGTGATATCCTATAACAAAAATGCAAAACTTTTGGGAGCAGTACAAGGCCTGAGGCCTCAGAATTCCCATGGGGGATACTTCAGGAGGCTGCCACTTCCTTTTGGACTGGAGAGCATCTCTAGCACCTGAAATAGGCTTCTATCCTTCCTAACACTCTCAGTGGCAACTGGAGACACTTGAACATCAGCTCTGAGCAGACACAGTAGCCTGAGCATGCACTGCATGAAATTCATGCTGTATATCCCCGTAGTAACAGCCAACCTGTCACAAAAGTTTAAAAAAGGGGGCAATGAAGTGAACTTTCCTAAAATTCACATATGTCAACAATAGCTAGATAACTCAGAAGGACAAGGGACAACAAACATAAGTTGAAACAAGAGAAGGTCAGACTAGATACAAGGAAAATCTTTTTTCCCCATACGGACAGCCAAGCGGGAAAAGAGGTTGCTCACAGAGACTGTGCAGTCTGCCATCCTTGGAGGTTTTTAAGCCCGACTGGATAAAGCCCTGAGCAACCTGCTTTAGCCTTGCTTTGAGCTGGGGGTTGGACTTGACCTCCTCAGGACCCTTCCAACCTGAGTTACCCTATAATCCTAAATATGGATACCTATGTGAAAACAAATTCACAGATGTTGCTCAAAGAACAAAACAAACAAACAAACAAGCAAACAAAAACAGAAGCAAGGGAAGGCTCTTATTTAGCACTACAGTGCTCTCTTGAAAAGCAGAAGACTGCAGTGTGGAAAACCACAGACAAACATTAGTACAGCAGCTTTATATGTTTATGCATTATAAATGAAAGATAACCAAAGGAAGTTAAATCATTCTCTCAGCAAGAGATCAGAAGAGATTCAGAACAAAAACATAGGCTCTTAACTTGCCTTGGTTAGAACTTCATAAATTTAGTCAGAGTGAACTAACATTACTGTTAAAAAAAATCGCCTTGGACAGTGAAATGATCAAATGGAAACATTTTTAGAAACAGTAAAACATCTAAAGGAAAGACTAAAAGAAAATGACAATTTGACTGAGAAAATAAGCAGCTGGTAGCAAACTGAAGTGAGAGCAACTACACAGAAGCAAAAAATGAAATGGAATATTTTAGTTTGATTTCAGTATGAGAGATCAATCACAGGGTTGGACTCATGGACACTTAGTTCTATGATCATATCTCAAAAGATGCTTAAACACTCCAAAATCTGAGCCCTGTTGTTCTTGTAACAACACTAAAAGTAAGAAAGTTAAGTTTATGTTTTTAAAATTCTTCATAATTTCTTTGTTTTGTTATGGCAGATACAGTTTTCACAAAATGGAAATTTTCCCTAGCAGAAGCAGAACATGATACATGAAGCTTGTTCTTTTGATTGAACTCAAAGTGCATCCTGGAAGTCATATGGGCCCAGGGCATCATTATAATGGCTGTCAGGAAGGGAGCCCAACCACCGAGGTGAGTGTGAACATGAGACGTGAACTGTAATTCCCAGAGTTCTCCAGCACTCGAGGAGAGCACAGATCTCTGCTAAACACACCCCCATCCCTCCCAAAAGTTTTTATGCTGTGAAGTGAAATGGGGAAGAATTTGTGAATGTCAAAACATTTTGACTCAGTTGGCAATGTCAGATTTAATTTGACATTCCTGAGGCATTTATATGAAACTGAACCTTTTCTTGAATCATTTGAAAGTGTGGATTATTCATCTTAATTCTGAATGCAAGCAAACACTGAAGTATCTGAATTTTCCATGCTATGAAAACTGATTTTGGCCAGCTCTATTCTATAATCAGTTTAGGCATTGAACAGGTTTTAATATTTCACATAGCTTCTGATGAGATATATCAGATATACTTGCTATATCGCACTTGTATCTTGAGCATGGCGAAATGGATGAGCTTCCCTAATCTTAGCTTGACCTGCAATGACCTCGTCTAACACTGTTACCTTTTGCTTTCTTTCCCCTGGGTAGTATTAGACCTTGGTGAGTAAGAGCTGTGAAGCACACTTGTGTATTAAGAGTAGTTTTTGGAGTGGAGATCATTATGGATTATTAAATATAGTGCAATGTGCAGCTGTGATTAGGATGCCTGAGCTGTCAGCTGATAGTTTGGTGTCCTAGGTGATAATCCATTGTATGGAATGGGGGTTCTTCCTCTGACTTCCAAAGATGTGACACTTGATTGGTTGTACAGAAATGTGTGATAGCCTCACAAATGTTTGCTTATGTCATGAGATCATCTAAGTGGGCCCACCACAGGTTTGCATATAGTCTGCCTTTCCCTAGCTGTCAGAGCAGACCTCCTTTGGGGACAGGGATGGAAGCTGGGATGAAATGATCACATTCTGATGAGCTTTCTTCTGCCTTCAGCATCAGCATTAAAATCTCAGGCCATGCACATGCTGAAATGTTTTCTGTGATTCTCAGAAATATATCCCCTTAGACACCTGGCCAGCTGTTTCCATAATCCCCACCTGGTATGAGGCAGTGTGTGCCCAGGCAAAGTTAAATTTCCTTAGCATAAATAATAGTATTATGAGACAGCCTTTCTGGGGAGTCCACATCAAGCTTGAAAGCCATCTTTTAGTGGAGAATTGGTATACAATATCAGTGAACTTTGAAAAGTGAAGCTGAGGATCTTGCTGTGAATAACGGCAAGCCTAAACATGATCAATATCTATGTTCTGAAAAGACTGTGCACAACTGATGTTAAAATGGGCACATATCATTTCCTCATACTTCTGTTTAGATTTAAACCACTATGTGCTTACCCCAACAGACTAGATGTTGAATTTCAAGCTGCAGTGGTTATGGCTGATCTTTAGAGTGGATCTCAGAAAAGGAGTAGGGAATAGGAAAGTATTCAAAGGGCTTAGCATCCTCCTCTCCTTTATCTCCTGTAGTGGTAGACTTAAGATTGTTCAGTATCTTCCTATTGATGTCATAAAAGCAGTACTCAGTTACTCAGCTCTGACTTCTCCAGCACATCAAAGGTCAGCAAAAATTTCACATCTGCTTTTGGTAGGCCACTCTGAATCTTGCTTCCCTTGATGAATATCAGACATAATCACTTAAAACTGAACTAATATTGTTTAAGTGTAAAAATAATGTGTGAGATTAGAATCAGAGCCAGAGGAAGGCTTTGATAAGCATTTCTATCTTTGGAGAACAGTTTCCTATTTTTAACCTGCTCTTGAGACATGCTAACATATAAACTTTTAACAAAAAAAATTCCCTTATGGCAGAAGGAGAGGGAAAACAGATCCCTGGGGAAAAATGCAACAGTTTTTTGTGTCTTTTTTTTCGGAATGGGAAAAAAATGCATCAGTCTCTTGTATCTTTTTGCAGAATGGCTCCAACATGGGGAAGAGCTATTGTGTCAGTGAGACTATGCTCAAAATAATGGAATTCTCTTGGAACTCAGCCATGTAGGATTTTTTTTTTTTTAAGGATAGCCACTAATGGTAGAAGTCCCAAAGACAAGTCATAGTTGACCAAAGTCAGGCTAATTTGCAAAGATCAATGGCCTGACGGCACTCATCTATCATCTTGTCACACATGCATGGCAATCAATGGTCATCCATCTCTTTCCTGTAGGTCGATTAATCTTTTAAATTTTGTAAGCTTGCTACCCTAGTACAGTACTTTTCATAATACTGATAAAAGCTTTTGTTTTTATGTAAAAGAAAAAGATAAAATGATCTAAAAATGTATCATGTCATCCTTCAAAGCTGAGGAGGAAGTTTAAGGGAATAATTGCTTGAGGTGTGAGTCAGTTCTTCCTCATGTTTCAAGGCCATAGTGTTTTAAATGTCTTTACCTGCAATGATTTAAAGTTAAGTAGCAAAATTTTAGAATCAGGTTTTTGATTTATGAAGCTGAAAAAATTAATCTTGTAGGATGGCATAAGGAGACAGTGCTGTAAGACTGGCAGAGATTGGTGCAATCTTAAACTTGCAGTTAGATTCTTATCATATAGGGGAAGAAACATTATCTACAATCTGTGTCTGAAACAGAAAGAGCTATGTTAAGTGTATGTACCTCTGAACATTTAACTTGGCAATAAAAATGAACATCCTTCTGATAATGTTGGGTCTCCATCTTGATCAGATGGACCTAATCAAATATCCTTCAAGAAAGACCTTCAGCTAGGTGGAATAAATGGCCATCTGACAGTTTATAAACTGTCTTGACATGAAAAGAACAGTTGTCCTTGGAATATCCCCGGTGTGCAGACTACTTAGAGAAAGGTAAGACCTTGCTGATAAAACAACCTATGAAGCTCTAATTGAAAAGATTTTTCAGCAGGAAAAAAGTTGAAAATACTCAGTTAAATTATCACCTTACATATGGCAGACAATGCCACTAGCTTTTGTTTAGGTACTGCATAAGAAATGCATTGAAAGCTGTATTATCAGCAGGAAATTCTAAAATTAGCTACCTAATTAACCCTCACTGATAATAATCCCATTATGATTATTTTCCCTTTGATATACTTTGTTCTGTTCTAGTGCAACAGACTTATGAGAACAAGTGCATCTTGAGCTCTGTTTTCATAAGTATTTAAAGCAGAATGAAGATGGATGGAGTAAGATATGCTATGTGGTTAAGAAAAAAGGTTGAAATCATAGTTGACTATGGTTGACATGGTTTGCATATGTCTAGTGTTCTTACAGTAATAAAATATTATGTTATTGTATAGCAATTTTGGTTTAAATTCCAGAGAGAAATAAAGGCACTTTAGAAAAGGCAGATTGACCCTGGTTTTCTGAATTCTTTTATGACAAAATTCGATAGCATACTGGAGACAAAGATCAATCCATCTTGAAAAAATGTGGACAGATATTTCTTAAAGGAGATTTTTTTTCAGAGGACCTCTTCCTCTTAGAGAAGGAAACATTGGATCTTCCCTGAGGGTATATTGCCATTTCTTTTAGGAGTACATAAACTTGAATGTGTCCCATAGCATTTGGTATGGCTGCAAAATGTAGATAGCAGTCAATGCTCTTCATCTTGCAATTTAAATCGCTTTCCTGAACTAAACTCCTCACATAACTGAGGAGTAAGCAAAAAAATAGTATCTTGGTTAGTATCTTATAGGAAAACTGGCAAAATAAAGAATCCAAATGTTCCAAGTCTTCGTTCTGTTCCATAATAATTTTCACAAAAGACAAGTGTCACTATGTAACTGCCATTCAAGTTAAGTGGAGTCTGCATCTCGTTTCAACTGAGGTGTCAATGTGCTGATTAGTTTTCTGATACAGCTTGGTTGTCAACATTTAAAACATTTCTTGGAAGAAGAAAAATCACTTTGAACAGAAGGCATTCTGTAATACCTATATTTATACATATTTCCATGCACCCTCAAAACCCAGTTTTACAGTGGCTTATCGGAAGAGCTGTCACTATCACCTTGGAAACTGGTCCATTGACAGCATGTATCAATCAGTCGTCTCGCAAGTGTATAGCTTTTTTTTTTTTTTAAGCATATTTGAATAGTGTCATGCTTCCTCTGAAAAAACAAAAACAACCTAAATTAGGCAG
This sequence comes from Apteryx rowi, assembly GCF_003343035.1. Lineage (NCBI taxonomy): Eukaryota > Metazoa > Chordata > Aves > Apterygiformes > Apterygidae > Apteryx > Apteryx rowi. Next base: position 3,670,584 of record NW_020450761.1, read on the forward strand.
GGCAATTTTGGAGGGTGGCATGTCTCATCAAACAGCATAACTGACTGAATTTCTTGATTTTCGTTATGAGTGATGTAGGTCTTAAACTTGTAATTGGGGTGCTTGCATGGGAGGGAGAAATTCCAGTCTGTGCTCCAAAGGCTGTTTATATGTTTCATATTAAACAGTCTTTGATGGTTAATCTATCCACCTGCCATCCACTTGTGCTCAAAACAAGGAAGTTTTACTCTCTCTCTTTTCTTTTTTTCTGCAGAAGGGGAGAGTAACTTCTTCCCAGAACGGCTTGTAGCTTTAACATTTTCTTGGGAGAGATGTAGTTATGAATCCCTTTAGGCTGAAGAATGCAGTGAACCTGGCTCTTCTGCATTTTTGGAAGCTGATTTATTTGTGTAAAGTGGTGAGGCCATGTCTTGTAGCAGCTATGCTTTTAAAGGGGGGGGAAAGCAAACTCTATTCCATTTTTGGAAAGTAAGAGCTCTGCCTTCAGAGAGAGCGAGATGTCTTTTGTTGACACTGAGTATGGCATGTGGGGCTTGGCAAAGCAGGGAGTTTAAGACACATACCTGTCCTCATTGCTCTGTTGTTATGTCCTGGATACGTACCTCTACAATGCCTGGGAGAGATCCCTAAGTATTTTTCTCAGCACTATGATTTCTGTTCCAGGACTTACATCCCTCAAGTTGATCACTTCAGTGCTCATCCCTGCAGACTAAAACCTGTTTTGGAACTGGGCTTTAATTGGTCAATACTTGGGAATATAAGAGGCCTGATCTTAGGACCTACAAATAAGGGTTACAAGCCTTTTGCCTCAGGATAAGGAAAATGAAGATACTTCCATATGTTGGAAAGGTGACATGAAGAAAAATACATAAACGCAGCATTTTTCTTTCTAAAGGATCTGAGCATTTCCTATGGAAATACCACTGAATAAAAGCAGTTAATTGTCTATCATGAGCAAGTGCACACTTTGCATATCTTTCTAGGGCTGCCATAAACATGTTATTTCTGATATTCTTATTGCTTGTTATAGAAGTAACACCTAAAATGCCTTACAGAAAAAGGATTAAAGGAAAGAAATATGTTTTTCTTTTTTAATTTGACTTTGTTCCTTTGGCAGCACTTCGTGCATAGTTGGATTCTGTTTCCCTGTGAAGTCAATTACTTAGACTCTCCTTTTTTGTGTTGGTCTTTCACAAAGCAACGGGGGACAGATGAATGCTTTAAAATGTGATTGTAAACCCAGAGAAATTGGCAAGGGGATTCAGCAGCAGGTAAAGTAACTACCACAGCTACTTTTAACTCTTTGTTTTGGAACAAACTTGCTTTCAACTTAATGGCATTTCTGGGCAGATCCTATCCCAAGGAGTCTCTCTGTGGGCTGTGGTGGCTCTGAAGACTTCCTGTCTTCGTTTCCTATATAGCTCCTTTGAAAGAAGATTGCATCTATGTATGAATATTTGCATGCGACCAAATACAGGCTCTGTCAGACCACCAAGCCCAGCCTATTTCCAGAATCTGACAGTCTATTTCCATATGATCTTTTTGTGGTTTTCTTGACATTAGTCTGAAATTCCCAACAATCTCCTTCAGATAAGGTGAGGCACAGAACGTGAATTTACGCAATCTCCCTGTAACTCAGGATAGAGGAGTCCCCACCGTCCTCCTTCTAGGATAGTGGTTCCTGACGAAGCGGTCAAAAACCCCTACAGATTCAACTGTTTGTGCTAGTATTTGGGATGATGAGCCACACAGAAATGGGACCATAGTCAGCATTTGCTTGCGGGCACGTTGTGCTAGGAGGTTTGGTTCCCTCTCCTTAGTTTGGGGACTCTGCAGACAGAGCTTCTCCACTCAAACCCAGGGACCCCAAAGCACTGCCTTGTAAGGCCCTCAAGAGCGAACGCAGCCCTAAACCAGGGCCTCCCGGTGGCCCTCATCAGGATGACATGGAGGAGTCCTCCCATGCAGGGCGGGGGGAGAGGGGCTAGTCCTCGCTGGCTGGAAGAGGGAATGGGTTGTGCTTATCATCAGAGATGTACAAGTTCACAACCCCCACTCCCTTTCACCCCTATTCTGCAGGACCACATCCTTCCTCTCAGCACCTCCTCTTCCTTTTCTGCTTTTTTATCTGCTCCAGAGCCTTGAAGGGCCACACAACAGTACAAGGGTTAGCAGACAGCAAGTTTCCACCATCTCTGAAGGGGACAGTCCCTCCGGATACAGTACTCCTTTAAGAGTTTTACAAAATCTGCATGCAAGCTCAATCCCACAAAAGAATTTCCATTTGTGCAGATGGTATCGTTTGGCAGATCACTCTGATGTTGGCAGCATCACAGGGGTCATATTTATGCACAGATGGACTGTTCTTCATCTGTTTCTTCATTGTAATAGACCCAGATAGGTTTTCCCACAATAGTACATACGCACATTACATCTCTTCTCCTTGTTCCCTGTCAGACAACTTATTTAGTTGAGAGCAGCAAAAAATCAATCTCTGTCTGTCTGTCTGTCTGTCTCTCTTCTTCTCTTTGTTCACATATCAAGTTCTCTTTGCTTTGGGGATGCAGAGTGAAGACTAAGTAGAGCTTGTGAGGATCTCAGTATTCATGAGCCATAAAAAATCGGTGGCAAAGAAGTCATCACTAAAATGATATTCAGAGCATTTCTTCTGCACATTCAAGGGGTTCTTGTGTATAGTCCACCAGAGGAAGATGTTTCTTTGTGGCAAAAATTTGTTGCGCATTGCACATATTAATCAGATCTCCCCCACAGAACCAACAGTACTTGCATCTGACGTGAATGGACATTTGGAGGGACAGGAGAGAATTGGTAACTCAAAATTGGAGATCTGAATGCAAAGGAATGATTCAACTCCAGTAGTAATGACTAAAAACTTTTATCATTTGACAACTGTTTAGAGAATTCTGTTAAATGCGCTCATTATCTAGTGGTGAGGTATCATTTAAACATCTATTGTCACACTCACTGGCAATGTCAGTGTAGAGGCAAGTTGAATAGATATCTTCAGAAGTTGCCCTGTTAGGCTTGATTTATGGCAGAGCAAAAGGACATTTTGGAGAATTTGCACTGCTTCTGTTTTGCTTTACATAAGCACTTGCTTTGTTAACAGAATTTTTTTTCCATGCAAGCCTTATATTTTACTAATGATAAATCTGTCTTCTTGTGATGAAACTGAGACTCCTTCGGTTTCCAAGCTGATAGTAACTTTGGCTTTTCCTTCTCCTTTGCTAATCTAATCAAGGTAGTCTAAACCTCCCTGCTCAGATGTCACATGTAGTGCAAGTATTTCAGTATAGGTATTGTTTACTGTGTGCTACTTAGTACTTTCATGGAGTGAAATAAGTTTACATTGTGTACAAATGAGGTCAAAATAGCTAGGTAACCTGGACAGTGAATTTCTTGACACTTATATACACAAATTCCTAAGCCCAGTGTCTCAGTAATGTAACTTTGCTAGATGTGTAATGCTGCATGCAAAGTACTCATTAGTTCTCAGAAAAAGTACAGTCTGAAAGGAAACCAATTGTTTGTCATGTAAATGTTATACTTTAATGAAAAGGAAATTCCTTCTATAACTGTTTCTAAATGAAAAATACCCTTACTTATTACTGATTTCTTTTTAACCTTTTGACAGCTTAGTGAACAAAGGGTTTGAACAAGGTACTGGATGAAGCATTTCAAATCAAATTAGGAAGCGAGTGACTGAAATTCCAGCATCAACTGTTAAATGACTTCTTGGCTGTACTGGGTAGCAGAGAGAGTAAAACTGCTGACTCCAGCTAAATAAAGGTTACTTGGGAAATATATATATTAAAAAAAATTCCAAACCTTAATTTCATATCCATCTGGTAAGTCTTTGCAATCAGTCCCTAATTATCTACTTGTTAATGCATTTCTGGTTACTCTGACACTTTAGGAATTTTTCTATGCATAGATTTCTTGCCTGAGGCTATGGAAAATTATACATGCTGCTATATATGCTTGGATACAGCTGGTTTCTCTTTTGGGGAGTTTTTTTTTCCATCACAGTTACTGAACATATCTACACAAATAGCTGCACGGAATTTTTCCTTTTCAGTAGGAGTCTAGAGCTTCAAAAACAGTTTAGAACTGAATCTTCCTAACAGAGCCACAGCTACATGGAGCAAAATATTGTGGAGAAGGGGACAGGGGAAGCAATTTGTAGTGTAGTTCTGTAGAATGTTATATCATGACATACTGATGAAGAGATACTGACCAAGGCTTAAAATATAATTTGTGTTGGGGTTTTTGGCTTGTTATGAGGGCATTTTAGTCTTTTCTTGCTAAACAAATGAGAAATCTTTCCTCCATTTTTGGGAAGACATACCATAGGTTAATTCACTTATGGGAAGTTTTTCTTCTCCTTAGCTCTGACTCTGATGCAATGGGATGGGTTTGCCACACATTTAGGTCATCTTACCTGGACTGCACTGTATATTTAGGTCCCTGAATTAGTCAAATTATTTCTGATAGCTGAACTTCTTTTCTAGAACATTGGAAGGTTTCAGCAGTTTATGAACCCATAGAAGAGGACTCCCAAAGAGACTCAATATAGACTAGTTGTACAGATTCAAGTCAGCAAGTTGACATCAAGGCTTCTCACAGACTTCCCTCTAAAACAAAATATTCGCAGGAGGTGGATTTTAGAGATCTTAATTCCTTCTTTCATTCCTCTAATACTTAAATGATAAATATTCCAATAGCTGTGAATGCTAGGACCCAAAGAACACTAAAATCTCTCTCTCTCAGTGTAGTAAAATACTCTACTGCCTACCAGAAGTGAGCAAGAAACAGGATCTGAGTATCCTTTTCTCTGGAGATGAATAGCAGCCATGCTGAGGCTGAATTGTATTATGGGCAAGAGCAGACATTGGCTGGTGATGTTCCTTATCACAAGAATCAACACAACCAGTTAAAATAAATTTTAACAGCCAATAGTTTATAGATCTGGGTTTACAAAGCCCCATCTTGATCAAAGACAACATAGTAAAATAAGTGATGCTTTTATTCTAACCTATTTTTAACCTATTTTTAACCTAAAGCGCAATTGTAGTGATGTAGGAGGACATAGGGAAGAACATGAATAAACTGGATAAACCCGAGCACATTTATGAAGAATTCCTTCAGATTGTGAGAACCTGAGAAGTACTGAGACAGTATAATGCTGCATCCATACTAGATAACTATTCTCTAGCATTGCTGTCTGTCCTGTTTAGAGACATCCACCCCTATTTTGTACCTTTTTAAAGACAGTGGGGATAGTCCTATAGCTATGTTTGTTTTAGCTGTTACTCAGCCCAGACCGTGACTTAATTTGACAGAGGCTTACAGAAAAAATGTTTGGAGGAAGTGAGAAAAATGAAATAAGATGGCAAGTGAAGGTGGGCTCCAGCTTCTGGTCCATGCTGGTAAGGTGACACCTTGGGGGAGATGTATGGGCTCTGAAAGACAGTGGAAGAGAAACCTCCTCCTTTATGGTGACAGCATGAGATAGAAAAGCCAGCCAGGGCAAGCAGAAGAGCTCTTTTACATTTTTGCAGTCTTTGGGGAAACAGTTTTGTGCATGATGGTGCCTCATGCTGTATATAGGACATGTGCTTTGGAGGTGCCCCAAGGGCTTGTGTGGGCAGGACACCCTGGTCCGGGAATATAGAGGTGTCTGTGTTCAAGTAGGAGTCAGTCTTGTGCTTAAGTTTTGTCATTATGAGTTACTTTCTAAAAGGCCCCAAAAGGGTTTACAAGCATAATACAAGCTGACTTTACACACGCTAAGGTAAAGCCAAGTCAAGGTAAATGAGAAATGGGCCTGTGCTTTTTATGCTGCAAAGGTCTGAAATTTTTTTACAGGCTTCCAAGAAAAGATTTTCCATCAGCAGTGGGTATTTATTTCTTGGGGAGGGGGAGAAGAGAGAAAATGGGAAGATAAAGGCAACTTGCATCATAATGGTGAGATTTGTCAGAACTTCCATTATCTGAGCCTGTTTACAGGTTGTAAATATTCCCTCTGGGCTGAGACTTAACATTCAAGGTCATACACAGGAAATGATATTTATGTTTGCTAAATTAAAACATTGGCTCTGCAACTCTAAAAAAAAAAGTAATTGCAAGAAAAACCTCTGAAACTCAAGAAGTTCAGGTACTTCTGACTTTTCCTTTTCTTTTTCAATCTACATTTTCTTTCTGCCTAATAAACACAGCGTATGCTGAATATTTTAAAGTCTTGACCTGTTACTCTGGTGTTAGTAGTAAAGACATATTAATGTACTGAAAGTCTTTCACCTATGAAAGCACCTTTTCTTGATGACATTTTCTGTTATTCTGCTTGTCAAGCTTTCTAGTGTTTAGTGTTCCTTCTTTATATTTATGAGAGGACTTTATTACAAATAAGTCTTATCACTATGCAAATAGAGTAATTATTTGGTTTGTATCAACATTCCCTTCCCTACACAATAATAAATATATCTTTAAAATTCTCTCTGTAATTTTGAAGGTAATGCAGGAATTAAAATACACTTAAAGATTCCTTATTTGCATGCAAATTGTCAGGATGAAGGAGAATATGAGGATTTGCAAAATAATATGTGATTTTCAATTACATTATATATATGTTATTAGTATAAATAGTTTTTAACATTTTTTGATTACTGCTGGCATGTCATCATTATTCTTGTGTTTTTGAATATAATTTCTGAGTTACATTACTTAGGAGTAGAGAATTTTATAGTCGCCAGTACTTTTTTTTTGCTCTAATTCCAAGTTAAGCGTGAAAGAATTCATCTGTATGGGGCCAGTCAAATTGTCTGTGAATAATTTTTTGTTAAATAGCATTCTGGCAAAGAATTCTTTATTTCTCAGAGTACTTTAACTGTTTTTTTTCCAGAGCTGACTGGATACTGTTCTTTTACTGTATTGACACATTTTGCTGGTATGACTGAATATGTTATTCAATTAATCATTTCTGTATTATTAGACCGGCTGTAGTTTTTGCTCAGAGTAACAGACCTGATGCTCATCCACTTATTTAGGAGCAGTCTATGGTTTGATAAAACACATTTTTTCCTAGCTATTTCTGATCAGAATATTAGACATTATGTTATGGTTCAACACAAATTGTTTGATTTGGGATTTTGCTCCCCTCTTTCTCTCCCCTTTTTCCCCCTACACTTAAGAAGCAGATCCTAGTTTTATGAGACTCTAAAAACTTTTTCTGGACAAATTTAAGTATACTGTAAAACTAGAGCTTTCTTTTTTGAATTGGCGATGGAGAAAATAGTGCATGACTCAGCTTTTCCCCTTTATTGGAAGTATTTCCATTAGCTTCATTATGCTGTGTCTTTTTTGCCTATTCACCAAATGGAACTTATGTTGCCTCTGGAAAGCCCACGCAAGTTGTATATATTCTTTTCCTAAACTGTAGTTTTGTTTTGTTTTGTTTTTAAAAGAGAATTGTGGTTAAAGTACAAACTGCCTACCTTCTTAAGCACCTGCTTTCTCAATGCTCATTATACCAGTGTTTTGCTTAGAAGATATCATTCCAGTGCAGGCTGCTTGCACAGGTTAATGAAGGACAACTTAGCTTACGCTTGTCACTGGCCAAAGGGCGCAGAGAAATATATTGCAGTTTTGAGGGATGAGGTGACTGCGCCACACTGACCACTTTAGCAATGCACATTTGTACATAGGAAGACAGTGTATCTTGCCTCATCCATCAGGACTTCTTGAATAAATTGTCACTGGTAGCTTATTGTGGAAGGAGAAGTTTACACAGAAAAGACAGAATGTCCTGCCAGAAGCTGATAAATTAGGTCATGAATCAGAGGGCCGTCAGGACCCCAGACATAGCTTATCACAGTGGTGATTAAGAACGATGCAACAAGTCAGTTTTGAAGGCAAATATGACTTAAAGCAGAAGGCTGTGATGTGATCCTTGCTTTATACTGATGTTGTAAGTGTGTGTGGCCCAGATGCCATGTAACACAAGTTCATTTGAGGAGTGGCTCATTTTTCACATAGGGACCAGAAGTGGCATTAGGACAGGAACAAGACAAAGGACTGAGAGGTGAGGGGAATATGAAGAGTCTGGGAAACTCTGTATTTTATAATATTTTATGTCATTCATTCTGCCTTCATCATTCCTTGTGGAAAGAGAAAACTCTCTAAAATACACTCTAAAATTACAGATGTTGCATAAGCCAGTAGTGGATTTGAACCAGGCATTGCCCACTTCTTTCTCTTGAAGGCACTGTTCAAAGGTGCTCTCTTCCCACTGGTTCATTGCTGACTATTGCCTACAAGATCTCCTTGGGGCATGGAGCTACTGTTTCTCCTGCCTTCAACAGCTGGCTTATTTATGCCAAGCTGTTTCAACCATTTCCTGTGGCTCTAGCTGAAAAAAATTTAAATGCCCTTGGAGTTAAGCTTCAAGTGTTCTTGTTATAAAAATAAACCTTTTATGGCTCTAAATGTTTTTTACTTAGTGTTCACGTTCACTGCAGTGAACATGACTGCTGACCTACCTGAGCTAGTATTAAGGTGTCTAGCTTTCATACTGCTTAGACAACACTACCTAGTTTAAAATTAGCTCAAATTTGAGTTGCAAGCCATGCAGTATAGTTATATCCCTGCCATTCTTGCCAGTAAAGTGACTTTGGGTGGAGGTAGAGAGGATGGGTTATTCAAACTGCCAGGTACAGGCATCCATGTGTGCCTAAATTAGGAAGTTAATCATCTCTGTGCTCACAGTATAATCAATAAAGAGAGAAAGAAGCTCCTTAGAGGGCAGGTTTGTTCCCTGAAATTAAGCTTCTGGTCTGAATTACTCTCCAGAGGAGACTATTTCTCTACACTGACTGCCTATGGAGACTATCCTACTAACATAGGCATGAAGAAGTGTTCTTAAATTTAGGAAATATTGTCCACCCTCTGTGACAATTCTAAGGATGTATTATAGTGCAAAGGCAAAAGGGCCCATTACAGAACAGCAGGTACCAGCCTTTGGTTACTAAGCTATAACTTCATAAATATGAAAGCCAGTGTCTAAAGCTGGCCACTACTAAAGTACTGCTAGAATTTTGAATGGGAAGCTGAGGAAGAGCTAATTTGGCTTCTTGTTCTTTTATAATGAAATAGTTCTAGGGACTTCACCTTGTAATTTCTGCTATGATTCCTGTCAGGCTGTAATACATATCTAAAAATTGGTGGTATGAAGGAGTGAAGATGTAACCAAAGAAAAGAACAGGGAAAATTTGCTTCAATATGGCACAAACAGTGTGATGGAATAAAGGCTGACTTCACTGGGTTTTGCTTGAAATTGATTTTGACTTGAAACAAAACCTGAATGTTTGATTTAACTGAAATCATGCTGAGAGAAAGGCTGTGGTAATAATTCAACTCCCTACCTTGTCAACAGACCTTAAAATATTACCTGATCTTCCATATCACAGAAAAGATTCAGTTAGTCTCTTTGGATATCAGTAATATCTAATATAATTTCAAATTATTGGACTACATGAAAGAAAACCAGCCCCTTTTAATTAAAAATAATTCTTGCCTCTTCAATATTTCATAATTTCAAGGCAACTCTTTACAAAAGTCATTAAAATGTCTAGATGAGTGAAACCAAGCTCAAAAAACCAAATCACTGTCAAATTCTCTCCAGGAACAGAAATCATTTGTTTTTTTTGTTTGCTTGTTTGTTTTTTATTTTTCTATAATGCACATACAGGCAAAGTGAATAGTGACTATGAATGCAGAACTGGTAATGATGAATATGAGAGTCCAGGATCAAATCCTGCCATAGGCTTACAACTAGTGAACCCAATGACTGGAATGGGGTACCTCCTGTGCAGAAGAATTGAGCTTTTGCCCAAATATTATCAGGTAATGCCAAAGCACACAATTTTACCGAAAAAAGGATGTGGTTGCAATAGGCCATCTGGGCTACCTGCTCCTCACTGTTGTGTTGGGATAGTCCCACCCAGAAGGTGTAAACTTGCACCTTCCTCAGAAAGGGGTCTCTATGGATCAGAGACACAATTCCTGTTCCCTCCAGCACCTTAACTAAATGTCAGAGTCAGTCGCTTCTACAGTTTATTCTCAGATAAATAGCTATCTTCAGTAATTCTTAATAAAATGTTTCTGGCAAAAATAAAGGCTCTATATTAAAGATATTAACAGATTTTTCCATCCTGCTGGCAGATATCAATTATTCTGGGAAAACACTTTGGACATCCTATAGATACAGTAATGGAGGGGACTCATTATTCCACATGATTATGTGAGTGGTAGAAGTAACTCTCTCAGGACAAAGGCTTGGATCAAGTAAACTTGAGCAACGGAATTTATAAGCAGTCAAACCTGGAGAGATTTTAGCTGATCTTTATTGCTTTTCTGCTTCCCCCCCCCCCCCTTATTAATAAACTCAAATCTCAGGAGAAGAGAGAGTCTGGGCCTTACTGCAATAAGGACTATTTTTCTGGGTAGGCCAAGGAGGGTACCTGTTTACATTATTTTAAAAAGAGCCTCAGGAGATGAATAACCATTTTGTCAGCTGATGTAYGTTGTTATACTTCCAGAAAGGTGAAAGGAGCTATAATGCCAGTTGTGAACCTGACCCACTAACTTATAAAGGGTTTGAGAGTCTTACATGGAAAAGGCAGGTGACAATGCAGAAGAGAATAGTTCTAGAGTATAAATAAATATTTAAGCAAAAAAACAGGCAAGAATTTGACAAATAATTTTGTACTATTATAATGAGCATCTCTATCATCGCTCATTTTTTCTCATGAACTTTTTCAATATAGTCCTGTAACAGTGTTTGTATTGTCTGCTCATGTATGTAGGCATCTGAATGTAGGTCCTCACTTGCTATACTGATGCTGATTGTGAAAACATGGAACAATAAAAACACAAGCCTGGTAGAAAATGTTTTGGTGTATGGAATTACGTATGTGGTCTCTGGAATCACAGGTGAGGAGAGTTCAATGCTTCCCAGCTGAACCAAATTAAGAGGATGGCAGCATATGGAAGTAATAAAGGAAGAGGAAGCAGGAGAAGGAAGGGGAGAGTTGTGGGAGGTCCTGTGGAAAGGCAGAAGGAATGGTAGAGGTGGTTTGCCTGTTGGCTGAGACCATGATGAGAAACTGGGGGACTTGCCAGCTGACTTTTCTGAGCAAAAGTGGGAATTTAGAGGAAGTAAAAGACTATCTTAGCTCCTTGCATCTCCAAGTGAGATCTAGCAAGTAAAAGGACTGGTGGAAATGTGGGCAGCTGATATCCAGGAGAGGTAACAGACTGTGTTGTAGGGGAGGAGGAGCTGTTGGTGGAAGGTGCCCCAGGTATTCATGCTTAAGGGGCTGTGTGGCTGTTTGCCACAGGGTACTGGGCAAGAGCCTGGGAACTGAGAAGGCTTTAGAGTTTTTGAACTGAGGTGCTGCAATCTGTCCCAATGTGTTCCTTGCTACCGTAGGAAGAGTGGGTTGCTCCTGAGGTGTATTTCATTTTTGGTGACCTGTAGGCCTTTGGGGTAATGATAGCTCTTGGGTAGTAAACTTTGTTGCTTGTATTATGTGAGGGCATGAGTGAAGTGGATGCCCTGTGGGCTTTTCTGGGCTAAATGTTTATTCCATGGTTTTGAAGAGTGGTCATTTCCAGTCCTACCCATTTGAGATTCTGCGGAGTTATATGTATGTTATATATCTTGTTATATCAAAGAATATTTGTAGCATGTGTAATTAAAAAAAGAAAAGAAAAAAAGTCCTGAGTAGGATGTTAGTAGATTTTGGAATCCTTGGAGAGGATAGGTGGCTCTAGAAAGGATGCTTTTATAGCATATAGGGAAGTTGTACATGATAGCTTTGAGGAAACTTTAGCAAATTAAGAATGGCTAGTTTCAGGGAACTTGCCAATTCTACAGTGAAGGCAGTCCCTGTGGGTTCAATATTGAATGAAGTATATCCTCTCTGTAAATCTTCCATTGTTAATTCTCCTCTCACTTACCTCATTTTTATTCACCTAATGCCACAAAGCCCTCCGCATGTCCTGTAGCCCTCTTGTGCTAGGTTTTGGACAAACTCAGAACAAAACTGGAATCCCTGCCCCAAAGGGCTTGCAGTCTAAATATGGGAAATAACAAATATATTTTCCTCTGCAGCCCCATCTGCTAAATCTAAAGAAACAAGAGCAGTCAGCATGATAGGTAGTTGTCTGAATCTGCCAGCTGTCTTATGTAGGTATTATGACAAAGGGAATTTGTATTGGCCTTGAAGATGTAAAGGTCAGCTCTTTTTACTGTCCTCCCACCCTCAGCCATTTAAAAAAAAAGAGCCATAGACCATGTGCTATAAAAAATGAATGTAAGAAATAAAACTATTGGTATGTTCCACCTGCCTGAAGGGGAAAAAAACCCTCATAGTAAGTGTATTCATTTTGTCTTGCTAATATTTTCAGTCACCTCTGCCTACTGTGTTATTTGTGTTTATCCTAACGCATGGCCCAGAGCCTGTAGGTAAGCATTTTAATGCCAGCAGGATGCTGCACGTATCATGGGATACAGCCACAAGATCAGTTTGGAGGATCAGGGCCTAAACTTGATGATAAAAAGACTCTGCATTGCAAGGAAAGCAGGGAGAGGAAGAGGGTGAAAAGTCAAATTTTCTGGCAGTTTATATCATTCATTTTGAAACGTGGCCTAAGGAAATGGGAACAGCAAGGAATGTAAACTAATGTCAGATACAATTGTACTTTATATTCTCTTACTGTTGCTGTTGCCTCCATAATGGCTGTATAATGCAATGGAAATTATCACAAGTCTTTGGGACAGCAGCATGTCTTTTCATATAGTTTAAAAAAGTAAGTGCAACTTCATTTCTGAAGAATATAGGACACTTGTATTCCTATGTTTTTTGAATTTGAATAATGAAGCTAGAACCTTGGCTATTGTAAATCAACACAGTTCTATTGAAATCAGCTGAGCAAATCTGATCTATGTTGAGTCACATGCTTACCTTTCTTCTGCAGTGGAGGTGAGACTGGCTGAAGGGGAAAACCCTGCTGTGCTTAGTGGAAATTCCCCAAGGTTACATTAGTCTCCTCAGGCAGAAGGAAACACTGAACAGTTTAATTTGACATTGTTTGTCAAAAGCCTCAGGAACTACAAGGTAGGTAGGGCTTGTCCAGCATGTGAGCACAGGCTTTAGCCCTCGTTACTAGGGAGTGTATGGTGAGGAGAGGGGTCAGCTCATAAACTGCTCATGCACAGTCACAGGGTGGTTGGCAAGGTGTTGGTCACTCAGTGGCTTGCTATGTCCGATTGCAGCCCTCTTCACACAACACAATTGCACAAAGAAGCACTGCCTCTCTCCTCTGTCATCCTTCTGCTTCATTGCATAAACTCCATTTTTGTCAGGTGCTAGCAGGGAGTGTTGCTGAGGATTAAGATAGCACTTGAATGAGCAGCTCAGAAGGTGACAGAACCTGATTTTTTCTATCGATCTATCCTCTCCTTGGACTGCTTTCTCTCAATGCTGCAAGCCTGAATTGCCTCCTTCATCTGAAGGATTTTAGCTGAGGACTTCAAGCTCTCCATCTCTGCAGCACCTGCTGGCTGGGGTTTTGCCCTCACTTCCTAACTGCATGATTTGGAAATGCCTGCTTTTAGTAGCCACAGAATGCAAATAAATAACATACATGAAAGTGTTTGTGAATAGCTGTGTGTCAAAGTGTAATATTCTTGAGCCTGCTGCTGAGAGGCAAGCTAGTCAGAATATATCAAAACCAAATACAGCACTGGCAAGATTAAACAGCAGTGGATTTGCACATGTAATAAAACTGCTACACTGAGTTTAATCCATGTGTAACTGGGAATAGATAAGGCTGAAATTGAATGACTGCACAGAATCTGCATCAAATGGCAGAGTGGCGGGAGGGAGCAGCCCAGAGCAGTGAGGCAAGGAGGCTCTGTCATCTCCAGTTTGGCATCCAGATGCTGGAATAAGGAGTTGTTCTGCACTGGGAAAGACACAGGAGAGAGGTGGTGTGAAATTGCTGGAGTATGTGTAACAGTTAAGGGCTTGTCTATTCCAGAGGTTTAAAYATAGGCAGGTTGTTTCCTGCTTTTTTTAAAATTTTTTTATACACTGGTCAGATTTCAGGGATCAGCTTAATAGTGGCCTCCTTGAAGGCCTGCTGCCCAGTCAAGCTGTAATACAACAGGACTAACAAGAATAAGGATATAATAGCAGTTACTCTCTTCCTCTGCCCTTTCCCTATCATTTCCTCTGGTCTTTCTTTCCCCTTAGACTTGCAAATGATCCAAACTCCTCCCTTGCTGCCAGATGCATTATGATTTTTAAAGTGGTCTCTGTATTGACTTTAACTCCATTTGCTGTTAAATATTTGGCAAAGCAGTGCAATACTTTGCCTCCCTTTCAGCTTCCTTCACAGATCTGATAGTATTTGCTGCTAGAAAATGCAAGGCTTTATATTTCATGTGTTTTGAAACGCATGAAAAGATATACCTCTTATATTTTAAAGATATTCTTTGTACCATAGGATGCTTTTTCTCTTATGTAGTCTCTTCCTCCTAAGAATGTCTAAATCTCTCTTCATAATTCCCTTTTTGGCTGTCCCTCTTCACTGGCTCTTCCTAGTCTCCCCATCACTGTAGCTTTCATTAACCCTGTCCGAGTCAGACTCGGTGTTGTCTTGCCTCTTTCAGTGCTACCTCTGCTGAGCCTTTCACCTCTATTGCTGCTCTCTGATTCCTGTACTCATCCCTTTCCTCTTCCCTATATTTCTCTGTAGTCTTAAATGTCTTCTGTTCTGATTCCCCTTCTGTCCCCACGGTWTCTCTTCTATGGTTACCCACACAGTTACCACCAGCACACAGCAGCTCAAGACGGGCATTAAATGTATGTACAGCCAATCTTTTCCACTTATACTTAATAGACCCCATAGGCTTGTAAGGATATTCTTAGGCAGTAACGGAAAGATTTAACAGATCCTTTAATATGTTTAGCTCAAACCCAGACAGCCCACCCTAATTTCCAACCATTATAGAAACCAGAAGATCAAAGGGCCAACATTTATCACAAAAGACTTTGTTTTCTTTAGTTGCTGTATTTTTTTTGATTCAGTTAGCATGGCTCACTTTTATTTGAGGATCAGATTCTGCTATGATTTTACATGGCTCCACAGCATGTGACTGCAGTTAGGAGTCTTGTACCAACTTTCAGCAGCCAACAGAAGAGACAGGCAAAACTACCAGAATTCATTTATTGGCAGAGATGGGGCCAGGCTTCCTTTCCATCTCCTCGCCATAATGAGTCTGCCTGGCTTGGCACAGCGTAGTGTGCTGCAGCCCTGGCTAAGGGTGGAAGTGTAAGTGCACAATAAAGGATTTTTCAGTGCTTTGATGCTATGTGCATTTCTCTGTGTGATGTTGGTCAATTCCAAAAGTGATTTAAGGCATCTAAAAACATTAGTATTCATAACTGAGGTGTCTGACTCCAAAATAGTGATTATGATAGTCCCTACTGAGCTGCTACTCAGGTGTGTATTTACTTTATATTTTATTTCATTGTGATTTATGAAGGCACCCCTGAAGCCTAGAGTTGTGCCTTTCTCAATACAATGAATTATCTCAAGTCTGGACCAGGACAAAGCAGTTTGTCCTCACACCTAGGCCCAATAAGGATGTGGAAGCAAAGCAATTTCTCTGCCCGTATCTCTTGGGGCACTGCAGTCCTAGGACACAGCAATCGAATAGAGGTTCTTGTAAATGTACTTTGGGCTGCCACTTCCTTTGAGACTGTGGTTGGTAGTAGTGCAACCAGAGCCCTTGTTTTTCTTCTGTGGTACCTGAGCTGGTGGGAAGATTTCAGGATGGTGAGGGCAGAACAGAGCTCTCTTGAGGCAGATGCTCTGGACAGGTCAAGTTGGGTAGCTGTGTTGCAAGCACCATGCAAAATATTTGAAGCTCTATTAGAAAAAATTTTGGCTGAAGCTGTAGGGCAGGGGTTTTAAAACCTACCCTGCTCTCTTACGGGCAATATTTTTACTAACCTTTTGGGTATGAGAACTGTGCAATCATTTTGCAGATAGGTTGTGCTTAGTAACAATTACGATAAAGCGTAGTCCAAAGCCTCTGGTTATGGCACTTTGTTTCTTGCTTTATTATTGTTATTATTTCAGAGCCGTATAATTTGTACATTTTACTTTGAGTGATGTTAGCTGTGTGTTTTTTGCCGTAGGACTCAAGAATCTGCTTAATAAATGAATATAGRTTTTACATGATTAAATTTGCTTCTTGCCTCAGTGCTGTTAGCCTTCCCACCATCTTAGTCTGAAATTCTTCCTCAATTTTGTTTGAAACCCATTAGTATTATGTGCATCTCACTGAGTTTCTATGTTATAACATGATGGTGAATTAAGCTGCTGTTAATTACATGGACACTGTGGGCCAGCAGCATTTCAGAGTAGCTAAAAATTAAAGGAAAGGTTTGAGCAAAGATCCACTTTAGAAAAAAGTAATTGCAAATACGCTGTCCCAGTTAATGGAATGTGTCGGCTTATTGTAAGAGATTGTTTCCACCTAATGCTTGTGCTGGGGAGCGTAGTAGCTTAGTCTAAGCATTTCTTGCAGTCCTCCCTATCTTGATTGGTAAAAGGCAATGGAGGATTGGTGCTGAGGTTGCATGTTTAATTTTTGCTATGACCATGATATCTACTTATGCAGCATGGTCCATTACTCCATGTTAAACTTTTTTATCCAGGTTTGTTCTCTAGGCACTATTACTTAACGTGTAATATTTGCTGAATGGTTAATAGTGTAACAGCGCTATAGAAAGGGCCGACTCAAGTGGGAGAAAAAAGTTAATGTGCCGAAAGCATCATGGCAGCAATTAGGCAGTTAACACTTTATAACGTGTTATGGAGAACATACATTCTGCACATGAATCTTGATGGTTCTTTTGAAACAGTTTAAGGTGTATAACCTGGAATGGATTCTCTTGCATTTTTGGAAGGCGTTTACTAGAGGAGAAGCACTATCCTGCCCTCCTCATGCTACACACAGGCTCAGAGCACAGTTTTGGTTCATCCTCCTTTAAACCTGTATCTCTCCTGAGGAGTCCCTTTCCCACCAGGGGATTCTGGGGTTGGGATGACACTCCTAGCTGTTATGTGCTCCATTTTGAATAAATACTATTTTAGCAATGAGTATGAACTCCAGGCTGGAAAGTCATTCTTTATGTCCTGTTAGCTTTGGCTTATATTTTATATGAACTAAAGCCATGTCATACACCCTTGTCCTTTTCTCCCTGTGCATCTCCTGAGGATGATAATAATGTTATAGACTGATACTGTCCTAAGGAGGTGAAATAACTAATTCTTCTCCCTGCTTTGAACTGGGCATAGGATAAATTGTGAACTGATGCATGCCTAAAGAAGAAATTGACTTCATCAGTTAGTTTCATATAGATGTTTACAGTATACAAAGGCAACTATTTCAGGAAAAGGAGTGTTTTCATGACTTCTTGTCTGTGTTTGATTTTTTGGCTTCTGGTGATTTTTTTTTTTCCCCTCCCCCTTCTCTCCCTCCCCCACTGCCCTAGTTCAATATGCCTCTCCTTGGCTGGTCCTTTAAATTTGATACAACCATGCAGCTCTAGTCCAAAAGTAGTTATTTAGTGTTTGCAGCATCCCCTCTTTCACTCTGTAAGTATCTTTTGTCTTCTCTTTGACAGAATGCTCTATTCTAGTGATGCAGCCTGCGAAAGGTAGGTTACCAAAACAGATAGACCAGCGGACTGATCCAGCTGAACAGTTCCTATATTTGATGGCTTTGGATTTTATTTTCTTCTGTATCTCTTCCTTACTGCAATACTGTAAACAGTATTTCGGTGTCCCTGGTCAAGCTTTTCTTGCCTTCTAGTGCAAGTCAAAGCTCCTAGGAACTCAATTGTCTGCATTATTATGAAGCTTTCTCTGCTTCCGTGGCTGGAAGCAATCCCAGTGTGTCCCTCCAAGGGTGTAGAAAGCTGACAAGGAGGAATTCTAATTCTAAAGCTTGATTTCTTCCCCAGCTCTGTCGTGGAACAATCCTAGAAACAGTATTCATGGAAAAAATGCGCAGATGCTACTACAGAAAATTATATATTGTCATCATTGGCTCACTTTATTTTTTTAATCAGTGGGTCTGGTTCTTTAATATCTTCTGCAGAAAGGGATGAATGCAGTGGTACAGGCCTTCCAAGGAAGTAGAGGGCTTAGAAAGGGCAGAAGCTTTAAAGGCAAAGGAGGGCTAGGAACAGTACAAAGGTGTTAAACCCATGGTCTGTATAATCCATGCTGAACCAGGGCAAGCACTAGTTTAAAAAAAATAAAGAAAGAAAAAATTAAGCACCTCAAGGTGCATGTATGAGCCTAATAGAATATTTCAAGAGAAAATTTCAAATATTTCAATGGGTTGAATTAATTATCTCCTTCCTAAAAGCAGTTTCAGAAGAGAAACTATGCCTTTTTCAAATGAAAGATCCAGTGGATCAAAGACTGGAAGCTTTGTGTGTGTTTATATGCATACATATTCCCTCCACTTGGGGAAAAAAAAATCCAGTTTCTTTTTCACTTTGCTTATTCCAAAATAGAAAATATACCAGCTTTGTTATCAACAGTTTTCCACTACAGACATTGCAAATTTTGCACCTCCTGCTGGTGTGTGCAATTTTCATTGGTTTTGATGGCAAAATTCTGCCTCTGACTTGTGGATGGATTGTACAAAATTCATAACAGCAAAAGAGTATATTTACTGCTGGTATTGATATGGTTTATAGGTTACTTCTGCAAGCAAAGGCAAAATGTACTTATATTTTTCTGTGAAATGTGCATTCATATCAAGTGAAGTTATTTTAGAAATACTTGTCAGTCTTGCTTGGAATTATCACATACCAGTAATTATTCTGGATGATTAGAAATGTTGAGGAAAAACCTCCTTAGTGTTTTCCAGACTTCATGTACACATACATCTCTGCTAAAATGGTGAGTTGTGTAGTGCATTTTAATTATACTGCAGTGGCTTTCTATAATGCAAAACTATTTCCACTGAAGTCTGAAAAGTCTGGCATGACCCAGAGTCAACATGATAATGTATTCTTGGTATCCTTTCCATGCTGATAGCAGTTCAGCTGCACTACAGGATTTTGTCAAGTTATGTTAGTTTTCTATAGGTGTTAATATATCTAAAAATTACACTTCAAATTGTTATTCTAAAACTGGAGTTGAATCCGGGTTGGTGAGAACTCTAAATTGAGCAATTTCACCAACTGTTGCAGGATGCTGTAGCAAACCTTTGAGCTAAACTGTGCTCCTGTGTGTTTAGAGATGTAATTAAATAAGAGTTGGGCAGGCTGTAGCTACTTGTCTTCCTCCTGGGAAAACATGGAAACATGTCTGCTTGATATTGCTATAACTTTAAAAGTTGAAGCAGAGTGAGGGCAGGCTGGAAGGATTGGTTTGTCTCCCCCTTCCATCCCCTTGTCTGTGGAATCAAATCCTTACCAAGATTTTTCTTGGTCTGCTTTCATGTGGTTTAGCACAAATGCAGTTTTCCTGGGCATCTTCATAGCTTAAAGACAATTTTAAGGCAGCAGCTCTGTGTCAGGCTGAGCTCAGGGGAGAGATGCACCTCCAGCCCCACTTTAAAGAAACCCCCATAGTCACATTGGGTGTTCTAGCACAGATAAACCAGATTATTTTAGCCTGTGTGGCTAGTCTGAAATGGAGTAGTGTTCAGTTAAAGAGCCAGTGGCTGGATAAGCTCCTGCAAGAACTCTCATTTGTTTTTGACATCTCAGTCTTGGATCTATAGGAAGATGTGCTTAAGTACCAGAGGCTGCTTTTTTGTTTGTGTTGAAGATTTAAGTCAAAGATGAGATCCCCACAGAAGAGCAGGGCGAGAGCTGCATTTTTTTTCATTCTTTCTTCACATGGACACTGTGTACTTTTTTCTTCATTTTCAGAGCTTCACAATACCAAACTGGAGGACAACCATGGTGTACGTTTTTTAACACAGCTGAGTCTTCCTTTAAATTTCTGTTTCATTAAATGTTGTTTGAAATCCACTTTTGTAATCATATTTTTTATGAAGCGTGTAAGAATGAGAAATATAGCTTTTTGTGGCAATCTGTGAAAGGGGTTACGCTAAGGATTGGCCAGTAATGCTGCTTTATTGAAACTCTTTGCTATGACAGCTGCTTTGCATTCAGAACAAATGATGGACAGTTGAACACCTTCCAGTTTCATGATCAGAGGCCCAGGAGAAAGCCAGGCACTGCCCAAGGATCTGACTGTATGTAACGCAGGCTAGTGCATGGCCTGTAAGGTTGAAGGCTATTTCTTGAGGCTCTGAATACAAGCTAGGCAGGAGAGGGAATGATCTCATGTCTGTGTGCGTGTGGGAGGAGAGAGGAGCAGTAAAAATGTACATTGGAGTCTGCGGATTACCTAAAATGAAGTTGCCTGGGAGCAGTTACAGCAGTTTAGATTTTAGCATGTAGTAGCTTCTGCTGGTAGGTAGAAATGTGGGCTAGGGTCTGCTGAGCACTGTTACTGCAGCTAAACTGCAACTGTTGTCCTGGCTGATTCAAGCATTTCAGCTTACTGCCTTGGACTGAAATGTAGATGTACTTGGAGAAACTGAGAGAACGCAGCTAGGAAACCAAGCCAGGCAGTGAAGCACCACCACAACCTTAAGAAAAGCCCATAGCAAGCTTTTGAGTAGGGCATTGGCTGAAAAGACGCTTGGAGCTGGAAGCAAAGGGACTATTTCCTGCTGTCTGTCTTCCTGCTGTGTGTGTATTCAAGGCTTTGTTAATGGCTGAGACTGCAGGAAAGGAATTCCTGACTCCACTGCTGATTTCTCCTTCAAACAGAAGCAACCCGCAGAACCCTGCAAAAAGCTGAGGTCAAGGGGGAGGGGCAAGAGGAATTTGCTTTATTTGCTCAGATGTGTTTTGGCACAGACATTTTGGTCAGTGTTAACTTTGTGATGCCAGTGGCATGGGAGTTCTCATGACAAACACACTTGTCTTTAACCCTAACAGCAGGGTTAATCCCAATCCTTCAGGGTTAATTAAGAAATAATTGCACAGGCCTCAATTAATCCCTGTTTAACTCRGTTGCATTTGATGGAAGGACACTAGAGATTAATTTGGCCTAGTGCCTCATCAAATTCATTATTTTCATTAAACAGGGAGAAAAAATTTAAGTGTGAGGTATCAGCTGTGACTTCTGGTACATGCCTGGGTTTGGCAGCATAGGACAATTCCTTAAATACCTGTTATAAGGCAATAGATACCAGCATGTTCCTTGATTTAAAGAGAATCACTGCTATTTCTCAGTGACTACAGAAAATCTGATAAACTATTGCATGGTAGAATGGTTAAGGACCTGGTCCAACAGAAGGTCGGGACAACTTTGAGCCCTGATGGTTTCAATGAGAATGGCAAACGCTTGCTCTTGCTCTCTGAGTTCAGCCCCTTTACTATTCGCACAAGAGCATATGTGTGCAGGATGGTACATCATGCAATACTCTGCTTAGTCTTAATTATGGTTATGACTGAGAGGGTGCTGAAATGTTTTGTCATTATTCTGCAGATGAATGGAATCTTACTAATGAGATTTGACTAACATCTGCTGTAACAGTAAATTTAGAGCTAGATGAAGAATTTATATGCATTAAATGGCTCAGCACTGAAAGTATGGCTAGAACAACCTGGTGTCTGTCTCTGTAGATCAATAGTCAATACTCAAAAGGAAATACTCATCTGAGGTTAGAGAACAGCTCAGACAGGAGGCAGATTGCTAGATTTTCACTACTTGCTTTGGTTGGTTTCACTCCTAGAAGCCCTCACATTACCCAACACCTGTATGTGCCATAAAACACTGATCTGACTGACTTTCTTCTCAGCATCTAGCCTCCAAACCACAAAATCTGAGTGTGTTCTTGCTACAGTATATACTGTGTATGAATGCTGAGTCAGCTTTTACTCTGGTATACTGTACCAGGCAACTCTCAAGTGATGCTGCTGCAATTTATCACCATAAACTGTCTCATATTGGAACAAACAATACTCATGAGGCAATCTGGATTCAAATTAATTCAAAAGCACCATAACTGAAAAGTGAGCAGCCTCTTTGTGTTGTTTTTTAACAAGATTTTATGATATGACTAGCCTACAAATAGCTCTATTCATGATAAACTGGCAACTTTGCAAATTGTATATGCTAAAAGCTATTTGTTGTACAAGCTGTTCTGGAGAAAAATCTTAAATGAAATCTCTGCCAGGGGGACGTGAGGCATCAATTGCACGGGTGCAGTCATGGGTGTCTTGTTTCAGGGGCCCCATGGCTATGGGGGGTGATGGTGAAAAAGACCATCTGGCCCAATAACCTTTAATTGCTCAAAGTCAGTCCCTGCAGGGGACTACAGAAGAAGAAAGCTGGTCCATTTGGAGACAGTTTGCCAGCATAGTGAGAAAACATTTAAGGTCGCAGGGGAAAAACTAAGAGGTGGAATAATTTTCTGGTCCCAAATACTTGCATCTGACTTTGCAGATGGTGCCACTTTCCCTTTGAAGGCACAGCAGAATTATCTTCCTCCATAATGCCCTAAGAAACACCTTCACTCTAGTATCTGCTAAGATTGCTGCCTCCATCTTTCAGAGATGTGCTGTTTGTTATCAGCATGATTCCAGGACATGGTTATGGCTGGACTCATTTTTTGTTCATGTCAGTAATTATCTCTTGGTGATCAATGTAACTGATGGTATGGTGTGCCATGGTATGGTAAGCTATTAAAGAACTGTCCTTCTAGATGTTATAATAGTAATATTACTACATCTGTACATTTCCTGAATATATGTGTAGAGAAGTACCATGTAGCACATTCTGCTGTGGCACCAAATACTTTGCCCGCTGGAGAGGGAGCCTTAATCATCCCTCAAGAATTCTTTCTGTAAGAGGTATAGGGTGTCTGCTGTGACCTCCTGATAGTTTTAGTAATAGTTACAGAAGCATTTCCAGAGCTGAGGAAATGAATTACAGTGAACTTTTAATGCACTTATCAAATCATTCTGGTTCATACCTCTAAGTAGAATAATGACTCTTACGAAACCAGTACTATTTACTCTGGGGCTTTCTTTTCAACTTACTTATATTTTAATAATAATAATTGCAAATACATTGCAGGTTAAAAGCTCTCTTCAGGGTCATCAGGAGCTCTTGAAAGGCCTTGAAGAGTATTTGGAGCTGAATATGAAGTAATTTTTGCTCTAAAATTTCCATTGCATTTGTGCAATTTGCCTACAAAATAACAGTGTATATGAAGACATCATATAATTCAGGAAAACAAAAGTCAAAGTACTTAAATGCCTATACCTCTGCCTGAGTCCAAAGTTGAAGCCTCAAAACTTTTTCTCAGCTGCCACTTAACTCTGGAGTTACCTAAATCAAGAGCACAGATTTTGTCAAAGATCTGAGGCACATCAAATTCAACCTCTGAATAACCACAGAAGTTGCTTGCTTTTAAAGGCACAGATATATTCAGGACTGAGCCCTGCAGGAATCCACATAATAGGACAGTTCTATTGGAGTGAGCTCTCAGTCAAATGCCAAGGTGGTATCTGCCTTATTTTAAAACCCTGAGATGCAGAAGATGGTATTGCTGCTGTCCCTACTTATCCGATAGATCAACGTTTAGAGCACTTGTCTGCAATATAGGAGATGGAGACTTGTTACATATGCAGCAGGGGTTCAAATCTGTATCTCTTGTAAGGAATGGCCTAATTTGGGGGATAAAAAGTTCACTGGAACAGAGGGACTTTCTACCCCTGCCGTTATGTGCTTTTACCTGTAAAAGATTTGTGTTCAGCACAGCAGATTATGGTCCCTCCTCCAAGGCTTACTTAGCTCTTTCACTCGAGGATTAATTCCTGTAAGGAATCAATCACCAGTCCCTGTTGAAGGTACTGAAATGCAGGTGTTTCCCTCTGAGCTTCAGACAAGGCAGTCATGCTTGCCCTTGGGCTGTTTCTCTCCACACTAGTGAATCTTGAAGTGACCTGTACAATGGGGGGAGTCTCCAGTGGCATGCAGTTAGCACAAAACTGTGAGGAGTGGGAGATGTGGTTGCATTCCCTCTGAAAAAAGGAAACATAATGTGGGTTCCTCATGTCCCATGTGCATGCTGAAACCACTGAGCTACTGAATGAAACACTTGTGACCTGAAAGAATGGCAAGCCTGCTTCACTTGGGTTTGCTTTTAAGGTACCCTCTGTCTAAGAGAGGAGGGTTCAGGCTGCAAGACCCAAGTGGAAAGAGGCATTTTGCTGTAATTCCTGAAGAGGATCAAGTCAACTTTCAGGGGATAGACCACAGTCCCAAGTTAAAAGTCTGGGGAAGGATGAGGCCCTCTTCAGAATGCAGAATAGGAGCTGGGGAAAGGGAGATATTGTGGTGAGAAATGTGGTGAATGGCCTCCTCTGGATGGGCCTTACACAGTGGCAGATTTGTGAAGTAACTGCCAAGTTACCTTATGCTGGGCACCTCACAGGGATATGTTTGTTTTCCTTCCTCGCTTTTAGCTAAAGAACAGTAGCTGTTGCATGATGAGAAGGTGGCTGAGAAGGGCAACAGGCTAGGGGAAGATTTGTGTATGATGGAGAATGAATGGATGCACCTGATGATGTGGAGCATCTGCCTCAAGCCCTCTAAAGTTGCTGGCTCCTGCTGTCATCATTCCTCAGCCTCTGCAGTGTTTGAGGGCACAGAGTTCAGTGGGCTTGAAGTATGCAGGGTCACAAAACAAGATGGGGCCCAGAGGTGTTGCAGATAGAGGGGGTGAGGAGAGTTGAGGGTGAAGCAGCAAGAGCTTGCAGGGTAAATGGCGTCGCTGACAGTAACCGAGACAGTGAGTAAAGTGCGTGTAGCCAGAGTATCCTGAATGGTACCTGCCTGGTACGCATTGTAGGCACCTGTATGGATGTAGATGGGTGACAATGAATGTATTTCTGTGGACTGGAACAGACAGGCCCTGCCCAGAGTTTTCAAGTTTAGCATGCAGCTTGGTTAGATGCATTTGGAAGTCTCAATCTAAATTCATACTTATTGAATGGCTTATAATAAAAAAGGGTATTTGTTAAAGACTGAAATTGAAGCAGCTTATTGAGGGCTGAGTTAAATCCTTAAACTTGATTTACCAGTATATGTTGTGCACTTCATCTGCATGTAGTATGATTGTAATTATGATATCTTTGTTAGTCTAACTCCCAAGAACAAAAAAGTGCTTAGACATTAGCTGGCTATCTTCCGGATTTTTAAAGCCAAATGTCTAATTAGAGCACTTCTGTTTCTTACATTTATTTTCAGTTCTAGAGAGTGAAAGACAAGAAATCTCAACACAGCTGTGGCTCTTTTATAAACTTCAGCTTATTAGAACTTTTGGGTCAAATTCTCTGGTGGTGTAACTCCAGACTTGCATTTCTGCTGGTGTAACTTCTGATATTTATATAATTCTCTGTACATCTGTCCACATGTGTGTTCTTATGTATATACCAAACCCTGAGCTGATATAAATCACTGTAGTTCTTTTGGCTTCTGTGAAACTATACTGATTTCTTACCAGCTGGGTATCCGTTCCATAGCATCTGGTTTTCCTTTTCCCTCCCTTAATAGCACTGATGAATCAGAATTCCTTAAGGAGGATAATACTAAACATAATTAGACAGGATATGCTCAAGAAGAAAATTTAATTTGAAGAGGTTTGCACAGAATTTTTATTGGCCTCAGGTGGGATGCTGGAACTTTATCTTAATGAATCCTTTCTACAGATCCATTTCAAAAACTGCATTACGCAATTATGCAATGGAATATACTCTAATGGTGCATTACGTGTATATATTTATTCAGTTGGATTTTAAAGTTCTTCTCTAGATTGGTGTAATTATTCTGGGCTACAAAAAAGAAATGTAAAAACATAATCTGAAATTTAAAAATATCTCCAAAGAGGATTATTTAATCTTTGGCACCTAAACATATTAAGAAATTCCTGTTAGTTAATCAAATATGGGACTGTGAATCAGAGCTATCCTCAGAATTGACTTGCTGGTTAAGCCATGGGCCTTTTTTTTTAAAAAACTTTGTCCTTCAGTCTCTCACAACTCAAATACTGATATTTTATTATTTTTTGTAATATTGTATACTTTTAAAATCTTAACTAAATGTTCCCTTTTTACTGTGATTCTGTAGACCCAATTTATGTTGGTAGTATCTAGATTAATCTGATTTGATTTTGAAAAAGTGTACAAGAGCTATTGTACTGGGTGAATTATCCTCTACACTTCCTAATTCTCTATCCATTTGCTTTCAGTCTTCAGAAAACCTTGCTAATATTTATTAATAGTAACAGTCCACATCTAGCTGCCATTTACCATAGTGTAACTGTATCCTAAGCTCTGCAAATGTTTGGGGGACTTGTGAGTTTTTGCTGTAGCTATTTCTGATACTTGATGTGTTCTATGGCAAGCTCTATGCTAAAGGCATAGGAAGAGTAAAAAGTAAAAGATGGGAGCAAAAAGTAAAAGGTGGAGAGAGGCAAACTGATATATGATTCAGTAACTCTCTGTTTGGTGGAGTGTTTCTGAGAAAATTGGGGTGGAGCAGTTCTGCTCACCAGTCTGTCCCCAGTCTTGCTCAATGTGGCACACAGGGAATTGTGCAAAGGATCTGGAGGGTTGTCTTTGAGGCCAGCATCAGAGGAGAAAGGAAAATTACTTCTAAGCACCCAGAAGGGGGAGAAGAATTAATGGTGCTGCTGGATCTGTTTCTCTTCTTGTATAATTGTATTCAAAATGATGGAGCCTTAACAAGGAAGCATCTGAGCTCTTGTACAAAAGCRAGCCACAAGCTTCCTCTGTCCTGGCACTGCAAAATGAGGTTTACAAGGTGATAAAGACATATGGAAACACAGTGTCTTTAATGACCCTGTATTTGTTTGCTGACTAATTGCCCCTAGTTTAGGGGGTCACTGTCCTTGCTCTGTTTTTGTAATTTCTTTGTTAACACTTTCTTGAAAAAAAGATGCATCTACACTCTTTTCTTTATGTGCACAAGACAGCCCATCTAGCTGGTGATTGAGCTCTTAATGAATCTAGCATTACAGTGAAAAATTAATTTGCAACCATTAGGTATTCAGAACATGCAATCAGACATCGAAATATAACTATTCAAAACATTTAATGAAGCTTGCAGAGCCCTGCTGAACACTGCAAACAAACAGTGCAGTGACCTGTACTGCTGCCTCTGGATTTATGGTTTGTAAAAAGGAATTAATAACGAGGTATGCTGTATTTGAGAAATTAATTTTTATGAGGTCTTTTGAGTAAGATTCAGGCTAGGATTTTAAGTTCCAATAGATGATTGCTGCTGCCCCAAAATCAGGTGCTCAGTAAGCATCTGTCAAGGTTCTGACATTGGAGTTAATCACTACTTTGAAGGGTGTTTTATAACAACCTGGAACACCTTTTTCTGTGCATGTGGGTGATAAATGAGTGCACTACATACTCTGACTCAACGTATTTTGTTTAATCTAATTAAAAACTGTTTGTTTTTTTTTTTTTAGCACAAGTCCAACCGCCATACAATTTGATCATGATGACGAGAAAGGTTCTTTGACTGTATGGACAGATCTAGTGTTGTTAGATGGCAAAAATGTAGTTCACCCAGCAGATGTTTCTTTGCATTGCAAGGCTGTTCCTTAGTTTACATACAGGTGAAAGACCTAATCTCCATTCCTAAGTTCTTTGCACCTTTTGAGACTTGGAAATGTTCACATTTTAAGAACAAGGGAGAAGTGAAAGAGTAAGTTTGGACTTCTACTGTTTGGGGAAAAAATCCCTGATTTGAGTGGTAAGAGAGGAAAGAATATTGTATCCGGAATTAGTGATTAGCTCATTCTTGTAATGATGGAAAAAGGCCTTGTGAGCACTTCCTAAATTGAGTATGACTGGCCTCAGTGAGGCAAAGTCAGTGCTAGCCTGAAAGTATAATTTCCTACCTTCCATCTGCTTTTAGTATCATTCAGGATGGGGAAGAAGGGAATTTGTTCCACTTAAAAACAAAACTCTGAAATGTGCTGTGGCAATAAGTAAATCCATATTTCTAGCTTTAAATATTGTACTTCGCAAAAATACTGGCCTGGAAACCAGATTCAGAGAGTCCTTAGTACATCAAACAACAGAAATGTCTTGTGTGACTGCATATGATCTCTTTTACTGAAAAGCATCTCCCCAGAAGCTGGAAAGCCTCCTGAGATGTGGAAAGGTGCAAGTAAAAGTTAGGCAGGAAACTGATCTCAGAGTGGTTGAGGTTGGGAGGGATCTCTGGAGATCTTCTAATCCAACTCCCCTGCTCATAAAAGGGTCAGCTAGAGCAGGTTGCCCGGGACCATGTCCAGCTGTGTTTTGAATATCTCCAAGGATGGAGACTCCACAGCTTCCTGGGCAACCTGCTCCAGTATTCAACCACCCTTACAGTAAAACCATTTTTTCTTGAGTTTAAATGGAATTTCTTGTATTCTAGTTTGTGCCCATTGCCTCTTGTCTTGTCACTGGGCACCACTGAGAAGAATCTGGCTCAGTCTTCTTTACACCCTCCCATCAGGTATTTATAGACATTGTAAGATCCTCCCTGAGCTTTCTTTTCTCTAGGCAGAAGAGCTCCCAGCTGTTTCAGCCTCTCCTTGTATGAGAGATTCTCCGGTCCTTAATGATCTTTGTGATCCTCCACTGGACTCACTCCAAGAAGCCCACGTCTCTCATACTGCGGAGCCCAGAACTGGACCCAGCGCTCCAGATGTGTCTCACCAGGGCTGAACAGAGGGGAAGGATCACCTGCCTCAACCTGTTGGCAATACTCTGCCTAATGCAGGCCAGGAGGCTGTTGGCCTTCTTTGTCATGAGGGCGCATGGCTGGCCTGCATTCAAGTTGTCCACCAGGACCCCCAAGTCCCCAGTGTGTGCTGGTACATTGGGTTATTTTCCCCCAGGTGCAGGATTTTGCATTTTCCTTTGCTGAACTTCATGAGGTTCCTCTCTGCCTGTTTCTTCAGCCTGCCAAGGTTCCTCTGAATGCCAGCAGAGCCCTCTGGTGTATCAGCCACTCCTCCCAGTTCTGTATTGTCTGTGAACTTGCTGGGGGTGCACTCAGTCCCATCATCTGGGATCATTAATGACAATGTTAAACAGTATTGACCCCAGTATCAACCCTTGGGGTACACCACTTGTGACCAGCTTTGTGCTGCTGATCGCAACCCTCTGAGAAGTTCAGCCAATTTTCAGTTCATCTCACTCTCCACTTGTCTATTCCCTGCTTCATCAGCTTGTCTATGAGGACGTTATGGGAGACGGTGTCAAAAGCTTTGCTGAAGTCAACATCCACTGCTCATCCACCAAGCCAGTCATCTCACCAGAGAAGGCTATCTGGTTGGTTAAGTGCAATTTCCTCTTCATAAATCCATGCTGATTAGTATTTATTTTAAACAGTTCTTTAAATTTGTCATAAGTTTTTAAAATGTATTATTTAGATTTCCTTTTCTTTTAAATATTTTTTTGTTGACAATGAATAAAAAGATTTCTCAATGTATTTCCGTTTAGTAGCCTGGGCTACCAAAATACCTGTGACTTTCCATGCCTCTTAGAAGACACTGGTCTGGTTAGCTTATTAAAACAGAAATTGCTTAACAAAGCATTTACTACTGTTATTTGTTATAATTATGTCCTAAAATAGGACTCTAAATGGGACTGAAGTCCATCTGCTGGGACAGGTTTTTTGGTGTGTGGGTTTTTTGTTTTTTTTTTTTTCCCCATGCTTTGGAGGAACAGGTCAGCTCCTAATGCCCTTATTTATAGACATCAGGGTGACCATTTTCACTGGAAAAAAGCACATTTCTGACTATATATTGTAAGCTCAGTTTCATTACAAGTAGCTTAAGTACTTTGATGTTATAGTCTGAACTATAAGAGATGTGAAACCCCAAACAGAATGTGTTAAGATGACATTTTCCTTAGAAAATGCCAGGCCATCAAAATTGAAAATGTCATCATAATCTTCTGGTTTTGATTAAAATTTTTATTTTGAAAGAGGTTTTTTTTAGCTGCAGAGTGACTTATCTGTCATATCACTCAGCTCAGGCAGGGAAGACTAAAATACATGTACTGTCCCCAAGATGTATCTGTCAGATTTGGATTCTTCATAGGGAAGAGCTTTGCTCACCAAGGTGACTAGGTGGGTAAATTTTCTAGTGCACCTGACAAAAATGTTGAAAGACTTTTATTATATGCTGAAGCAGAAAAGGCCTATTTTTTATAATCAAGTTTTGAAAGAGGAAGACATCTTTTTCCCTACCCATCTCTGTTCCCCAAAGACAATATTTACTGGCCACTCTGTAATGTTATGCAACCTGTATATGAAAAGAAAGACAGACAACTTTTTTAAGAATAATTATTCAGAAATTATTTACTGGGAAAGCAAACCTCCAGGGTTGCAATGACTCTTTAAAAATGTTGTTTTGCTTAGAATCAAGTTAAGAACGTGAAGGAAATGCAAACACCAGGAAACTGATATACTTAATTAGGTCTTGAACATGCGTTTAGCTTAAGGATGGATCCAGCTCACTTTTCTCCCTTTTGTGCACAGCTTTTGCAGAGTGTAATGTGGGGCAATTGAGTCATTTCATTTATCTTCCCAGAATTTGAGCTTGCTGCTACAGGCTGTTAGCTACCAGAAAATAAGCAGATCATTTAAAATACTGTTGAAAAGTTGGGTTCAATCCTGTTGCATCTGGTATGCAGATGGGATGCTACTTTTTGTTCAAATAAATAGAAGAAGCAATTAAGCTCCTTTTAGAGTAAGATATCTGAAACAATAGGAGGCACCATCTGAAACACAAGCTCTGTCAGATGCTGAGCTATGTGGATAGCAGACTTTCATAAAAGGTTAAATGCAAACATAGATGGCCTAAGTGGGAATGTTTCTTGCTTTTTGAGTTATCTGCGCATAAGCAAAGATGTGGCCAGAAACAGAGATGGCAGCAGAAAGGAGAGGAGAGTGAGAAAAGCCCTTGTGCGGTGTGGAGAAAACAGTAAGAGAAAGGCCAAAAACATGAGATAGATTTAAGCTAGAGCTTGCAATAGCATTTTTTGACTGATTCATGTTGCAGTTGGACAAAGGTAGAATTTGGTGCATATTCTTTGCAAAAAACAGACATCTTCCCCCGCCCCCCTCAAAATACAGCAACAAAAAAAATGCAACAAACAATATTCCTCCAACCCTCCTACCTGCCACCTCCAAAATCTAAACGGCATTGATAGTATTTCTCCTCCTAGTGGAAGCCCCCTCTGAGTACTCAGCGTGAATGATCAAAGCAAAATGTTCTCCCTCGTATTTATGTGCTGTGAGACTTTGTGCTGAGAGCGCAGCTAACAGAGGCAGTGAACAGATGCGGCAGTTTGCGCAGCAGTGTCTGGGCTCTGCTTAGAACTTCTGAGGACCTTGTTGGAAGTTGTGGGGGCTTTCTGGGGACCCCCGAGGAACTAGGAGGTGATTGCTGCAAACAGGAAAGGGGAGCTAGGCAAGGACAACTACAGCAGACCTTAACTTCTCCTGGGAGGAGCTCTAGCTAGGTATAGCTGCTGCTAATGAGCTCTCTTGGTTCCCCTGATCAGAGGGAGATAGAGTCTTTGATCCAGGTGGCCCTTGATTAGGGTGGATCAAGCACCCTTTGAGTCAGTGCTAGGGAGAGGCCTAGATAAGAGCCAGGCCCAGAGTGCAGCAGTTAGCGCAGAAGGGTGCAAGAAGGCACCTTCGTTTCCAGTCCCAGCAGTGTACGCTTCCTCAGGTACGGTCATGACATGCCGCCAGTAGCCATTGGAGTCGCTGCGTCGGCTGTGTCAGAGGCTGGGACCCAGACCGACCCTCTGACGGTAGATGTGGCTCTCCAGGTCTCAGGCTGCAGGGAGTGCTTGGGGCCTCTCTGGGAGGCGTGGGCTGGCAGCCAGCTCTCCTGCAGGAGGTGTGCTGCTGTTGACGAGCTGTGTCGTCAGGTAAGGGAGTTACGGGAGGAGGTCAGTAGGCTGTGTAGCATCCAAGAAGATGAGCAGGAGATAGACAGGGTATTCTCGGAGACTGTRCARCTTYRGGAGTCCCAACCCCCCACAGCAGTGGAGTTGCCAGAGGGCTCTGTGCCATGTGAAACGGTACATCAT
>NW_020450762.1:0-119263 GCF_003343035.1 Apteryx rowi
TGATGGGAGAGGGGGAGATGTGGAGGAAAAAGGATGAGCAGGGAGGCACTGCGGGGCGGAACATGGGAAGGTTGTAACGGGCGGAGCACTGCTGCCGGAAAAGAAGGCGGGGCTTTACAGCATTATAAWAGAGYAGGRCRCGCTTCATTAAAYGCCATTTTGCCACTCCTCATATTGGTGTCTGTGTGGTGATGGTCCGGGGCCTGGGGAGAAGGCCCCGTGCCTCCTCGGTAAGAACGAGAACGGTAACAGCTGGAAAACACTGAAATTGGAAAGATGGAGGGAAAACACTGAAACTGGAAAGGAGAGGAGAATGAATGATGTGGTAGAGTGGGACTTGGGGCTAGTAGAGCTAAAGAAAGAAATAGTGGACAGGAGAGACAGGAGCTCAGGTACAAGAAACTGGCTGGACATGCAGACTGGCCCAGACATCTAAGGTACGAGGGATAAAAATGAAGTAGGCAGTGAAAAAAGAGCATGGGACTTGGAATCACTAGGGAATGGAGAAGTAAAATAAGGAGGTGGGGACTGGAGTGTAGGGAGGGGAAGATTAGACAAAGAACTGGGACAATAGTTGAAAAAGTCTATCTGAGAAATGAGATGAAGAAAGAGAGAGAAATTGGGAAACCTGGGAATGAAGGAAAACTAGACCTATCTGGCTGGTGAGATTGGGACAGGAATGGAAAACTTAAGGAGCGGTATCTAGCGCTGGCAAATGTGAATGTGATGAGGTGTCAGGGATGGACAAAAGAAAGGACAAGGAGAAACTGAGACAAAGCAGACTATGCAACAGGGACCAGCTCATTTTGTGCACTGAATCAGGCTTGTATCCTGTGGAAAACACAGCACCAGATCATGAAATGGAAATCCGACCTCATGTGTGCACAAGGAGTCAAACGGAACATGAGCCAGCAATGCGCCTTTGCGGCAAAGAAGGCCAGAAACGTCCCGGGCTCCCCAGTACAAGAGAGACTTGGGCCTACTACAGTGAGTCCAGCAAAGGGCAACACAGATGTTTAAGGGACAGGGAGGATCTCTCATATGAGGAGAGGCTGGGAGAGCTGGGGCTGTTCAGCCTGGAGAAGAGAAGGCTCGGGGGATCTGATCAATGTGTATAAACATCTGATGGGAGGATGTTAAGAGGATGGGGCCAGACTCTTCTCAGTTGTGCCCAGTGACAGGACAAGAGGCAATGGGCAAAAACTGAAACACAGGTAATTTCCTTTAAACATAAAAAAGCTTCCTTTTTCTTTTTACTGTGAGGATGGTCAAACACTGGAATGAGTTTCCAAGAGAGGTTGTTGAATCTCCATACCTGGAGATATTCAAAATATGACTAGACMCACTGAGAACCATCTGCTCTAAGTTGACCCTACTTTGAGCAGGGTGGGTGGACAAGACGTTCTCCAGTGGTCCCTGCCAACCTCTGCTATTCTGTGTGATTCTGTGTGAAATAGCGGTTACACAGAAAGCCTCGCTTCTGACATTTGCTCATTTTTGAGTGCTTGACTTTGTCACGCTCTGGGTCTTTTAATGTAATGTACATATGTGCATGTGCAGAGGTGCATGTGGGAATTTGGGAAAGTATGGATGTGAACACACATATACATATATAAATGCACAATAGCTCGTAGTTGCTAACACTCATATGTAACATATGGGACATGCAAGTTGCACTTCACGCTTCATTACCAGCCCAATGAGGATTAATGCTTTCCCCCATAACAGTCAATGGAGAGCGCACTGATTCATCAGTAAGGAAACCAGACTCTGGTTTTGGTTGTGCTTTCTGACCTGCAGGGCAACCATAGAAAAGCTTTCTGCTTTCTGAATTTAAGTTGCCTATTGGTAATGTCAGAGTCAAGTATCTCTGAACCTGTGTGTACAGAGCAAGTTCCCCATCTCATCTGGAACTCCTAGAATTGCCCTGGTATTGACACGGGTGAGAAATGCACCTTTGCTAAACTCATGAGAAGAACAAGGGCTCACCCTGTTAGAAGAAAGTAGTGTTGGCCCATTCACTGTGCCAGGAAGTGGCAGAGGAATGATGCATTTTTGACAGATGTCACAAGCATAGGGCTCAGGCACGAGGGTAAATAGACCCCCATGTACTTGTGCGTAGGGCATCTGCATTGCTCTGGTTTGTCCTTGCATGCACCTTCCTCAACCAGAGCCATGGAAATTAAGTGGGCAGCAGGCTCAAAAGGGGAACTAGCTAGTCAAATCTCTCTCCTTCTGCTTTTTGATTTCGTAGATGGATGGCTG
This sequence comes from Apteryx rowi, assembly GCF_003343035.1. NCBI lineage: Eukaryota > Metazoa > Chordata > Aves > Apterygiformes > Apterygidae > Apteryx > Apteryx rowi. The sequence goes on from NW_020450762.1 coordinate 2,266, forward strand.
AGAGGATGGCTTGTGAGCTCCAGAACTTTTTTGCTTCTATGTCACTCGTTTGAATCTAGACCAGGTCAACATTGATGAATTTATTTTCACTTGAGGAGAAAATTTATTGGTGGTGAACAAGTGCTGTCTTAATGGAAACCATGTGTCTCCACACATAAATTGCTGCTCTCGCTAGTCTACCATTGCTATTAATCTTTCTCTGACCACTGTGGAAGATTGCCGTGCAGAGCATGGGCTGTGAGGGTGTGGCCCAGCCTACATATTCGTTCTTTTTGATGCAGAAAGAGGAAAGAATGAGAACAGCGTTTACCAGAAGTATTCAAATGGACTCAAAATATAATGGAAGAGAAAACAACAGAAGGATTCATACCCTCCATTTTTTCTATCTCAATTTCAATTACAGCTGCACTTTTAAGACTGGTGCTATTTTGCCAATGTTTCTCTTTTAAAAATCTCTTCATATTTTTAAGGATTTGCATCTTAAATAGTGTCTTCCTTGGTGATCCCTGAACCAAAGGCTGAATATTTTGCATTTTCAGAGACATACAAAGCTCTAACAGGAAGCATGGCCAGAAGCAAAAGAAAAAAAAAATCATCCCTTGGGACTGTCAAGGGAGGTGTTTAGCATGAGATCTTGGAGGAAAAAAAAAAGGCATGTATTGCTCAGACGTGGAAGAAATATCAATTTTAGATCCTATTGATGAGAACATTGAATGAATAAGGGGCACAGAACTGGCAGAACATGGGATTTAAGTGGTGGAGTCACAAAAGAGAGAAGGAATAAAGAGAGACATCAGCAGAACAGTTCAGTGACATGGAAGGAGAGAGAATCCTGAATTTGACAAGGGAGACCAGATTGCAGAAAGAGCCTCATCTGGTCTACTCCAAAAATTTGATCGTCAAAGATCTACTGAGCTGAGAGATTCCGTTTGGTTTTCTTGTCACCTAATGAGTAGGGGGAAAGAAATGGCAAAGGAGGCGAAGAGGATGGCACAGATAGTTTACAAGGGAAGAGGAAATATTTGAATGCTTGAACAGTCTGAGAAGGGAGTCTGAAAAGAATAAGACAAAGTACATCTAGTCAATGGACTGCAGTTTTGTGGAGAAAAGAAGGATAGTAAAGTCACACTGGTTAAATTATGCAGCCCAGAATGTAACCTAACCAGGGTGATTGGGAGTACAGTGCTATCTCTTCACAATATGGGAGGATTTAGGGAGTACAGAAAAAAAGGATGACATTTTCCAGCTTTCAACTTCAAAGGTGGCTGGGTGTCCAAGGAAAGTTTTAAGCAGAGTTATCAGATGTTACTCTGAAGTGGTCATTAATGGAGAGAGACTGATTTCAGGCTGTTATAGAAGACATGGTCATGAGTCAAGATTATGGATGCCCCCAAGAAAAAGCGGAAACTAAAAATAAATCCTAAGGGGACACTAAGCAAGGGGGGTGGAAAAGAAGTCATTGGGGAGTCTCTAAAAGAGGAGAGATGGCTGAAAAGCCCTCCAAAAGGAGAACAGTAGAAGGAAAAGAAACTAGGTTAAGGGCTGCCAGTGAAGCTGACAAGTCAGATGGGCAGAAACTGGAAAAGAGACCTTAATTCCATCCTTGTGCAATAATCTTCCAGGAGACATAGTAAAAATCATGTCACTTAAATCTCTGAACATGGGAAAGAATAAAGCATGGAGTGAATATGCGTTAAAGGAAAAAATCTTGCACTGTTAGAGATTTGTGTAGAGATAGGATATTGTCCTCCTGCTTCTAGTTGTTACAGTTCTTGGACTGAAGTCCCAAACAAAAGCAAAAGAGGAAGATCCAGCCAAATTGCAGCTGGCAGTTTATCGCGGATTCCTGGCACACTGTTGTGAATGTGCCTCACTTGCATTTTCTTACAGTCCACGCCAGCAGCTACTTCAGCCTCTCCAGTAATGAAGATGTGTCTCTCTCATTTACTTGTATTGAAGCTGTTCCATGTTGCATAAATAATTAAATATTCATTGGAGAAGGAACTAGGATAAAGTGTTTTGCATCCCAGGTGAATGCTCAAACTACTGTGTTATGGAGAAATTCCCACTTTCTTTTGCTCATTAGGTCTTAATTCAGCTCTATAAAGAAGAGCAGTGTCAACAGAAGTAAATAAAATGGCTCTGTCCCAGATAACTGTACAGTGCACTGAGGAGGGTATCTCCAAAGAGGGTGAAAAGCCGGGATTTGAGTTCTCTTTCTACTTCATTTAAAGCAGGGGTTTGAAAACTTACAAAGATGTAGCCACAACGGTATACAGTTTTTTTGGGCTGAGGTCTCTCACTTAGTCCTGGGGAATAAATTGTTTAAATTCAAGATTTACTGAGCCAGAGAAAATAAAAATGTCTGTGTGAAGAGCTGTCTGTTGTTACAGTACTTAAGTCCTTATTTCTTAAAGGATATCTGAAAGAAAGAGAAAAAACATAATGCAGAGAGACTTTCCTCTCCTGTACCTCCAAGGATATCAGCAACTTCTGTCTATTGACTCTTTTTACAAGTGAAGATTGATGGTTGGAAAGAGAAACAAAACAACGGGACGAGAGTGAGTCAGAGTGATACTGACTTAAATATGGGTGTTTTATGCACCTGCTATATCTCCCAGTGCCTTGTTACATAAAAGCACTATGCAACTTCTTTGTGAAAGGTTAAAAGAAAGGGTAGAAGAAGGACGATAATTTTCATGTCTGGGCTACAGTTAATGTAACATGGTCGTGTCAAATGACATGAGATTACATCAACATGCAGTAGTTGATGGGAGTTTTGAGGAAAATCAGATGCGGACCCTATAATATCACCACTGCTGTGAAAGCCAGATCTTTGGGAGTGTGAGTCACAGAGAGAGCTTTACAGAGCATATCTATTATAGACAGGGCACTGCTGTAATGCCCCCATCATCTCCCCCTCCAGCCTGTGCACAGGACTTCCTCGCTGCCCAGCTGCTCAGGTGGATTCAGCTATAAAAGCTGCTGGTTGGAGGGACACGTATTCATCCATACATTTGTCCATACACAGCATTATCTGTGCAGTGCAGAGAGAAATGGGGAGGAAGATCATTGCAGGGAGAAGCACAGGGCACGTGCTTGGTGCCAGGACTGAGACGTTCGCCTGTGCCTGATGGCAGAGAGCAACTTGCTATGCCAAGAACTAGAGGAACAGAAAATATTGGCCACAGACACATGTCAAGGTGTGCCAAATTCCTGTGCTTCCCCTCCCCTTTTCTTGCCTGGGTGAAATAGGGAAATGATGAATGTTTGTGGTCAGCTCAGCTTATGGGTTTTGCATGCTTTGAGGGACCTGAGACACAAAAACCTCCACCTGTCCATTCAAAACCATTGACCGAGTTCATATTAGAATTTGGATCTCTCTCACCTGGGGACTGGGGTAGAAAAAGCATGTTTTCCAGAAAGTAATGCTTTTTATTCATCACACATATTTGCTGTTCCAAATACAGCCTACACCTTTGTTTTCTGTCTCTTATAACAACCTTACAAAGCTTTTAGCAGCCTTCCATTGGTTTATTCATTTAGGGGCCAGTGACAATATGGGACATAATGGTGAAGGCAGTCACTGTCTTGCCAGTGACAAAAATGGGACATAATGGTGCAGGCAGTGGAGCATCTTTAAAGTATCTTGTTTCTCCTGGGTTATGGTATGGAGGAGTTGACAGTACCTCCACCTTTTAAAATAAAAGGAGCCATTTTATTAGTTAAGTATAAAAAGTAGACAAAACCAGCGATCTTATGCATTTTATACCTGCTGTTGACTTGAATGCATGATATCCAATACAACTATCCCTCAAAGCTCATTTTATGGGAACACTGGGGAATAATAAAAAACATATGACTAGATGGTACCATAGGGGTAAAGTGAAACAGAATTACACCCTGCACAAATAGGGATACCTGGGAGTGCTGTGTGAAGATAGGAAGCTGCTTAGGAAGAGAAATTTCTTGCATAGCACCGTATGGGGATGTTGCTGGCTTTCTGAGAAGCTTTGAAAGTAGTTTTAAAGGTTCTCCGGAGCTGACTGCTGTGTGCAAGGTTACCTAATGCAAGCAAGAAAGTGCAGCAAAAGAGCTGGGGTTCTTCTCTGTTCAGTGGCAAGCAGCACCTTAAACGTTAGTGTAGGATAAGAGACCTTTTCCATTCTGCACCACGAACTCTGCTGGGTGAAAAGGCCCTTACACAGCCTGAACCGAAATGCTTTTAGTTTCCTTTTTTCTTCATTTGCTGAAGGGTTTCCGCTTAGTCTCTTTATGGTCACATTTTCCATGAATTTTTCATTATAAGCAGCTAAAGGTTTAATAAATAATTAATTGTTCCTATAAGCATCTTATAGACACAAGCACCTGGAAAAGAGGCATTTTTAATTACGTTAAACCTTGGCATGGGCAACCTAATGGGCTGCTGGGGTTTCTCAAAGCTGATTTCAAAGTATTTATTAAGTGGTCATTTATAAATTAACCCTTTACAGGCAATCTTCAAGGAATGCTTGACCACATTTCTTTCCAAAATGAGCACTGCAGACTTTTTGGGCAGTAGCTCTAGGTTCCTTCCCCATCTGATTGCACCAACATCTGTGATGGGGCTGCAGCTCTTCAGAGTTGTACCTCACATGGGGGTGCTGGGGGTGACACTGCCGAGTCTTCGTCTGGAGAGAGAGGAATAGTGTCACGTCTGTGATGTTCCCATGGCACTGCCCCGCTCAGAAAATGAGAAAACAAGATGATCCTTTACCCCATTCTGTGCTCTGCTCGCTGCAACCAGCTCTGCCCAGCCACGCTTCCCTGTGAAACCTGGGATCTTGTTGTCCTAAGTAAATAAATACTTGTCACAACAAAAGAAGTGCAGAGAATCAGATCATAGGAGGAAAAAAAACTCTTCAAAGAGAGACCCAGTGCAAACCCAGTCCCAGCTATCACCCAAGGACCCTTCAGTCACAACCAGCCACTTATGAAAGCAGCTTTGACTGATGAAGACTTTGGCACCGAGACTAAACTCACCCCCTCCCTCACATTCAGAGCAGGACTTGAGCACAGGCACATGCTTGGAAGAGGACAGTAGCTTTTGCCAGCAATTGCTTTAGCTCTGCATCCTGAAATGCATTTCTTTTGTGCCGAGACCCTGACCTGGTGCGGTCGCATTGAAGGGGCAGGTATCGATGCCTGTTTCCGGGGGCCTTGACCATCAGATCGGGGCTGTGAGAGCTGGAAAACCAAGCTGTCCTTGCATGTGCTCAGAGCCTGCAGTGCCTTCAGCCCCATCCTCTTACAGGCTGAATATTTCTCTTCTAATAAATCTCCTTCGTACATTGATAAATGGAGGCTGTTTGAGAATATAAGAAAAAAAAAAWATATATATATAAAAGACAGAGAAAAGGCTTCTCACCTGTTTGAAAAATTGCTTCACAGACCAGCTGCCTCCTCGCCCTCCTCCACCCTCCTCCCGGGCTGCTTAGCACTTCGCCTGGCTGTGTTTTCACACGAACTGTGCTTATTCCTGGCTCGTCTCCCGTCAATTTGAGGAGCTGGTCACCTTGTACAAAGTCAAGTGGCTGCACAAGTCACGCAAGCCGGCAGCTCCTGTGCCGGCYGCTCTCCGGGACGGATCCTGACCAGGAGCAGCTGCGTTGGAGGCATCCAGGCCCCTCTTTCCAGCCGGAGCTGAAAGCACAAGGCCGGACTGATCGAGACGTCAGAAGTGCGTTTTCCCCAGAGGTCAACTACACTCAGGTAATGACGCAATGCCGCACTGCACTCCTCCTAATCCAATCAACTGACGTAATGGTTTAGGCTCTATCAAATAAAGTTCAAGGGAGGCATGTGAAACGTGGCCGCCCCTCCATTGCTGGCAGCTTGCCTAAGTGCTGAGAATCAGATCAGAGGGAGGAAAAAAAAAAAAAAGGAACATATTCAAAGAGAAACTTTCACGTAGACACACACTTGGAAAAAAAGACAATACTTGAGTGCAGCTTTCTGTGCCAGGCTTTTTTTTTTTCTAATTATTTTTGGTTTTCTCTCATCTTCCCATTTTAATGCCTATTTATTTTAGGCCCAGATGGTTTCTGAAATTGCTGATGAACTTGGATGCCTCATTTTTGAGGTGAGACCATGTCTGGGAGGTGGTGGGGGGGGTGTCCTGATTTGTTCTCAGATGTGAGCAGACTAGTATATTGCGTAAAATCAAGCCCCTTTGGAAACATCTCAAATTAAATGTCCAGAAATTGGTATGTTAGAAAATATTGGTCATTTCTGGGACACTTTGGCCTTCGCCTCTGGGACTGGACATCTTTGTTCAGTAAAGTCACAGACATTACTTGAGCAGTTTTAAATATCAGATCAGGGGATATAGGTCCCTGTGTAATTCATCTGGTATAGGTTAAGTATTGTAATACTGCTTCTGTAGAAATTTAATCCATCAAACAGTAAATGCACCAACAAAAATTTGCACAGGTATCGATCTGATTTATTCCTTATTAAATGTTAATTTAAATTTCTCTCATTGCTTCATGTCCTGTGAAAGCTGTCCAGCCGGGTTAGGAATATATGAGTATTTATCCTTCACATAATGCAGTGCATTCATCCAAACAGCATGCGGTATTGAGTAACTTACCAGTTATTTCCCATGCAGAACATCTGAATAAAAGCAAATTACTCTAAAGGTCTGTCTGCTGCATCAGTACAACCGTATGTAAGAGTCTGTGACTGAATTTTCCAGTGAGTTTCCAGTGAATTTTCCACCTTGCAATGAGCAGGGTAATAGGCAGTTCTCAGGTGGTTTGGGGATATGGTCAGTTCTTATTTACCTGCGAGGGGGCTATCTAAGGCAGGGATTAACCCCGTTGTGGGTGCAAACCACTCAGCCTGGACTTGCTTGGCCTGGCTCAGATCTGCAGCCAAGCACGACCGTGCCAGCACAGCGCTGCACATGTGGACAACCTGGCTTGATCCAGCAGCCGCAGCACGGCCCTTTGGCCCATTGCAGACTCGCACAGTGGTCTCAGAGCATAATCTGCACGTGCTTCACATCGCTCCTTTATCCCGGTTACCCCTCCCGGATAATTAAAAGAGTTGACTGCATTGTCAGAATAAAACAGATTCAGTCCATTGGGTTATACTCTTTTCTCCTTCTTGGAATACTTTCCCCTCGTCTGCTTTCTGGTCTGTTTTACATTTATAGCAATTTTCTGCAAGTGAAGTCAGGCAAAACTTTGCTTCGACAGCACCAAGGTGGCAGGCAGAGAAGAGCTGTGCTAAGTTGTCCAACTGCTGCACACAGGTTAAACTTGGGGAGTTTTTTTGGTCTCTTCCTTGCCTGTTATATTGTAAATCTCTGTGAGAGCATTGAGTTAATCAGATTTTACTGAAACCTTGCTAAACCCAGCTTATTAATGCAAGACCTGCTAGCAAAGGAAAAATGAAGCCCTGAACTCATTATTTAACTCTGGATTCCTTCTTCTGTATCAGAGCCACTGACTTTTGTTTTCCAGTGAACCCTATGTGTTCATCTCCCRTTTACACACATTTTCCCAGGTTCTGCTGTGTTGTTGCTGTGGTGTGGTGTATCGGGAGTGAAGCAGCTCCTCTCCTCTGATTTATTTGTGCTTCCTGCCTGCTGTGAGCTCAAGGGTCGGACTCTGCCTGAGCAAGTGTTCCTTTGGAGTCTGGTAGCTCTTTCTGAGCAAACTAAGCAGTTGCCAGGGTTTACTGAAGGGATTCGCAGGCTGAGAAATACAACTGTTTCTTCCACATTGGTTGCGAGACTCACCAGCTGCGGTTTTGAACTGTGCATTTTTTTCTGAAGAGTTCATTATCCAGGCCAAGGGTTCCGTTTTCCTCAAGTGCAGCTCATAAGTGCGCTATGTGGATCTCAGTTATTTCATCTAGTCGTTTTTTACAGCTTGTGATCAGATGAGCTCTCTTCAGCACTACAGAGGAGTCAGCCCTAAGCCTAAACCTGAATGGTCACAGGGCAGTGTGCATTGCATCAGTCCCCACCCCACACCCAGACCCGGTCCTTTCTGAGGGCCACGGGGCTTTTCCAAGGCAGTGCTTGATGGGACAAGCCAGGTAGATCAGGGAGAAGCCATGGTAAACATGTGCTTTGCTTTATTCTGGGCCATGTGGGCTTTGATGCAGAGAGGGAAGGGTTATGCTGTTCCCGAATGACCAAGACAGGCCAATTCAGGATCAGGCCCTTGGCTGTTGGCTGATAGTGCCCATCTGCTGGCTGCTGAGTGCTGTCCCTTTGCTGGGGTGCTCCAGTCCCAGCTGCGGAAGTCCTGGGGAAAGAGGAACCTTGCTGGCAGCCTTGTGTGCCCAGCTGAACGACCACGACCATGGCAAACCTCCAGCAGCACCGGGCATGAAGCTACGAAAGCGAGTGTTGAATCAGTAACACCATTCCAAGCACTTCTGCTAGAGAGGAGTCCTGGACCAGTCTTCTAACCATGCTCCCTTTCTCTTTACTTGCGCAGATAATAAAACACGCCATAAGAACTACCCTGCTTTGGAGGGGAGCTACATTAGACGGTCTAAAAGTTTTTGTCTTTTCCTACAGTTTGATTCTGTAAAGGAACGAACCAACAGGGCCCAAGGTCTGAGAAGTCTGAGGGAATTTGACTCCATCTCTAAGGTAAAGTACGTTTCTTTGGAACATTCTTTTCAAGATTTCTTTTCTCTGGTTATGTTTGGTTAACCAACTGTACTCCAGCGTGAAGGTTGGGCTTTTCAGGGAAGAAGTGTATTTAAAGTTAAATTTCATCCAGAGATATTCCTTTGTAATGCCTGTTGCCAAGGATAAGATATAAATGCAGGCATCTGATTTTCTCTCATTTCTCAAAAAACATTGACATTATGGTAATCTCTGGTTTATTCTTGGGAGGAAAGAACTGGGACAGCTTTATAGTATTGCAAGAACCATTCATGCACATGATTTAAATCACACTGTTCTGCTGACAAGCTGAAACCTACTAGGAAATGGGTTTTACTTGCTCTTTAAGTGGATAATTTTGGAGGGGGGACAGTGAAATGAGGGAATCTGACAGGAGTAGCAGTTGTGATGGTGACAAAGACAGACAAACTTCATCAAAAATATGTTCACTAGACATGCAGAAATAAACAATTCTCCACTTTCTGAATAAAAATAGTATTTCAAGATAATATGCCTGGTTGCTTTTTTTTCTTGTATTTTTCTGTCAATTTTGTGTGCAGAAACTTCCTTACATCCGTCATTGTCCTACTTATCGTTTTAGCCACAAGATAGGAAAAAAGACTTGGATTCAAGGAATAAAGAACAAATATGGAGTGAAAATTGTCCAGGCAAGTTTCTCAAGGCCATATACAATAAAGGATCCAAAAGATTAGAAAAGTATCCAAAACATGCAGCATTCTCGGTAAAGAGCTGCCCATCTCCACTGTGCTCAGCATGCAGCTGTCTAAAGCTAGCCAGCAGAAGATGCTGATGGCAGGGATGTGTTAAATCTTGGCTATCTACTGCCTGATTCAGAGCTGCAGAGAAGTGCCTCCGTTTTGCCTGCATTCGGCCTTTGACCATCCCTAGAAAGTGTTACGGCTCCTTCCTGTCTCCAGGTTGTCTCCAGCCAGATCAGATCTTTGTGGTGTGTCTCCCTGTTGTATAAATGCTTTCCAGACAAGGAAGAGGAGGGAGGGGAAGTAACTTCCTCTCCTCAGGGGGGTAGGGCTGGAAGTTTATTTATTGCTGCATGGGGCAGAATTAAGCAGAACTTGATCTCATCAGTGGTAGATGTCTGCCTAATCTGTTCTTAAAAAGCTCCCGAGAAGGAGATCCTCAAATTGCTGGAGGGCATTCTGCTACCCTTTGTCATGAAAATCACCCAACAGTCTAATGTAAATTGTCTTTTTCTGCAAATTAGGTAGGTTTTTCTTTTCTTGCTCTTTCCCCGTAGTTGTTTTTCATAACATACCTTTTATGGGCTGGAAGACCACTATTATATCCCTCTTCATATCACCCTTTCCTGAACAATACAAACCCAGTTCCACCTACAAGCTGCATTTTTAAACCTGCTATCCTTGCTGTTATCCTCTGGACTCCCTCCAATCTTTCTACATCTTAGTATGACGCCCAATACTCCAGCTGAGGTTTTACCACCAAGATAAAGGAGGATAATTCTAATTACCTCCTGTGTCTTCCATATGTTAATTCAGTCAGGAATTCTGCAACAGCAGCATATCATTGAGTCCTACTCAGTGGACTTTCACCCCAACTTTTTTTCTGCAGTATTGCTGCTCAGCCAGTTATTTCCCTTTTCGCATCTGATTTCTTCTTCCTAAGTATAGCACTTATTTATTGATCTTGTTTTTATCAGAGCATCTCTTCAATATGTTGAGATCGTTTTGGTTTGCTATCCTGTCCTCTGGGGTGCCTGCAATGCTCTTGGTTTGACATCATCAGCAAATCTTATGAGCCTTTGCTCTACCATCATCCAAGGTTGTAATGAAAATATTGAATAAGCCATATCGAGGAAAGACCCTCGCAGGACCCCTTGCAATGCCCTCTGAGTTTGATAGCAAACCCTAGTTAACTCTTGAAATGCTGCATTTATCTGAATCCAAGATATGTCTTTATCTACATCTCAACCCTGTGCATGCAGTTCATTAAGAGAATTTAAGGCAAGCTCAGGAAGTGCAGGAGAGCTGAGCAGACAGTGAGGTGGACTGAGAACTGGCTGAATGGCAGAGCTCAGAGGGCTGGCATAAAGTCTAGCTGGAGGCCTGTGGCTAGCGGTGTCCCCCAGGGGTCAGGACTGGGTCCAGTCTTGTTCAACTTCTTCATCAATGACCTGGATGAAGGGACAGAGTGCACCCTCAGCAAGGTTGCTGATGATACCAAACTGGGAGGAGTGGCCGACACACCAGAGGGCTGTGCTGCCATTCAGAGGGACCTGGACAGGCTGGAGAGGTGGGCGGAGAGGAACCTCATGAAGTTCAACAAAGGCAAGTGCAGGGTCCTGCACCTGGGGAGGAATAACCCCATGCACCAGGACAGGTTGGGGGTTGACCTGCTGGAAAGCAGCTCTGCCGAGAAGGACCTGGGAGTGCTGGTGGACACCAAGTGGAGCATGAGGCAGCAATGTGCCCTTGTGGCCAAGAAGGCCAATGGGATCCCGGGGTGCATCAGGAAGAGTGTTGCCAGCAGGTCGAGGGAGGTGATCCTGCCCCTCTCCTCAGCCCTGCTGAGGCCACATCTGGAGTACTGCATCCAGTTCTGGGCTCCCCAGTACAAGAGGGATGTGGCACTACTGGAGCGAGTCCAGCGAAGGGCTACAAAGATGATGAGGGGACTGGAGCATCTCTCTTATGAGGAAAGGCTGCGAGAGCTGGGCCTGTTCAGCCTGGAGAAGAGAAGGCTGAGAGGAGATCTTATCAACGTGTACAAGTATCTGAAGGGAGGGTGTCGAGAGGATGGGACCAGACTCTTTTCAGTGGTGCCCAGCGACAGGACACGAGGCAACGGGCACAAACTGAAACASAGACAATTCCATCTGAACATGAGGAAAAACTTCTTCCCTGTGAGGGTGACAGAGCACTGGCACAGGTTGCCCCGAGAGGTTGTGGAGTCTCCTTCTCTGGAGATATTCAAAACCTGCCTGGACGCGATCCTGTGCAACGTGCTCTAGGTGACCCTTCTTGAGCAGGGGGGGTTGGACTAGATGATCTCCAGAGGTCCCTTCCAACCTCAACCATTCTGTGATTCTGTGAGAAGGGGTTTGGGCAATAGCTGCTTCCTCTGCACAGAAGGCTGATAGGAGAGGTTGGGTTTTTTTGCATCTCCCCAGCTGTCATTGGGAAGAAACAAGTTACATGTTCTCATCCAAGGTAAAACATGGTAAGCTACCTTCTTTTATAGAGGGGCAAGGAACTTCAAGCCAGCTCACGTTTATCAATGGGAAAAAGCCTTTTTAGAAATTTCCTCCAAACCGTCCTTCTCTTGGCTGCTTATAAGATGTCACGTGAGACTATAAGAAAGACTCACTGAAGGCAAATTAAACTGCATCCACCACTTCGGCCTCGACTACCAGTTCTGTTACCTTGTTAAGGAGGAAATACGATCAGTATGACATGACGTGTTCCTTGCATATCCATGTTGGCTTTTTCCTGTCACCTGAGTTTCATGTAGGTGCTTATAGATTGTTCAGTAACATCTCTCCTGAATCAGTCTGTGAATGAGGTCAGGTTGACTGGCCTAGTGTTTTTGAGCCCTCTTTTCCCTCTCATTAAGTTCTCCATTTTCACTGCTTCAGCCTCCTGGGATCTCTCCTGTCTTCCACAAGTTCTCCAAGATAATTGCTAATGGTTCAGAGATTACTTTGGCTAGGTCCTTCAACATCCTTTGGTGAATTCCATTATGCCTTGCAAAGTTGAATACATCTATCTTATCCACATATCCTTTAACCTATTCATTCTTTGTTTGAGATTGTCCTCTTGTTAAAATTAATTGCCTTAAGTAGCTGGTCATAATTAATTTTTTAGTGTAGTCTGCTGCAAAGAGAATATTGAATTCTTCAGCCTTCTCTGCATCATGTGCTATTTGTTCTCCTTCCCAGTCAAGTAAGGGACCTACACTTTCCAATATTTTTTCCTACTTCTAATGCATTTATAAAACCTTCTTGTATCACTTCTTATGTTCCTTTCAAGCTGTAACCCATTTCGTCCCAAATCCTTTCTGATTTTTTCCTCACTCGCCCTTAATCACATGCCCTTTTTTGCCTTTTGTGTGATTTTTTTTCTTAGTTTATTTTCAGGCCCTTTAAGAGCTCCTGATGCAGGCATAATGGCTTCTTACCGTGCTCTCTGTCCTTCTCCTGTATCGAGATAGGTTGCTATTGTGCCTTTAATACACTCTCTTGCCGTAACTGCCAGCTCTTCTGCACTTCTTTATCCCTTAAATTACCTTCCCAGGAGACCCTACAGATGAGTTCCCTGGGCTTGTTGAAGTCTGCCTTTTTTTTTTTTTAAGTCCATTATCCTTACTTTATTTCCCTGACTCCTTCCTTTTTCTTAGAACAGTGATTCACAGTCCTTTCACCTAAGTCACCTTCCTTCTTTAGATTTTCAACCAGTTCCTCTCTATTAGACAGAGCCAAATCCAAAACGCTTTCTCTCCTTATCATTTCTTCCACCTTTTTAAATGTCCCTAATTCATTTCAAAGATTTTAATTGACTGTTTGAATTCCACCATGCTTTCCCAATAAACATTTGGGTGCTTAGCATTCCTTATTATCACCACATCCTGTCCTTCAGATGTCCATGGTCTACAGAAGACCCATCTCGTCCTATAGCCCCTCCTCCTACTCACACGAAGACAGCTGCATCACTCCTGAACTTCAGAGGAAATACATGTTCTTGATATGCAACACAACACCCTCTTTCCTCTCTGTCCTTCCAGAACAAGCTGTGTCCTCTGTAGTGATATTCAAGTTCTCCTGCTATTCCAACTATGATATCTAGGTTCCTTCATCATTTCTTCATATATATTTTTTTGATCTGATTGTCATAGTTTAGAAAGCCTGAAAAGATTTGTGAGGAAAGACCAGCACTGAGCTGTGTGCCCACACCATCAGTCTGCAAATAAAATACTGCTTGCTTCTCTGTCTGGACACATGCAGCACTCAGTCACAGTTGACTCAGCTTTAATAGAAAGGCTGAAAGGCATCTCTTGAAGAAATACTTGGTGTGCAGCTATAGTTGAGGCTCCAGAGGTGAAATTCAGACATGAGAGAGTCATACTGGATCAGATGACAGTCCTTCTAGCTCAAAAACCTGTATCAGGCAGTGGTCAGTAGCAGATGCCTAAGGAAGGACTATCAAAATAGAGCAGGCATATAGCAATGTTGCCCCACTTCTGTGGCATACCCCCCAGCTTCTGGCAGCCTCTGGTTTGGGGATTTCCTGAGCTGCAGGTTGCATCTCTGCTTTAAGTTTAACAGCCCACGATAGTCTTTTCTTCCATGCAGTTGCCTAATTGCTTTTTGCACCTATTTATAACTTTAGACTCCACAGCATCTTACTGCCATGAATTCCATGATTTAATTATGCACTGCACAAGCCGTTCTTTGTGTAAATCTTCTGGCTGATAATTTCATCCGATACGCCTAGTTCTTGTGTTGTGAAAAACAGTGAAGAATAAATGTTCCCTACTCCCTTTCTCCATGCCATGCAAAATTCTGCTAGAGCTTCTTCACATTCCTTCCTTTTCCAGGCTAAAGACTGTCCTTGCACAGAGCTATTCTATAACTTTGATCCTCTTTTTGTCCTTTACTGTAGCCTTTCTAGTTCTGCACCTTTTTGAGATGGAATAACCAAAAAAATGCACCCACTGCTTTGGGTTCACCATTAATGCACTCTGGGCCAAAAGGAAATGTTTTGGTTTGTTCTCTGTTCTTTTTCTAATAATCCCTAACATGTTACTTGCCTTCTGACCTCCTGCTGACATTCTGTTGACATTTCTACGGAGCTGTGTCTATTGAATCAACACCCCTTTCTGCAGATGTATTTAGAGACTTAGAGTACACTGTAATGTAGATACAGCTAAGTTGTTTTCCCTCCACCATGCAATCCTTTGCATTTGCCATCAGGGAGTTTAATTTGCCATTTTCTCTCCCAGTATAAGATAATTCTGCAACTTTTTGTAGTTTTTATGAATGTGTAATTTCATATCTGCAGCTAACTTTGTTGCCCTATTACTCAGGATTGTCTGGTGCTAGTCAGGTGTTGTGTCTATTGATTATGCGGTTATTCTGGACACTCAAATCTATTGATTTTTTCCTGTTTTTTTTTTTTTAATCAGTCTAAAAAATAGGTTGGGAGCGGAGCCTTTTTGTAGGTACTATAGACCTATGCTGGAAATTCTTAAAGTGCTTTTCTAGTTGTCCTCAAATAATCCTGCTGAAGTAAAAGTGTTCCTTTTTATGTGAGGCTGCTCAAGAGTATAGGCTGGTATTTTACTGTCTCTCAATGATCTGGGCTCCCATCTAGCTCTGTTTTCCATAAGCTCCCCTTAGCAATGAAAAAAGTGATGTTCCTTTAAGAGCTCATATAATAAGTGTTAAGGGCACTGACAACAAGGAAATTATTATCTTTGCTTTGAGGAACTGTGGCATTTTTTTGCAGCTGCAGTTCCAAGCAAGTGTTTAGTAAGTGGGAGGCACTACAGAGCAAGTCCCTTTATCCATCACATTACCCTAATAATTAAACTGTCAGCCAGGGATGTCAGGCTTTAATAGAAAAAAAAAAGCCATCAGAATCAAACAGTGGTAAAAAAATTGTGACTATTCCTCCAGTTAAGCCTATAATTCTTTTTATCTTAATCATTATGTTTGCATAAGGCATTGCTCAGAACATGCATTTTAAAATGTTTTTTAATACTTTTTGTATGTTTTAAAATAACAAGAAGTTATTTAACCACTCTCCATTGTTCCCATGACTCTGGGAAACAATTATCCTAAGAATCATCTGTAATTTTTTTTGTGTGTGTGTGTGTGGTTTATGTCTAAAATGAGCTTCAAGAGTGTTTTCTAGACTCTCCAGGTACCTTTTCCTTGAGGATGTAAGTTCAGCAGATGGTCGTCTTCTTCTGAACTTTCCCAGTGGGGCTCATTCAACTGGCTGTCGGGTTGTTAGAGGTCTCTATTACAGACAGAAGTAACCGAGCAGTTCTGGTCTCTTTGCAGCAGGACATGGTTGGCTGTCCTCCCCTCTAAATCCTGGGTCCTCCATTTTTTTTTTCTTCCCCGCCTTCTGCGTCCCAGCCTGCGGTTCAGACTGTGACAGACTTGTCTKTAATGAAACTGGTGGTCACTCCTGCAAGTTACCAGATGGAGGCACCGAACTGGCGCCGCAGAGCCTGATTAGAAGACCATGAAAATGATAACAGTGAAGCGATGCATTTGTCCCTGGCAGGTGGCTCTGCCCTGACTCAGAGATGCTGTCTTTCAAGAAGATAATGCTCTTCTACCTCTCCCACCTTTGCTGCCAGGATCAGTTGTGCTAAGTGAGCCAATGGTAACCAGTAACTTTGAGAGAGAGGTAGGGATAGTTTTACTCTGAGAAAGAGACAAAACCTCCTGAGACAGTTTTCACTGATCAACAGGGCCGTTGGGGTGAGAAGAAGCACCTACATGTCCTGGCAGTGGCTGTTTTATCCAGAAGACTTAACAGCATGTCTACTCCAAATGATACCACAAGCCACAGAGGGGTGACTGGTATACCTGAATTCATGGCTATAATGAAAGTCCAAAAGCCAAAATGATCATCTACTCTTGGAACAGTCATGAAGAAGATAGATAGCAGTAGCAATATCCACTTGTACATGTTGACCCATATTTCTCTGTACTCGAAATATTGAAGTATTACACCACACTTTGCAAATGGCTGGAAAACGCTGATTTTTTTTTATGTTATCATTTTCTTTAATGGCTCCCTGTGGTATACGACACGGTGACTGTCATCGCCTTTGTCCTCATCTAACTAGGACCAGACAGAGAGAAGTGTAAGGTTTTAGTATCCCATTACCAATT
Source organism: Apteryx rowi (assembly GCF_003343035.1). Lineage (NCBI taxonomy): Eukaryota > Metazoa > Chordata > Aves > Apterygiformes > Apterygidae > Apteryx > Apteryx rowi. Next base: position 18,843 of record NW_020450762.1, read on the forward strand.
TCCTGAGCAACAGAATGCCAAGTTCCAATTTGCGTTCTAATTTTAACTACACTATAGATTTTTAAATAAGCCTCAAGCTTCCTATTAACATGATCTGTCTGCTCCTTTGGTGCTCTCTCATCCCATTCTGATCGACCCATGAATGGGCTCCCTGTATTATTCATTGTACACTAAATTAAGCTTTTAGTGTTAAAGGCTTTCAAGTGTAGCGTTCCTTCCGTAGAACTCATTACCTGTGTCAATACACAAAGCAGAAACGCTTAATAGATTTAAAACATCTAGTATCTGTCCATTTTTTTCGGCTGTTATTAAGACTCATGGGCATCTGTTATTCTGGTAATATTCCTTATTGTCCTGATATTAATTTCATTAGTCAGTGAGTGTGCACTTTAGAGTTCCAAAGTGTCTTTGCATCACATTAACTTTAATTAGTCCTGAGGTTTTCTAAAAAGGTTAGGTAAATGAAAATTATTATGGATAATCATGGCTTTGTACACATTTGGAAACTAGGAAGTCTGTTATTATTACTTGTGGACAAGTAGGGATGGTAGCATAGGAAAAACCCCATCCACAGCACAGCATGCTACAACCATGAAATATGCAAAAATCAAATGCAGATTTAGATGATATATTGCTAGGTTTCATTACAGTCCTACTGAACTTAGATTTTGTGGGGAAACATTTGAATAAGTGTATAGCATCCTGATAGCCTTTCCCAACATCGTTCTCTGGGGGACCCTACAGAAGATGTCATTCACAGATATGTGACCCTCTGTCTCATTTCTGGCAGGAAGGAACAAAGAGTTAACATGACCGTATTATCAATAAGTACTCAGGTAACACTCCATGAAGACGGCTCTCAAAGCTGTTGGTCCAAGCCTATGCAGGGCTGCGGCTGCAGTTCCACCTAACATTTTCTTTCCCAGAAAAGCTGATTAAGAAATTCCCATCCTTCAGTGCCCCAGATACTCCTCCTTGCTCCCAGACTATAAGGTACTGTCCCTTTGCTGTACCTGTGCAACTATTTATGGGCCATGCATTAGACTGAATCACTGAAACCAAAACTAAAGATCTGGATCATTTTGCAGATGCGGTTTATGGTGATCTAGGTTCAACGTACTTCACTGCTTCCCTTATCCAAAGAGCTGCATCTCATCTCACTGTTGAAGTTATTTTTTCTCTTGGGGGAAATAGACTGCTTTTGTTGTGGATTTGGATTTTTCAGAAAGGCACGTAGAAGCTTGTTCTTTGCAAAGACCGGAGTTTGGAAGGGAGACTGATATGTCAGTGTTTGCCCTCTTCCAGAAGATTCAAGTTCCTCCCACTTTTTCCAAGTTGGTAGCTCCCTTAAGACATTTAGATGGTTAAAGCAAAGATCATATTCCTTTTTAGTCACAGAAATAAGACAGGGAGAGAGAAAGCTTTAGGGATTTAACGACTGCATTGTTGGGTATCGGTAGTCAAACTCTGGAAGCTTAAACAGATGACCTAATACAGGAGGTGGGTGTAATGTATTCTGTTGCACCGGGTAATGTATGCTGAGTTTCTTGGCTTCTGGGGAGAGAATGCGGGGGGAAAAAAAAGAAAGAAAAAAAGATAAATAATCCTGGTTAGGGGAAGAAGTGAATTCAGCTCTGTGGCTGCTGAGCAACTCCTCCCTGCTTGTCCCCATCTTCACTCCTCTATCAAGGTGAAAACAAGAAATCAGTAAGCCGGGAGTAGTGTCAGTGTGGAACATCTTCCAGGCTGCCTTTGTCTGCTTGCTAATAATGAAAGTCTATTTATAGCTCTGTGCAGAGCAGGGAGAGTGTGCTGTGGGTGACAACGTGATACGGATTTCACAGTCCATCAGTTTGGATCTCAAGTTTACAGTCCTCTTTTGGACTAATTGAGAAGTCAGACACTGTTTTGGGATGTTACAGGCAATGCAAAATAGGGCACTTGGTGCTGTGTTTAGCGAGCATTTGGGGTCAGGTTGGCTGGGGAGACGTCACAGCGCTCTGAGATCAGTCAGGCTTTGCACAGTGGCCTGGGAAAACCTAGCTCATGGAGAGAGGTTTTGCATGCCGAGCATCAATGTGCTTATAGGCCTGGTGTCTGCCCTAGCCGATCACTTCATGGTAATGATTACCAGAATTCTCCGTTCAGAGGGTGCTACGTGCACACTGTGAGGGCATGGTTGTACATACACAGCAGAGCCTCACAGCTATACCTCTTTCTCCTGCCCCTCCTGGGCCTGGCTGCTTGGGCCACCCAGTGTCCTGTCCCTACAGCTGTTTGTGGGCTCACACGATGCGGCCAGTCTGGGTGCCAGCCCCCCCTTGCAACAACAAAAGGGAAAGTGGAGGAGATGTTTTGACATGGCCCAGCTCTGTGGTCTGGTGTTATGGCATAGCTGAGGGGTGGCATTGTGGTGAAGAGGGGAAAGTGTTCCCCATGGTGAGGAAGGAGAAGGGGGACACTCCGGCAGCTGCGTAAGCAGCAGATTTGCAGTAATAGCAATGCCCTGAAGAACAGCTCTCTCTCTGGAGGTTTAAAGCTTAAGCAGACAAAAAGTGGAGACAGATATGGAAAGAGGCATGGAGGTATGAGGTGATTTCCTGGCAGAGTGAGAAATAGAAGTTGAGTCTCTTCCATCTCAGTCTAGTCTGTCATGTTGCTCATGAGGGGATCCCTCCCAGGTCTTGTGGGGTAAGAAATACCCTTCTCCCTCCCAGACCAATCCAGAGGGTCTGTGTCATATCACAGAATCACAGAATCACAGAAGGGTTGAGGCTGGAAGGGACCTCTGGAGATCATCTAGTCCAACCCCCCTGCTCAAGCAGGGTCACCTAGAGCACGTTGCACAGGATCGCGTCCAGGCAGGTTTGAATATCTCCAGAGAAGGAGACTCCACAACCTCTCTGGGCAACCTGTGCCAGTGCTCTGTCACCCTCACAGGGAAGAAGTTTTTCCTCATGTTCAGATGGAACTGTCTGTGTTTCAGTTTGTGCCCGTTGCCTCCCGTCCTGTCGCTGGGCACCACTGAAAAGAGTCTGGTCCCATCCTCTTGACACCCTCCCTTCAGATACTTGTACACACTGATAAGATCTCCTCTCAGCCTTCTCTTCTCCAGGCTGAACAGGCCCAGCTCTCTCAGCCTTTCCTCATAAGAGAGATGCTCCAGTCCCCTCATCATCTTCGTAGCCCTTCGCTGGACTTGCTCCAGTAGTGCCACATCCCTCTTGTACTGGGGAGCCCAGAACTGGACGCAGTACTCCAGATGTGGCCTCACCAGGGCTGAGGAGAGGGGGAGAATCACCTCCCTCGACCTGCTGGCAACACTCTTCCTGATGCACCCCAGCATACCATTGGCCTTCCTGGCCACAAGGGCACATTGCTGCCTCATGCTCAACTTGGTGTCCACCAGCACTCCCAGGTCCTTCTCCGCAGAGCTGCTTTCCAGCAGGTCAACCCCCAACCTGTACTGCTGCATGGGGTTATTCCTCCCCAGGTGCAGGACCCTGCACTTCCCTTTGTTGAACTTCAGGAGGTTCCTCTCCGCCCACCTCTCCAGCCTGGCCAGCTCCCTCTGAATGGCAGCACAGCCCTCTGGTGTATCGGCCACTCCTCCCAGTTTGGTATCGTCAGCAAACTTGCTGAGGGTGCACTCTGTGCCTTCATCCAGGTCATTGATGAAGAAGTTGAACAAGACTGGACCCAGTCCTGACCCCTGGGGGACACCGCTAGCTACAGGCCTCCAACTAGACTCTGTGCCACTGATCACAACTCTCTGAGCTCTGCCATTCAGCCAGTTCTCAATCCACCTCACTGTCCACTCATCTAACCCACACTTCCTGAGCTTCCCTGTGAGGATGTTATGGGAGACAGTGTCAAAAGCCTTGCTGAAGTCTAGGTGGACAACATCCACTGCTCTCCCCTCATCTCCCCAGCCAGTCATTCCATCAGAGAAGGCTATCAGATTGGTTAAGCATGATTCCCCTTGGTGAAGCCCTGCTGACTACTCCTGATCACTTTCTTGTCCTCCACATACTTGGAGATGGCCTCCACCATGAGCTGCTTCATCATCTTTTTAGGGACGGAGGTGAGGCTGACTGGCCTGTAGTTCCCTGGGTCCTCCTTCTTGCCCTTTTTGAAGACGGGGGTGACATTGGCTTTCTTCCAGTCCTCAGGCACCTCTCCTGTTCTCCATGACCTTTCAAAGATGATGGAGAGTGGCTTAGCAATGACATCTGCCAGCTCCCTCAGCACTCGTGGGTGCATCCCATCAGGGCCCATGGATTTGTGGGTGTCAAGTTTGCTTAAATGATTTCTAACCCACTCCTCCTCAAGCAAGGAAAAGTCTTCCTTTCTCCAGACTTTCTCTCTTGCCTCCAGGGTCTGGGGTTCCTGAGGGCTGGCCTGACCAGTAAAGACTGAAGCAAAGAAGGCATTCAGTAACTCTGCCTTCTCTGCATCCTTCGGCACCAGGGCACCCACCCCATTCAGCAACGGGCCCACATTTTCCCTAGTCTTCCTCTTGCTACTGATGTATTTGAAGAAGCCCTTCTTGTCCTTGACAACCCTTGCCAGATTTAATTCCAAACGGGCCTTAGCCTTCCTCATCGCATCCCTGCATACTCTGACAACGTTCCTATATTCCTCCCAAGTGGCCTGTCCCCCTTTCCACTTTCTGTATACTTCCTTCTTCTGGTTGAGTTTTGCCAGGAGCTCCTTGCTCATCCATGCAGGTCTCCTACCTCCTTTGCTTGACTTCCTACTCATAGGGATGCACCGCTCTTGAGCCTGGAGGAAGTGATGTTTTAATATTAACCAGCTCTCTTGGACACCCCCCCCCCCTTCCTTCTAGGGCCCTAACCCATGGGATTCCTCCAAGTAGGTCCCTGAAGAGGCCAAAGTTTGCTCTCCTGAAGTCCAGGGTTGCGATCCTACTTACTGCCTTGCTGCCTCCTCGCAGCATCCTGAACTCCACCATCTCATGGTCACTGCAGCCAAGGCTGCCCCCGACCTTCACATCTTCCACCAGTCCTTCTTTGTTTGTTAGTACGAGGTCCAGCAGCACACCTCTCCTCGTTGGTTCCTCCACCACCTGTGTCAAGAAGTTGTCACCAATGCTCTGCAGGAACCTCCGGGACTGTTTGTGCCTAGCTGTGCTGTCTCTCCAGCAGATATCAGGCTGGTTGAAGTCCCCCATGAGAACCAGGGCCTGTGATCGTGATATCCACATAGGGACCCCAGCAATCTTTGTCCCAGAAGTGGACTTGACCACAATATTGTTCATCCTCCTGCTCTGGTCACTGTGGACAGGTCTCATTGCATCTGTAGGTTCGTTGCTGATCTGGTGTCACAAAGCCTGATTGCACTTAGATTGGTGTGACTGGAGCCAAATTAACAGAGAGAGAAAATATCGAGGATGGATATTCGGTGGTCCTGAGTAGCTTCTGAACTGCTAGAGCAAGCTTCTGTCTGTGCGTGGTGCTAGGATTTGGGCATTTACGCTTCTCCTCTCTCTTGGTTCAGGTTCAGTCCTTTGGGCTTATTTCCACCATTTGCTTCTTTATGGACATGTTTTCAGTGAAGTGCTGTTGGACACGTGTCTTGATGTACTTCTGCCTGACGTCTAACCTTTTCCTATTGCCATTTCCATTGGCAACTCCTGCCCTTGTTGGTAAAAAGTCCGCTCAGAGCTCCCCACCATATGGAATCAACTATGGAGTCCACACCAGGGGATATTTTGTCCAGACACTTCATTTTCACATAGTTGATGCCTAGTATCATAGCTCCAAATGTGGGTGCCTACACGTAGGCCCCTGAACTCAGTGGTGGCTGTTAGATATGAAGTCCATGGGTCTATATGGGGTCTATATGGGGTCAATGACTACAGTGCCTATTTTAGACCTCTGGGTTTCAGATTTTTAGTCTTTTTTTGCTTTTCAGGTTTTTCCCTTGATCAAATGAGTCTGATATTATTTTAGGCAGAGCTTATGCTGTCTTGGAGCAGGGAGATAGACTACACCTTCTGCATTTTGACCCTATTTTCTAAGTAGAAAAAGCGTGGTAAGGCTCAGTAGTTTCATACAAGAGGAATCAGCCTAAAGCACTGCAAATGCTAGATCTTTATTTAGGAGTCTCTGCCAAACTGTTTCTACTTTTCCCTAAGTCTTTAAATGCAAGGTAGCACCAGTTTACACTTTATTTATGGCTGCAGCAATGGCTACTCCCAGCTTCATGGTCAGCTCTTGAGGAATTTCAGGGTCCTATGAGATGATGAACACACTCAACACTTAGAGAAATTGGTAGGAACCTGGGCCAACATCCACAAGAGTGCTTAGATGCTTCATCAGCTCAGTGGAAATTCAGGTGCCTACATCTCTTTGTGGGTACCAATTTGGCAGTTTGGAAGCTGTTTACTGATCAGGGAATGAGATTTATCCTGAAACAAACACTCACCTCTTTCCAGTGCCATGTTCAATTTTCACTTGGATCAAGTATTTTCTCCCAATTAACTTAGAGTTGAATTAAAGATGCCACATTTTGCTGGTTCTTGCATGTGATATGCTGGAGAGTGCCATGTGGTATTCTCCCACCAGTGGTGGGATATCAGCAGCCATTTCCCCTCCTTCCAGGCCCAGTGATGTGGTTGTTCTGCTACATCTTCTCATGGTGATGGAAATCAGTCTTCTGTGTCAGAGCTAAGTCATTCTGGGATCTGATCAGTGGTGGAAGTTTGAGGCACTCTGCACTAGCAAGCTGACATTGCAGAGTGCAAGGCAGCAACGAATTAGACCAGATCAGCTGTGCTTTAAAACTGTAGGACTAGTCTGAGCCTAGCACTCAGACAATACAAATTGCAGCACCCACTGAGTTTTAAAGTAGCCGGATTCAGAGCCTTTCAACTGTCTTCTCACTCCCTCCTCTAGGTTTTCATTTAAGTTCACACCCTTCCCATTGATATATCTGTAATTCAGTTTACTTGACATAGTCCTGATATCTGATATTAAAGAAAAAAAAAAAAAAACCTTCTTGGAGCTGAGAAAAGGAAACAAATTGCAGCTTAGCCTCTTGACATTCCTCACTCTCTCCTCCTGCTCAAACACACCCACACACAGTATTTTTTCAGCCTTAAGAGGAGAAGCACTACAGGCATGGAATTGCTAGTTTCATGAGTTCATAAGGTCGGTTATCTGATAAAGCCTGCTCACCTCCGATCATGTTTGACGACAAACACCCTGAGTTGCATCCGATAAAGGAAAAGTGCTGGATTATTCTGCATTCCTGCTGTTAACGGCTCGCAGTAAAGACATTAAGAAAGGAAAAAAGGTAGTTAATTTAGTCAGTGAGCTAAAAATATGCTCTTAAAAATTTTAAGAAGCAAATTCCTAAATTGCTATGTGTTCTGATAAGAAGCAAAGCAAGTACAACATGTTGTCACTTGTCAGAAGCAGTTTGCTTCTTTCCTTTGCTGAGTAGCCTTTGGGTTCTGTTTCTCCACTGGCTAAAGTGCAACCCAGATCATCTGGTCATGACTGTACCATTTCCCTTCTACTGAAGAGCAAAACAGCTCCCTGCTACGAGAAAAATACTCCAGCTTCAGGTTTACTGGTTTTATCAGACACATTCCAGGCTTGTAAAATCTCCAGCTATAGTGAGTAAAGTGAATATTTCTACAGCTTCCCTCTGCACTTTGCTCTCAGTTAATGGGATTTTTTTCAGAATCATAATCTGAGCTGTTAAAAACTTATCTTCCAAAAGCAGCAGAGATCACATCAGATCTGCTCACTGAGCTTGAGCTGGGGCTGAATGAGTTTGTGCTCTTTTTCTTGCATAAAAGACCCTGTGTTTCAGCATTAGCTGAATATGTACATTTCCAGATAAAGCTCTTGGCAGAAGAGGCTGATTTAAGAATTTGAAGGATGTTGTAGCCACTCTCTGGTCCTTGACACCATAAGTCAAATTTTGCTTGTGTGACATAAGAGATCAAGACATGCTCCCTTTGTTTATGTGACATGTGACAGAGAGGTCAAGAGGTGCTTGTACCAGGTTCATCATTTGTGTTGAATCCACTCTCCTCTGTAGTAACAAATGATTGTTTGGTCTTGTTCTAAGATTGATTTAACCTTCTTAACCCTCTACAGCTGACTTCCCGGAAGAACAGCTGATATTTATGGAGGGTGAAGTTCTGGGGATGATCAGTATTGACCTCTGTGTTGCAGCCTTGAATTTCCAGTCCATCACACTGTCCCACCTAGCACCAAGAGCATCACAGTGTTTTGAGTCCCTTCTTTCGAGCAGCACATCCAGAGAGTCCTGAGGGACCTCCAGTACCATCTGTATATCTTACATATGGATAACCACCGGTAAAAAGAATTTTCTTTCACACTTTAGTTATAATTAACATGCTGTCGCTGGGAGAACTGGTAAGATAATACAGGCTATAGCACTGCCAATAAACAGGTTAGGGCCATGTAACTGTCACTGGGCTGGGCAGTGCGATGTGCAGATATCAAGTGTAGAGCTGAACTGGTGCAGCCCCAGTGTTGAACACAGATATGGGCAAGGTCCTGGAAGCTGTATTAGTGTAGCGCTGTGCCAAAATGTTCTGCTAAATAGGTGCCGGAGCTCCCAGCCTGAGCCTATTGCTTCCACTTGTGGAGTTAACGCACGCTCTGCTAGCTCAGATGCTTTGAGACACCCCAGAGCTCAAGAGAGGAATGAGAGTAATGGGCACTGTAGGAGGATGTTTCCCGGCAGAAATCGTTGGTGTTGGCACATGACTTGGGGCAAACTGAGGCAGGGGCAGTCACTGTGGCTTTGCCAATTTGCTTCCTCCTGTGTGCCTTGGAGGGAGCAAAATGCCCTCCTCTGCAAGGCACAGAGGGCTTGGCTCATCCGTACCGGGGCTTTCTCTTCTTACAGGTAAACTCCCTCTCCTAGAAGATGTGCTGTGGGGGAGGCAGAGGTGTGTCTGAGGGAGCAGGAGGGCTCGATGAGCAGGTTTGCTTGAAAGGAATTAATGGCTTCTGATGACACCCTTTGTATAGGTGTGAGTGCCACAGTTGTGTGGAAATAGTGATTTCATGCACTTGGCACAGGGAGGCTACACTGGCTCAACCTCATCAAGGATAAAACAACTTCTTTGATCCACTAAGGGCCTTGCTTTTTACTGTATTTTCCAAATTTGCTGGTGGGGGTGGAAGGGAAGGGGAGGGGAGGGGGTGCCTGAGAGAGCTGGCAGAGAGTAACAACATATCCAAGCTTTGACAGACTCCGGTGGCATAACTTAATTAACTAATGGCCTGTGCAGAGCTGTAATGGGATCCGAAATCAGAAAGCTTTTAAGCAAAACTTAAAGCCAGCGGCATCAATAACGGTGAGCTGAGGGCACTTACTCCCTTTGGTTTTTCCTGTAAGGCTGGTGACACAGCCTGTCACCTACTGCCTATCCCTAACTGAGTTTCTCCATCTAGTGTCCCTGGGCAATAATTGCAGCCAGCTTGGTCCTAATATCCCAAAGGGCTCAGAAGTTTCTTCCGAAACCCGTAGATGCTCTAAGCAGAGTGAAAGAGAAGGGTTTCTGAAAGGTTGCTCCCTGGCGCATCCTGGTCTGCAGTCACCTCCCTTGAGTGCCTTCAGGCACCAGGGAACAGACTGTTTCTTGGTAGTTTTGGGGACACATGGGGACATTCTATTTTGTCCTTCCACCATGGAGCATGTGTAGGCTGAGCTCTTCCACTTCTCCTTCCAGTGTTCACTCCTATGAAACAGTTACAGTCCCAGGTCCAACTCTTCGGAGCGGCTTCATTAGCCTGATATTGAAGCAAGGGTTTCAGACTGCTGCAACACCCCCTTTCCTACATGTGTCTATCTTCAAGAGGAAGTTAGTGTGTGGAAACTGCCTGCAGACCCCAGCATAATTAGCAAACTTCTCACAGCGTTATCCCATCCTGTGGCATACACATGGGTGTATATTCACATAGCTGTGAAATCTAATGAAGCCAGTGTTTTAGGTAACATGGTGTCTAAATTAGCTGCCTGATGTAGGCTAGCAGAATCTATCGCATCACCTTCACTGCTTGTATTCTCTACTAAGTTGTTAATGTGAGTAATTAGACCTTGGTCTTTATCTGCACTACTGTTATTAATTTGTTGGATGAAGATGTTGCCTCTCTTCCAAGCACAGTATCCTGAAGGCCCTGAAGCATGCACATATGGTGACACTCCGATCTGTTCCAGCAAGGTAGGTGGTCATGCTGTTCTCCTTCCTCTTCTCCCTAATTTTCCTTTCAAGTGTATACCTTCTTTTTAAAGATGAAAGCTACGTGACTCCTTGTCACGTTTTCTTCTCACCACCTCCCATTTTTTTACGTGAGGCCAAATGTGGTTGGTTCTGCAGGCTTGTGGGAACTTGCTGGACATTAGCATCAGCAGTGGCAGAAAGTAAGCTTGGACAGATGGCTCTCAGCCGAACCTCCTGCCTATCAATGGCTGGCAACTCTTCTGATATCTGTAGCTTTTCAGGGAGAATAAAGAGCACTGCCAGCTCCTACATTTAGTGTTGCTGGTTGCAACCTGCCAGAGACAACATATGGTCCACACTACCTACAGAGAGAGTTGGACAGGAGATAGCTGCAGGTCCCTCACTGCGATCTGGACATGCCTCATTCTGCTGGTTGTTACCAGCTGAAATGCCACAAAACCATGTATCTTGAATCATTCCTAAGAAGGCACCCTGTAGTCAGCCAGAAAAGTGCTGAAGACATCAGGGAATCTAAAATACATGTTGTGTCCTATTTAATACCATTCCATTCAAGGCTTTTGGGAAACAAGTTGCATGTTTTCTTGATGGAAACGTGACATTGCTGGGGGTTATGCACTTGCCCTATCTGCTGTTAGTGAGCCGAGAAGAGGAAAATAATGATATAGCGTGGACAGAACAGTGTCCTTTCCTTGCAAAATGATATAATCTAACAGTGCAGAAGGAATTTTGGGCTTATAAGTACAGCTCTTGAGAGTCTGTCAGCATTACACTCAGAATCAGAACTCAAAACCCTATATACCCTTAGGATGCAATGGGACTATGTGTGGATCCACAACACGTTTCCTAACAACACATCAATGCTGTGGAGCCTCAGGAGGATGCATCCTTATCCTGGGATGTGTTAAAATCCTCTCAACTATGTTATAGGAACCCCATTTAAGATGTGGGGAAATTTGGTCCTGTGACTTCAGTGGAAGCTGTATTGGAGGGTCTCTTGGAAAGATCAGAGAGTCCTAAACTGGCCTCTTGTCTGGATCCTTGATGGACCTTCTCGTATGTTTTTGTGGGTGTGCTTGATGTTTGGAGGTTAAACTTCCGTCCATTTTCATGGAGGAGGAAAAAGACTGTTCCTCTGGCAGAATAATCTGACTCCATACTCTTCCCACAGGAAGAGGAAACCTCCAAACTTAGGGAAATTTGGGTCCAGAGAGGTAATCCACAGCTGATCGCGATGATGGCAATGGCCATGAAACAAGCACAGGGATAGATACTGCTGCAAGGGAACAGCAGACTTAGAAAATCTCTCTCTTGAGGCTGGTTCTTATTACACAAAACTGATCAATAGCAAGAGCAGAAATGCTTCATATGGTGGGTAAAACTTCATGTCAGTCAAAAGTGTGACTGCAAGTCTTGCACACATTCCTGAATCAGCTTTTAATTAACTAGTATCAAGGAGCTTAGCACACGCTGTCTCCGGCGTCCCAGGGGCATTGTGCTATAAGTACGCTGTAATTAGTGCTTAAGTTATCTGTTTCAGAATTTGCTTGCATATCTGTCCCCTGCTGTACTTGCACCTTCCTCTGTGGACCCATCAGAATGAAGTGGTGTGAAATCCTGGTGTTCACCTCTCTAAAACCTACTGGAAATAGACTAACACATTCTTGACATTTCTGGCCAGGAGAAGCAGTGGCAAGAGTCAAGAGGCAGTCCTGTAGTCCTGAATTTGCCCTACTATGTATGGTTACTCTTTACAAGAGAGTTAACTTTTCTGATTTCCTTCCCAGCCTTTGTTTCATTCAGATTGGGGACTTTGTCTTACTCTACTGAGAGGTAGAACTTAGCACAATATGGTCCATATCTCAGGTAGGTAAAGACACTGTTTCAGTGTAAAGAGGTGATGGCAGTAATTGTTGGGATCAAAGAGATGGAGACCCTTGGTGATAGTCAGTAAGACTCCCCCATGTCCTCTGGCTGCCATTAAACACAGAGCTTTGAAAATAGCAGGGAACTTAGTAATTCTAGAAAACCTGAAAATCATTAAAAGGAGCTAGTTCACAGTTAATCACAATTTCCCCATGAAAGGTGAAATGCTAATTATTTCCCCCTAATTACACTAAAATCTTGAGAGGATTCAAATACTGGCATGACCTGTAGTTTACAGAGACCCAGATGACACCCACATACTACCTAATTAGCAATGACTTTCCACAGAAGGCATCTCTTTGAAGCATTACATTTTCCACATGCTTTTTCATATTAGCGCTGCGAAAATAACCCTCCCTACTTGCTACAATGGAGGATGATTCAGAGACACATCACCACAGCGCACCCAAAACCTTCCCCGACCAGAATAATCCTTGTAACACTTGCTAATAAGTGAAAGCGGAGGGGGGTCTGCTCTGATCTTCCTGTCAATGGGAGCTAAGTGCGCATAGGGAGGAGAGAACACAATTAAAATGAACAATTTGCATTAGGCACACGTTATAACGAATACACTTTAACCATCGGGGAATAATTATCTGGTTGTATTAGTAACCAGGTCATGCCTTGGTCCAAGGCCCTGCGGCCACAAGATATTACTTGCCAAGTTCTCCAAAGAGCAGCAACACTGCAGAGATATCCAAGCCGAGATCACAGCTGCTGCGGGGAGCAGGGCTGGCAATTAACCATTACTATCAGACCTATGAGCATCCCTCGGCTCAGCTATTACGGTTTCTGATATTATCGCTAGTAGAAGACAAGTAACACCTGGAACTTTACAGACACAGGGATCGTGCTTTAAACTGGTTACCTTATAAATCAGCCCTGTCTTTTCCCATTTAAGCCTACAGAAAAGAAGCAGAAATTTCACTTTGCTGAAATCTTGCTGGATATGTCAGCACTACAAATTCTTGTGTTTCTGTCAAGGATTTAATCAGCATAGTAATATGAATAAATCATTCTCACTACAGCGTCAAAATGCACACACTCATGTGCATGTCTAGGAAGCAGGTAGTAAACAACAGGCAAAGCTGGAAGTCAAACTATACAGAAACGTGCATGTCTCTGTTGAATGCCGTTTGTTATGTAAAGAAGAACGGTGTTTCCTGTAGGCTGATGCTCCTGGCTGCAGTTACCAGCAAAGAAAATCTTCCAGGTGTATCAGACCAGTGCCGAGAGAACCTAGGAGGGGAGAGGGAAACTGAGTGAAATAAGGCTGATGTGGAACAGGGTCTTCCTTACCTCCCTGATCTGTCTTCCCAAATCTAGTTAACAGAGGTAATCAGTAAAGCCATAAGGAGAAGATGCTTTACTTACTCAGCTTTTGGCCTCCTAAATGTAAGTTTCTTTTGGCAAAGAAACTCTTTTCATGTTTTTCTCCACCTGCCTAATCCTAATGGCAGTCTAGGACCTGGTACAACAGTCAATATAACTTACATCATCTGTGTAAATACTTCCCTTCTGCAGAGGACCTTAACAGGGTGGGATAAAGCACTGGTGGGAGAGGGAACTCCAGTTTGTTTCTGAGAGTACGTTGTCCTCTGTCTTGGTACACTATAGACTTGCCTTCTTTAAAAGAGATTGCCAGTGGGAAAACTCCATATTAGGGGAATGGCATCACAGAGAAGGTTTGATTCAGCACGGAACCATGCTTTCTGACCTATGGAAACAACGCATGAAGTTAAAACTCATTCTAGAATGAAAAAGAAGCAAAAAAGTTAGTTGTTCCTGGCAAGGATTTTTAAAATGAAGTGCCAAACTTTTGGATCCTGAATCCACATTATCTAAATGTCTAAACAAATAGGCCTGACCCGTGAGAAACCCCACAGCCCAGCACTGACTTCAAGTCACCGAAGACTATGATCTTTCATTCAGTATTTCTGTACTGAAATGTTCATGAACTCCTCTGATATGAAGGTGGTGAGGACCTAGATGGTTCAGGGAAATTACAGGGCAAAATGAAAGTAGATCAGTAAAAAGATATTCCAGCACTGCTAGAGGACTGCTCTTAATCTTGTGAGTTTTTCCATACATACCAAGTGGTGGTCATTTGCTTACTGGGTACCTCTCACTAGATGGCAACAACTTCTATTAACAGAATCTGGGGCTGAAAAGTAAAGAATGAACTTATCTACACAGAGTAAGACAATGAAACAAGCTAATTCATCTCTTATTAATAAAAATGAAAAATCCAGATTCTCTAGGAAGAGATGATTTGATAGAAATTGAGTCTTCTGCCAGCAAGGGTGAACAACAGCACATTGGGGAAAATGAGGGACGGAGGACTTCAGGAAGGCTCAGAGATAAAAACTGCATCAACCTTCACCTCATAACAGAGCAAAAGTTTTTTATTTGGGGAAGAGGTGAAGAAATTGGCTGAAAACATACTTCACCTTGTATCTGAGTAGCAGTTGATACTTGCAGTTGAATTAGGAACTTAAACAGAAGCAAAATATCACTGTCCAGTTGCAATTCCAAGACACTTCCTAGCTCTGTGTGCTCTGCAGTAGGCCTTCTCTGACTGCAGCAACTCACTGCAGCTATTTTATCTCTGTGAGATGCAATCTCCTCTCTTTTTCCCAGCACCTGCAGGGAATCGGTCGGCACAAAGAACGGTTACCTAGCATGGAGGTACCATGTTGCTGATAAAACAGTGAGTGATCTCTTGCCTAGGACTGGCAGAAGCTCCTAGAAAGACTAAAACCTGGACTACCTGCAGATGTTACAAAAACCAAGCCAAGTTGATCAAGCCTGCAGAATAAGAAGCAGAAGGATTGTCTAGGAATATGTATTAAAGTGTCCTATTGGTCCTCTTAGAGACAGGAAACCCACTGAACACTTTTAACCCAATAGCTAGGTTTCCTTCACTGGCGGAATGCTTATTTCAGCCAATTGCTCTGAACAGAGCAGGGTTCAGTAGACACAGGCTTCCTACTGAGAATTTTGGAACAGCACAATCCACTTCAGAAAACCTGCTGGAGGTTAGAACTGGTGGTGTAGATGATGAAGGATGCATTTTTCATCTTTTTCCCCCATATTTGGCAACTGGATTATTTGATGTGTTATTAGTTTTGCTCTGTAGCTTGTACAGTCCTATTATATTGAGTAATTTACATGACATATAGTAGCCGCATTCAGATAGATAATATTTGGAGTTATTTTTCATGTTCTTCAACCCCCTCTTCTATATTCCATCAGCAGAAATGCTTACACCTATTATAGACAACATCTTCTCACTCACTTTAATACACCCCTCTTTTGAAACAAAGGACTTAAAGAAAGGAACAATTGTATTGACTATTTAGCATCATTAATCCTTGCCTGTTGATACCTGAATTGTCATTCCAGCCCATAAAATTGTTTATATAGCAGCTTTCATGCAATGCATCACAAAACACTTTACAAATAATAGCTTAATGAAACACAATAGAACAACAAATCATTACCAGAGCAAAAGGACACATCATAAAATCTATTTGAACACTGCAAGTGATATCAAACGATTTGAAAGCAGATACTGTCTGTGCTCCTTGTACTTCTCAGCAGAAGGCAATTCTGTGCATGAGGTGCATAGCAAGTAAGAGCTTTTGAGCCATGCAGTTTTCAGGCAAACTTTTCTGCAGGCAGATTTTCCTGTGATCCGAAAGATTGCCCATAGATTTACAAAGGCAGAGTCTCCCTTCATTTAGGACTTATTTATGTAAGAAATTTATGATTTATTCATATCTGAATATGAACAGGACAGGAATTTAAATAATATGAGTATTCCAGCTAAATTCCTTACTTGGCTTGTAGTTTATTCCAAGGCATGCCATTTCCAAAGTGGAGGTAGCAATCTTGCACTTACTGGGTTTCCTGGTGGGGACTTAATGCAGAATAGGCAGAGACCTGTACATTCAAGTTATGCAAACTGAATGTGTAGTGACTTTAGCATTTAGATATATCCTTATACTGCTGAACTTCAGAGAGCTGCTCCTGAGCTATGCCAGTTGGAGAAACCATAAAAATCTGGTTCTTCTGGTCCTTAAGGGGCAAGAGATAATCCTGAACATATGTGATATAATCCTGTTCTTTACTACTATTTCCTTGTGTAAAGGCTGATTAAAACTGCAGTCCACCATTGATTTGCAGTTCCTTTTGTTTGCATTGTCTGTTCAAAAATATGGAAGTAACTAAGATGCAGTGACAGCTACATCCCCGGCCAAGCCAAAACTCTGCTCCAGGATTCCTGATCCCATCCCATTGCATTAACAGTGATGCCTCATGTCATCTTGCAGGAGGAAGCCTATAAATTTTTTTGAAATCCGAAAGATATGTCTTCTCCAGGAATAACTGTAAAATGCTTATGATTTGCAAGATGTGTTGAAAATGTTTCCCTTTTTCAGAGGCTGTAAGCTGGTATGGCTGGGGAACACGCCATCGACAAACAGTTCCAGGAAGAATCTCAGTAATATCTGACTGAAATATATGGATAATAAAGTTAGAGATCAATGGCCACCACCCAGCAATATGCCTCCAACAGGATAAAGACAATGTATATAACAGCATCTGCTGCACAAATGGTTATGCTGAGTCAGCCCCATTGAGCTGAATGTCTGAATGCTCTCTGATAGGTACTGAATCAACTCTTCCCTCTACTGCATAAGGGCGAGGAAGGATTTGCACAAACTGGGGAAAGATTCAAAGTTGTTTAGAGTACAGGAAAAATGATATTATGAGTGATACTATGATACAAAAGACTGCATCATAAAACCATTTAGAAGCTCTAGCTGTAGGTAGAACTGGATGCTAGAGCAATATGGAATACTAGACAAGGCCTTCTATGCTTAGTGGAGAAATAAAGCGATCTACCTAAGACCAAACCAGAGGTCTGTGGGTCCTTTGACTCCATTGCCAACTGTCTAATTTCTTGACAAATTATACCCTTATGTACTATGTGTAACTAGTTCCTACTTAAAATGATGCAATTTAAATGGGAAAGGGGGCAAGATAGGGCATAAATCCTTAGTCAGGGAACATATGGGAGCTTTGCTGCAAACAAGGATTGTTTGGTCTGGCTCTCTTGTGTTCTCACAGTTTCTAACAGTACTAATGACCTAGAGATGAAAACCACTATATAAGAGCCAAAGCTGATTATAGAGCTTGGTGCAACAGAAGATGTTAATTCAGTTGAGTTTTCTGTGAAACTGATGAATGTTTCTGTTCTTACTAACACGCTAAAGTCTATCATCCTGTTAAATTTGAACTTGACTGTATATATATTTTAAATGCTGGTGCGCTGGTGTATTTTTGCATTAAAACTCATTCTCAAAACAGCTATGTTCCTTTTCTCTCAGAGCAGAACAGTCATTACCCAACTGAACAGAGCAGCAACACAATGTGGAGGAGAACAAGAACTCTATAACCTTGAGTGGGTCTAAATACATTCAGTAGTATAATATATTCTAGAGCTGGTAGTATCCTCAAGAATTGGTACAGTGGCATAACTCATATAAACAGACCTTCTGCTTTTATAGTTTCCTATTATGCTCTCCACTCACACTGAGTATATTCAATAACTTTATCTGCATGAATTTCAGAAATATGGCCTCATTCCAAACATAAAAGCAAGGTAACAGAAGAAAAAAAATGTTTTAACAAAGTCAAGGACAATGAACTCAAAATGCTGATGTATGATGGGGAAAAAGTTCTCCAAGTTTTTCCTTCCATCATTATGGATCTGGGCAATGCTGTATATGTGTGTGCTTCCATTAGCACCAAATAATTTCAAACCTTTTATATTCCTCTCAAATCCCTTTTTTAAATATCTGGGATTCAACATACTAATCAAAGCAGGTGTTGGGGGAAAAAAAAGGCCTTGCAATGATGGCACTGTGTGTGGACTGATGTGTAGGGCCACTGACACCAGATTCACAAAGCTATGTAGGCTCCTAAGTCCTGTCCAGCACTCACACTTTTATAGACTTCACTGGGATTTGTAGGTCTTGATCCTTATCTCTTCCAGGCCATGGAGAAAGGAATTAATATTGCATGAATAAATAAATCCCTTGTGTTCCTCTCAGGAGTGAAAAGGGCATTAATGTTCATGGCTGACAGTCAGGTAGCAATGGTCTTACATTTTACTCTCAGTGACTAAATGTCACCTCACTTTGTGGGGATACAGTCATTATGAACTGTATGCACAGAACTGAGAAAATAACCTCACCTATCATGTAACAATCCCAATAATTATCTGTGTACCCAAAGCATGTCCCTTCCACCCACTTTTGCAGATGTTTCTGTGCTTGAAAGTATTAGCAAATTCTTATCTTTGAACAACGTGACATGACACCTTGGGGTATTTGCCCATCAAGCTTAATATTCTCTGTGTGAGAGTGGTCAAGTCTAGCTTCTAAGGTGAAAAAGCCACAAATCATCCATATCACTACTGGGAAATTCCTTCCTGCCATCTCTGCCCATTGACTTATATCTGAAAACAGGACAGAAAAATGAAAAATACCTGGGTCCTAGTAGGGCTTATTTAAAGCAAACAGCATGTAATTTACCCAGCTGGAATGCTGCCATTCTCTATCACCACTGGAACGATCCATCCTCTCTGACAAGCAACTGGAAAGGGGCTGGGATGCTGGCATGGCTCGGCTAGTTTTCTGGCATCTGCCCCCCAAAATATGCAATTCCCCTGCTGAGAGAAGGCTGCTCCTGGCAGCTTCATTCTCATTATTACCCTCATACCATCCTGAGCTGCTGTCATGGCAGTGATGACCTTTCTACTGCCATCAGCGGGAAGTTCCTTACCTCAACTATCAGGAAAACTAAGAATGAACCAAAATAGAGGCTTCAGCTGAATATATGAGATGTACAAATATGTGCATTCTGCAGAAAGGTGGCTGCAGCCACCTTTGAGGTAACAGAGGACAGAGAAATAAAAATACTACAGATGTCAAATGGCAGAATAAAATTCGAAAACAGAATGTGGCTGATACTTGGAGATCAAATGTCTATCTTTAAGAGCAGTCTCAGAGAATCTTTGTTTGGAAATATCTAAACTTTTGTCTTCTTTAACTACCTGTGAAGCAGTAAGTATATAATGATCAGAGTTCCAGAGTGTCTAGATGGTGGGTTTATGTTGTTTGTGTTCCACAGATACCACAGTTATGCAAATAATTCACAGCATACAGATGTTTATCTTATTAAAATCACCCTGAGGAATGAAAACTTCCACATGATGCTAGTATTTTCTCTAGAATTAACAATATTCGTAATTCTCACTTACTTCGTCCACCTTAAGTAATGTACAGAGCGCTGAGGCAATGAAATGTTTTTAATAGCAGTTTAGAAGGATCTAGTAAACATCTTGCAAAATAGTGAAACTACATTTCCATGTACTTGCATCAGATGAGATATCTTCACAGAGACCACCCCACAGACAAATATAAAATTAATAAACTATTGAAATTAGTAAACTGGACAGAGCAGGATTTAGACCCCTGCTTTTAAGTAAGTGAACAGTGTCCTGTGTTCCTCCAACAAATGTAGCCTCTCCGGAGGGCCGGGCTCATGTAGCACTACCAGCAAGATCAATCAGGAGGGGATGTGAGGTCTATTTTTGCCAGAAGAAATATCATCAGAGGAAATTTCAGGTAAGCAGGACGCAATTGAATGCAATTATACTGCCAGGAGTAGGGTGGATGTGGTTATTCACATTTATTCTGGGAAAAAGGACTCAGACGGGGTGTTGAGCTATCAGTCATTACAGTGGACATGCAGTGTGTCTCGGTGCTTGTTTGAACAATGTTGTGTAGGAAAGAGAGAGATAGTGTTATTACAGGCAGACATTTCAAGCTTTTTTAACTCTGGCATTTATTTTAACCCTGTGTTCCTTCTCTTCAGTTTCTAGGAAGATGTGGAACAGACCTAACCATGAAAATGTCCCTCTGCTGTGCCTGCAGCAATAAGCTTAATAGTTAGAAGCTTTATAGTGCTGAATTGTAGACAAGCCTCCTTTAATGCTTTCTAGCTCAGTGGCTCTGTGAGGACCTCTCTGAAGGTGCAGCTCTTTAAAAAGACTGCTAAATATAGAAATGCGCTTCTCTGAGTGTGGACTGTTTTCCACATATTCACCTTTGGAGCTACATTTATATATAAGATATAGATTTTAAGGAGAAAAACTGGGAAGGAGAAGCAAAAAAGGAAAGAATCTGAAAGTGAGAGTGTCTGTTTTCAGCCGAGCGAAGAAAGGCTTCATCTAGCAGATTGGCCAGCAGTGCAATGGCATGAAAAGGCAAATGCATGGTAAAATACATCAGCCAGGGTTTTTTGTTAGCCATAGACAAATATTAATCCCATCACTCAAAACACTGGTGAAATGGTGATTGAAAATACTGTGTATTTTCAATTTGGTCCTCACCAAATTTCAAGAAACTTGGGTTCAGACTGGGGCAGATCCAGGCAAGGCAGTGTAAGCTGGCTAGAGGAGGGGAGACCCCGTCTGGGAAGACAGGCATGAAGAGCCTGGTACATTCAGTCTGGCAAAACAGATGCTGAGGGAGCTGAGAAAACAATTTGGAAACAGCTCCAGAATGGAGCAGGGTTGATGAAGCTAAAGGAAAATGCTGGCACAAGAGAAATGGAGCATAAGCAGGCCATACATACATTTCTGACCTCAAGAGCAGAGGTTCTGTTGCATCTTTCTAATAAGAAATATAAAGCATGAAGTCCAATTTGCTTTAAGAAAAAACTCTGTGGTTTTATGAAGAACATGATGCAACATCATTCCCTGTGCAGGAAGGTCTCCTCCAGCCCTCTGCCTTGGATTACTGAAATGCATAGAGGATGGAAAGATGCATTTAGTAGCTCTTCCCAACTCTGGAACTGGTCTAAAGTTTAAACATGGTTAAACTTAGCACTTTCTGCCCATTAAGGCATGGAGAGGACAACTCGGAAGTGTCTCCTGCTCAGAAGCACTGTGGTGCCACTCCATGCCATAGGGCTTATCCCAGTGGCGTTTTGCATGACATGGTGCCCACCTGTCACCAGGGGAGACCAGGATGATGGTTTGGGCCTGCAGAAAGGGTCACTCACCCACTGCTTGGCTGTGCTCTGCACCACTAGTCCTCCCACTGCTCCCCCCAGGGCAGGTGGGGCTTGGAGACTGTGTAGGGAGCAGAGGGCAGGGTTGCAGGGGGGCACGAGGCTCTGAAGTCTCATCTCACAGCACTGAGAGGGGCAAAACAAGTGTTACTGAAGCTAAAGAAAAGAGGCATGGCATGAGCAGTGAAGGAGAAAGCTCTGGAACCAAAAGCAGTGAGATTCGTGGTGAAAGACAGCGGAGGAAGTGGGGGAATAAAAGGAAATATGATATGGGGAGGCAGGAGCGGGTCAGTGAAAGCTGTTGGTTGGGGTCTGAAAGGGTCAAACAAGGTTTATGCCAATATTCACTGATAAAGTGATTTTCTTCTTCTAATGACCTGTCCTAGCTGTAAGAGACAGGTAACACGGATTCAGTAAGTTAAGGTTTCCTACCCCTTTGCCCAACAGGAAAACTGAACTCTTTGAGATGGCTGCAAACATAGGGGTGACATTTCCCCATGTTATTTTTGCTTCCCAAGAGACTTTTTGTGTCCCCAGCTATGGGCAGGTCTGGGTCTGGGAGAAGCCATTTTAGGACAGGGAAAAAATGAGATTACAAAAATTTCACATTGTTCACAAGTGATTCACATCAGATCCCCATCTTGAGCAGCATCAGAGCCTTCAGTCTGCAGGGGGAGAGGAAGAAAAGAGGCCAAATGGGGTTGCCTCTGAGGGGAGTTTTGAGGGAGTTTTGAAAAGGCTTCTTTTTTCCTGTTAAATACCGGTGCAGTTTGGTCCTTGGATTCATGTGTGACTGGCACTAAAAAAACAGAGACATAACCACTTGCCTAATCCCAGAATTGAGACCCTGGCTCCCCTGTGCAGGACCTTTGGGATGTTTTTCCATCAGATCCAAAGAGACTTAGGAGCCCAGTGGGACTCCACTGAGCTACAACCACGAACCATGAGTTTGGAAGCAGCTTCCTGGGTTTCTGAGTGCATCCCCTCCCCAGTGCCACAAGCCCTTCATCCCACTCTCCTCACCACGTGTAATCCAGTTTGGATGTTTGTCGGTCAGAAGCAGGACCCTTCCAACAGCGCAAACCCTCTGTCCCATCACACAGCCATTTGGCGTCTTGCTCTGATTCAGAAAGCTGACATATCATGCTTGTGTACCTTGCGAGGGGCCGTGAGCCATCACCGATGGCTTCGTGTCTACGTGCAATGTGCACCCTAACCTCCTTTACATCAGCCATGTGCTCATCCTACCCACACCCACATATTGGCAGTGAGTAGCTCAACCATATGGTGCATTTGTTCTAAAGAGCAGGTAGCACAGGGACTGGCTAGCTCACTCTCTCCCAGTGCAAGAACTGGGGCAACTGGATGGGGATAGTGAGAGACAGAGTCTAACCAAAGGGAAATGATTCTTCACCCAAGGGCAGGAGATGTGCAGAATTCCCTGCCATTGGAGGCTGGATGCAAGAAATCTGCGTGAGTTCAAGGGAAAAGTACTTGGACGATGGATCCATTACAGAATGAAATGAAATGAAATGAAATGAAATAAAATGAAATTAAATAAAATATGCAGCGCTAAACTGATGAACCATAATGGACTCAGGAAATCCTTGAGCTGAAAACAGACAAAGACTGGCAGAGCATTAGGGGGACATAGCATGTATGCTCACCCTAATCTTATTATTTCCTGGGCATCTACTTATGGACAACATTTGCTAATTTGTGGGAGCCAGGACATATGGAGTGCAGGGAATGAGCCTCAGACAGATAAGTACTGGCTCTGCGGTCAGTGTGTCTGTCCTGTCCATCCTGCCACTGAATAACGGGGCTGGCTGGGCCCTCGATCTGAACAATGTGGCTGTCTGTACATCCTCAGATATAATATCAGTTGCCTGTGTTTCTGTATGTTGCTTCAAATGTGACGCTACAAGTACTATTAAAAGAGTATCCTTTTCTAAATAGTGCACTGTTGTGTGGTTTGTTTTTTTTTGTCCCTCCCCTTCTTTAGCTTATTTTGGTATTTGTTATGAAGAAAAGTTCCATCACAATTAGTTGCCTTGGTTACTAATGAATTTCTTGTATTCATATATAGCTCCTTGTATTTAAACATAGCACCTAATCTATCTGCTTTTGTGTTGCTTATTGTGACAAGGTCCTAGGCCACAGTGAGCCTGTGGTTACAGTTTTGGTTAAATTAATAGCATCTTCAATTTTCTTTTGGAGGTAATCGTTTTTCTGGAAGCAATGTTTAGTGCAGGGATTCAGTGAGATCACATTGAACCTCATATACTGTTTACAGTGCACCATGGGAGGAACTTCTTTGGCTACTGTACAATTAAAGAAATTAAGGCAGCTATGTCTGTATGCAGGTGTTGGTACCTGGGAACTTGCAAGACTCTGGATTTTTGCAGTGAGTTACAACAAGAAAAGGAGGTGCCCCGCAGCGCTGGCATCCCATACTGCCAGCCACCTGCAATGGCTACAGACAGAAGACCCTGAAGTCTGAATAAACGGTGCATTTTTACACATTCATTTCCAAAGAAATACCAAGCTAGCTGACAAGACATATCTAGTGAGTGTGATTTACTCCAGGTCACACCAAGTGTCTATAACAGGGCAGGGAGCTGTGCCTGGTCCCCCGGCCGGGCCAGAGGTTGCAGCACAAGGCCAGCTTATTGACTTTGCGCTGGAGACTCCAGGGAACAAATATTCAGAGGGGCCTCAGGATGGTCTCTCGAGTGGTGAGACTGTGGTGATTAATGCCCAGGAAAATTTTGCCTGAGCTCTGGGAAATCAAAGAGCTTTCTATGGAGTTCTGGCCTGATATTTCCACTTTGAGAAAGACTATGCCTGAATGCCTGAAGTTAGTTTCCTAGCTTGGTGAAATGACCTCTTGGCCCCAGAAGTGAGAAGCAGTTGTCGTTCCAGCTGAAGTCAGTGGGAGCCAGGGAGACTCGTCGCCTTTGAAAATCGAGCCACTTAGCCTCAGTAAAAGGGGGTGGAAATAAATGAGAGCACATCTTTTCTTCAAAATGATACCACATGTGTTGCTCAGCTGGTGTCTGAGACCTCCTGCCAGCAGCACCTGTGCCACCAGTTCTGTGCTTTGGCTTTATGCAACTCCAATTTCATATCATTTGGAGAAAAGTATGAAAAAGCTCTTTGTGCATACAGTGCATGTGCCCGGTGAAACTACTATCATGAGACTAGGCAGGGGCAATGTAAAGGCTTGGCTATGTACGCACCACATTATATATCACCAGCACCACTCATCCGTCATTCCTAGGAATAAACACAATGCTTTGGTAAATAGAAGCACATAGCAATAGAGATCTCAGCAGCTGGGATGGATCCGTCCTGGCCAAAAGTGTTGCTTGTTAAATCACATGCTATATTTTTGCCCTTCAGCTCTTACGCATAGCTGTGTTCAGTTTGGCTCTGGAGACAAGATTATGCTTTGGTCCATGCTTGTGCCTAGTCAGGGAAATAAATTTGCAGCATGAAATCTTAGTCCTGCTGAAGTCACCAGGAATTTTGCCATTAAACTGAATGAATTGCACCCAAGGCCAAAGAGGAGCTTTTACAATTGCACAGTCTTGCTCAGCAGTTCCTTCATCTCTTCCTTATATCACATGGCTGAACCTAATGTATAATGTCAGAAAGGCATAGTATTAATTACCACTAGACAGCATCCTAGTTAACTACTTGAGATACTTGGTGGAACCATTGGACCTCATGTTATATTTCCAGTTTGAACTTCGTTGACTTGCTCTAATTGATATATCCCACAATGGATATTCTTATGGCCAACTCAGGAAGTCCTCTTTACCTATGCAAGGTTTGTTTCTTCTTGCTGGGGCACAGAGGCTTTTATTAAGGTGACTGTACTTTGAGAGCTAGCCCTGTGAAAAGGTCATCTTTGTGCAGAACAGAGCTGCTGCCCATGGTTTCTCAGTCATGCTTGCTCATGTAGATGAGGCTACTGCTTTGCACTGCAGAAGACGTTGGTGATCCTGCTCTGGCTGTCCTTAATTACCCAGGCTGTTAACTAAAGCTATGTCCAGTGGAAGATCATGCAGAGACACCCAACATGGTTCTCGTTAGGTTAGCTTGTTAGCAATTGCCTTTCGGCCAGATTGGTTAGCAATGCTGCAGAGCAGGAGCCTTTACCTTAATGCTACTGACTGCAACACCAAGACTCTGCAGTGTCTTGGTGTCTCTGCAGTCTGGATGTGCCAAGCAGTCCGCGTAAGGGTCTTCCACCAGTCTCTTCCAGGGATAGGTTTGGTGAAACGGTGAGTAAAGTCAGACTAAAAGCAAAGCCTTGAGAGTGTATTGGTCCTCAGTTCAACTCCTCCCCAGTTGCCCTATCCTCATGCCTGAGTCGAAGGAAACAACAAGGTATTTTCTGTGGGCAGCTCAGCCTGGTTGAGGTGTGAACCAGCGGCTGCCTCCAGCTCCTGCCAGCGGCTATGGAGGGATCTCGGCACAGTTACTCTCCAAACAGAAGCATTTAGGTCCCTGAAGTAGAAAGGGATGAAACCAGGAATGCCAGGCTTTATTCTGTGGCAGAACTGCATTTCCTTTCAGAAGTGCTCTGAAATATATGCATAATTGTTCTTAAATAAATGCTTCAGTGCAGATATAAAAAAACCGCAATGCCTACAGCACTGCACTTGCGGTGAGCAGCCCTACAATAACTAAACAACAATTTGTGTATGTACCTGAGGCAAAATGGTCTAGTAATAAGTTAGTGTCAAGCTTCTAGGGGATTAATATATAAACATTGCGTTAAATATATTTTATTTTTAAAAACACACAGGCAGCATCTTTGCATGCAGCATGTTATTAAAAGTGACATGAGTGACTATTAACTAATGTACCTAAGCACACTCATGTCATAACTCATTCTTTATTATGCAACTACAGGTAAGTACATAAAAATTCAATGTACTGTATTACATCTTATTTAGATTGCTGTTCCAGTGAAATATAGTGTCACCAACAGATTTGCTCTACTAGCAATTCTATAGTAAATTACAAACAAACTCAGTGAAGCTAATCCTCTTGTAATTTATTTGACATGATTTTTCCATTTATATTCAAGATGCATTTTGAAAAATAAGCTACATCATTCAAAAGGAAAAGAAAAAAAAATACCTTAATGTCTTGTACGGCCAGAATTAAATAGCTGCTGACCTGGAATCTCTGCAGGTAAATAAACTTCAGTGGAGTGTCCTCCCTCTACTGTGTTTAAGAAGAAAAACTACATGAGGGCACACATAGCAAGGGCCACCGCATAGGGGTGCCTCGTTAGTACCATAACCACAGTTATGTCCTGTGGCAGGTAAGTTCACAGTTCGGTTATGAGCTTTCTGAGGAAGAGGCTTCCACTTGTTTGCTTTAAATCTACTGCTTGACTGTTTCAGTGGGTGTTATTAGTCCTTGTATAATGAGAAATAGTTAATAGCCATTTCTTATTTGCTTTTTCCATACCACTCACCATTTTATTCTCATTTGACTTCTTTTTCTTCAGGCATCAGGTTCCTCTTCTGTTAAATCTGTGTAAAAAAAGAAATATTCCTCTTGCCATCCCCAGAGTTCCTGGGAGGTAACAGGAGATGATATGAAAGCAAATTTTTGGCACTGATTTTCCATGAAGTAGCTGCAGTGCACTTCTGGTTAGCAAACTGAGTTTATTCCAGGAGCTGCTATAGGAAGTGGAAAGCTGAACATGGGCACAGTTTCTCAMTCCTAATGGGCTGGTGGCTTTATCAGAGATCTGCACTAAAGCATGAATGTGAGATGCACACAACCCAGTTAACACTGGAGTTAGGTAAGGATTAAGTGAGACGAAAATAATTGCTTGAATTTGAAAATATTGTTTTCTTTAAAAACACAAGTGCTGAAAAGAAAAAACCCTACTGATTAAAACAACAACAGAAGAAACATTATAGAGAAGGAACTGGGAGATCAACATCAATGGTGAATTTTGATGCAGATGATAGAGAAATGATGCATTTTTTGGGGGGGCTACATTGACAAGAACTGTAACAAATGCTCTCTGCAAACTGTCACCATACATGACAAATGGGTTTCAGCAACCTTAGCTGTTTTAAACGGCAATTTACATAAAACAAATGCTGAGTTTATATCTAATGAAAAGTGTTGGACTGGTCAATGCCAAAGCCTGTGGTCCCTTCCGTGGCCGTTCAGAGCGGCCAGCTCTAATACCAGCTTCAGCGTTGTACCCAGCGG
The DNA here is from genome assembly GCF_003343035.1 of Apteryx rowi. Classification (NCBI taxonomy): domain Eukaryota; kingdom Metazoa; phylum Chordata; class Aves; order Apterygiformes; family Apterygidae; genus Apteryx; species Apteryx rowi. The sequence goes on from NW_020450762.1 coordinate 46,426, forward strand.
GTGCCGAGAACTGCAGTATTCCTCGGCATTCATGGAAATCATATGACAAAATCCCAATGGAATTCCCTTGCAAAAAGGCATTTCACCCTCTTCAGGTCTTTGGTAAATCCTGTCCTCAGTCTTGTTCCAGCAGTACTGTCTTTGGATGGCTTCTGTGCTAATCTGAGTGCAGAATCGAGCTGTGCACAATTTTTTAAGCATAGCTATACAATCTACTTCAGAAAAGTATGTAAGCAACTATTTAGTCTCTGTCTTTAGAAGTATTTTTTAATGTTCATTTATTTATTTAAAAAATGTTCATTTATGTATGTGCAGTAATATCATTATAACCCACTCAATCCAATTAGCAGCACCATGAAAAAGGGATGGAGGTTTTTGTTTGATTCAATTGTAAGCAAATGAAGCAGTAATAAACCCCCAATTAGCTCTGAGGAAAATAGGCTGAAATTTTTTTTTCCCTAGCATTTCACTGTAAACAAAAATGTGTGGCTGGCATTCAAGAGGAAAGAAAAGACAATTTAAAGACACTTTAAATCTTCAGTGATTAATGTCATGCCAAGCAACTCATTAAAATTCCCATAAAAATATGACCGTAGAAAAGAATTCTCTTCTGAAGAAAAATCAAATGTAATTAAGAAGAGAGAAAAAGAGAAAGAACGGGGGAGAAATTACTAGCCAAAATCAAGCTAAGCTAAGCTGTCAAATAACATTTCAAGTGTGGGGGGTGACCAGGCCTCTGTTGAAGGGATCAGACTGGGACTCAGGAGAAATGCATCCAGGTCTCAGGGTTGCCCCCGGCACTTTGCATGAAATCTGACAAATCCCTCATCCGTGGTTTAGTTCCTTGTGTGTAAAGTGGAGATGACGACAGCTCCTTTCTCCCACCCTCTGATGACTGTTGATTTTGATTGTGGGTTTGCTGCAAATGTGTAGAAGACTGCCCGAGGAGATGGTAAGGTCAGAGGCACCTTTCTGGTGGTCTGATGGGGCGAGACGTGGCTGGAATGCAAGATGGGGCATCAGTGGTGTTAGGACCTCCTCCTGCTGTCACCAAGTCTACAAGCCTGAGCATCAGAGCCCAAAGTTTCCCGTTCTCTGTTCCTAACATTTGAGGAGAAACATATTTACACACCTGTCTCATAGCATTACCACTTGAACTGGAGTTTGGCTGCCTTATGTCACGGATGTGCGTTGCTGATGGTCCTTCAGGGCTCTTATCCACTTCTGACGTCCTTTCTGCGATACAGCACGTTGTAGGACTAAGTTTTGTCAGAAGCCTGACATCTCTGTTCCCTCAATGCTCAGATTTTTGCACTGCAGCCTCAAGCAATTGGCTGAAAGCTTGGCTTCAATCGTGTTGTTCAGTGTACATGTTAATTCATATTTGGTTCAAGCATTTCCTATGCTATTTTTGAATCAGGGAAAATATCTTATTAAGGTGACAGGTGGTCTGGCACTACAGAGACAGGTCTGCTTCGTATGGCAAAAAAAAAAAAAAAAAAAAAGAAGTTATCTAGATTTCAGCATTTCCTCCTCAGTTAGCATTTCTTCAGTTGGTTAACCTGGACAAAATGCTGATCATATTTAATTTCTCTCTGGTTTGATTTTTTTTTAAGGATTTTTTTGTTTGTTTCTGAAAGGAAAAGTCTTTTCTGTTCACAAGTGGCAGCATGTACCACAGATGTCCCACGAGGATTCAGTATGAGATAAATGCTTGTTTAATGTAGAGTACAAATAGGAAGGGGAGAAGGAAGGGGACCAAGTGCTATTTATAGACTATATTTGAGTCATCTGGGCTCGTATTGTGACTTCTTCTCTCCATTGGCTGTGCAGGGAGTTAGACTGGCAAGCTGAAACTGGGCTGTCCACACCATTCCTGAACAGACACATCATGACTTTTGTATGTCTAAGCAGAGCATCTTTCTTAGGCTGCCTGATATGGCCCCAGGACTCTCAAGCTACATCTAAAAGCAGCCAAGGTCTGTTCTCTGCCCCGAGGTCAAGTGGCATGGCACAACCCGTGCCCAGAAGTATGTGCCTGCCTCCAAAGAGCCTCAAGGGAATGGTCCTGGCTGTGCTGGCTCCTGCATCCTTCCTGGGCATCCACTGGGAGAGTTAAAGTTGACACAGGCTATAACCGCACCAGGTTCATGCTCAAAGCTGAACCATCTACGATGATCGGAGAGCTCAAGCTCTCTTCAATATGAAAAATCTTTTAACTGTCAGATAAAGTGGCAGCTTAGAGTCTGATCTTGAAGATGAATATGGTTGACACAAATAACTTGTGCCCCACGTAAAGTAAAATTTTCCTTCATTAAACATAGATGCATGCTGTGCAGTGTTCAGCAGTTTGCTCTTTTATATCCAAGCTCTGATTGTTTTATTTTTATCCTTTAAGAGAAATCAGATGTTAAAGAGGAAGCTATTCTTAGGCTGACTGTACAAGTGATCAAGCCAAGCATATCCACATAAGACAGCTGCTGGCAAATGACAATTCAGGGTTGTGCTTTCAGTGCAGAAACAGCAGTGTGAGTGCTGGGGATGCAGACACAGTTTCCTTGGGGATCAAGAGAGTAGCTGTCATTGCACTTCTGGTCCTCATCTCAGGTCCTCAGCTGTGTATGAGTCTCTTCGTAACAACAATTCCTATCCTCCTTCAGGCTGAGACAACTCATTCCTCAGTACCATGACCTCCTTTGACAGTCCTGAGCCCTACTGCAGAGGTTGCCTGCACCAGGACTGGCCCCAAGGCAATTAAGTATTTCTGGATGACATTTCTCGAAGATTTTCAGGAACTTCTGCTCTACGTTGACAGGTCGAAGAACATGAATCCAACAACCAAATTGCAGTCAGCAAAGGTCTGACAAAAAAGCATTGCTCAGGCTCTGTCCATCACTTTAATTGTCTGAGTTTCAAAGTCCCTGACCAGGAAGAAAGTTCTTCTACTCTGTAGGAGCAACTCCCTTAGCAGCTGATGTGGGCTGCAACCATTTAGTAGACCAGAGAGGGAAGGGAAACACCTTTGGAAAGGTATTGAATGGATAACTTTGTGCTAACAGCAGTAATTCCAGAATCCCTCTGTTGCTCTGGACTGTACATCAGTTGTGTGTCATGAAATATGGACATCAAACGTTCCTTTTGCATATCGCTTTGGGGTATGCTCAATCTTTTCCTGTGTGCCTGTAGAATATACAATGGACCTTTGTTCTCATTTTGGATCTTTAGGTACCAAGAAAGAATCCAACACCATATGTGAACATGTGGCCCCAGACACTGGGAACAGGCATTGTCAAACAGCTCCCAGGGTCACCCAAGTCATGGCTGCAATAGCAAGCACCTTCTGGCACACCAAACCAGCACATGGCAGCCCCTGTTGGCTGTATGCGTGCTGCAGCACCAGAGGGGTGGTTGTTGGCCTAGAAGTGACAACACTGAAGCATACAACTGGTATTGGGTCCTCAGAGTCTGTAAAGAATTATATGTGATAGAAAAGGTCATTTGTTCTTTTGATGAAAGATTCTGAAGAATGGCTGATGACATCACATCCACTTCTGGGATAATGTGAATGAATCAGGTCAGCCTAGGTGAATGTAAGAAAAAAAATCAGTCATTTGGTAGCCCAGGCAGTGCTATATGAAAGGTTTGATATCTTTTCTTGCTAAAATTTCCATTCTGCTTTGGGGATTTTTATTAACCTCATCTTAGTGCCAAATCAGTTGGGCAGATATGGTTGTAAATTTGCTTACAGTGACACGGTTAGCTTGTAAAATACAGACTGGTAGCTCTAAAGCTTTATAGTATTTCAAAACATTGGTCCCTTTTCATAAATTTAAAGGACTCTCCCTTTTATTTAAATCTTTTTTTACAGCTGAAGATTCTCTGAGTCTTTTCTCCATAGATCAAATTCTTCTGGTAGAAACATGCAAAAGAAATGAGAAAGAATGAGAAAATAGGTCAAATAAAGCAGAATAAAGGAAAAATTTGAATGATGCAAGTTTCTTCGTAACTGGATATTTTTTAACAATGCTTAAAATAAGATGCAATTAGTGATGAGCAGAGGAGTCTCATTCTTAGCAGCAGATCGCTTCTGTGAGGAATTCATTGCGAGCACTTAAAGTGGGTCCCAACGTGCACTGGTAGTACCTGTTTGCCTTGCGTTGCTAAGTGACCAAACAGTGGAGACTGGATAGTGCCCAGTAGGCAAATGCTGAGCCAAGCCTAAATCTCTAATCTCATTGCTGAAATTTGCTTTAAGGGTTCAGCCAGCACAGATGCAATGGTAGTGAACGTGGGGGACAGCAGCTCTGCACTGCAGGAAGCCTCCTTGGACCCGAGTCCGTAATATGCAGACACGGTTGTGCTGGTGTGTGACAGCAAATAGGTGAGGAGCCACCAGGCAAAACTCTGTGGTGAAACCCTGCGGAGGCCAATGGAGTAGTCATATGGTGGGGACCAGAATCGATTTATACAGATACAATCCAAACTATTCCTGCTGCTCCTCGCCACTGCCTTTAACTAAACATATGTATAAAAACGGTTTATGCAGAGCTCTGACCATACTCCTTTAAGTGACATTTGCTACTTTTGTGACAGCAGTAAAGAAATGATGTAAGGAACTGGGGTTACTTAATCTGGAAGAAAGGAGTCTGGAAAGAGACATGACTCTTGCTGCAGTGAGTACTGCTCTCCGTGTCTGGGGTGGAGAGGACAAGAAGTAATGGGCTCAAATCATAAAGAGGGACATTTCAGGGTGTTTCATCACCAAGTTTTTAAGAACAGAGCACAGGGGTGATACGGGGTGATAATGGTTTAAGTGTGCCTAATCCTGCCTTAAGGAGGAAGGATGCATTATATATGACGCTCGTTCTATTTTCTGTGAGCCATATCCTCCTATTTTTCAGAGCAATTGGGTGCCTGACTCCAAAGATTCCCTTTAAAAGTGCCAGACTAAGACATTCTGAGCATCTTTGCTAATAGCTTTGCTATTAACTACAGTAATATGAGTTAATCATTAGTGTATCTACTCAGCTGGCAATTTACTGATTGCCTTTTTCTTTAGAGGGTCTGATCCCATCGGACGCCAAGGTCTGGGTGCTGAGCATTAGCGACTCACTGAAGTCAAAAGGAGTCAAGAGTCTTCATTTGTGTCCCTGATCATGCCTTAATTTCTATTAAAATCCTTAAATATTCTATTTATGTCTTAAAAATATTACCATATGAATCTCTTAAAGTATTACCCTGCTGCTGATGCTTTTGGCAAGTTGCCAAAAGAGATGCATTTTGCCTTTTAACTGGATACAAAATTAATTTAGATTAAACTAACCTCAGCTTCTTCAACCTAATCAATGTTATATATGACTAGCTTTTATCCAGCCAGGGGCTTGCCCCTGTGCATATGTGTGCTGATTACTCATGTGACTGGTCCTACTGATGCCATTGGGCAACTTGTAAAAGACTTGCTTCTAATAATAATCTTTCTTTTTTCCCCCTCCAAATAGCCTGATTTCAAAAAAATATATTGTTCTTTGATTCCCAATCTACAGCTATAAATGAAACTACCCAGGACTTTAAAGGAAGCAATACTGGTTGTCTTGACAGCACCCTCTCTCCACTGCCTCCTGGGGGGTGTATGGAGGTTGTTTTGTGTTGGACAAACAGCCAGAGATTGAGTCTTTTCAGTTCCCAGGCCTTACGTGGGCAAACTGTGTCTTCCAGTCAGCATAGGTCACACCTGCCACCATCTCTTGACCTGCAATGCAGCAAATTTACAGAAATCTCTAATATGACAGGGATTCTCTAATTCCTCAGAGTGCGACTGTTTCTTTTGGTGTAAAGCTCGCTTTTTAGCATCAAAGACCCTTTTAACCATAATCTGAGGGTCTTTGAACTGTGTTTCGCCATTTCTCATAGCTTGCTCTCTAAAGACTTTCTTTCTCAATGTGACTTCTGCTCATTAAGTGCATTTTTGTAATTAATTTCTCTGGAGTGTTTGCCAGTTCTGTAGACACAGTCAGCAGGTAGAAATAGTCCTTCCCTTCCCTCACTTTATCTGCAAGGGAAAGTGCCAACACTTTATTTACTTCCTGAACGGGCTCTTCTGTCTTGCTGAATGAGGCTTTTCTCTCCCACATCATAACCCACACTCTGCATTTGCATGGTTTCAGATAGATAATAAAAGCACTCATCTCCATTTATCTGAGCCCTGCTATAAATCTCCATGTAGCAGATAGCGTAGCTTTTTGGCAGGAGGAAAAGCATGGCTTGATTGTTCGCTGAAAAAGAGTGTAACGGCTGCCTACATGCTCCTTCGGCAGGTGCTGTTGGGAATTAGTTTGTCTTCCAGAGCCAACCCTCTGCCACGAAGTGAACCCCTTGAGTTTGAAAACCTCAGAGATTCCTGTTACGAGTCAGGCAGAAGCCAGGAATTCACTGAAGAACTTGAAAAAGAAGCTGAATAATGTCAGGTGATGTCTTCTGCGGGGGGAGTATTGATTGGGAGTGGAGAGGGAAGGTTATTGATTTAGATTTTTACCTTTCGGTAAGACGAGTTTTAGTCTGGTTCCTCCCCCTCCCTCCCGGTCCCCCTGTGGTCTGGGTTGCTGATTGTGCTACTTCCACACCGGAGTCTGCTCCGCTCTGTCTGATCTGTGTTTTTAATAGATGGCAAAGGCGCCCAGCGCTCTCCTTAAAGCCGTATAAATCTAAATAAGTGCAGCTTCTCTGTTCTGCCGGAAAGCATTTGGACTACCCGGCAGGCTGAGCGCTAGTCAGAGTTTTCTCCCTGCTCCCCGTGATGTGCGGGGCTCTCACCATGCCCTGGGAGGTCTGGCCTTACGGTGGGGCACCCCATGCAGAGGTAGGGGGAGGATGGTGAGATACATTCGAGAAACGGTAGTGTTTCCTGTGTCAGGCAAACAAAGTCCGGGAGGGGAGATGATGGGCCTTCATAAAGATCCTCAGATGCTGGAAATCTGAGGTCCACTGAGAAGCCCTTTGCACAGGTGCAGAATGCCCACAATCTGTCTGCCTCTTTGACAAAAAGAGATTTGCAAAATCTGGTGTTCTCCATTTCTAAGCTGTTATTCTCATGGGGCACCAAGTAGCAATGGGGTCTGCTATGGGCCAAGGGAAGTATCTGACACCAGATCCTTTGAGCGAAGGGCCCAGATGATCCACGGGAAAGGAGAGGGTCATTCCATATGGCTCTTCATACTACACTGCCTTAGGGATTTTATTTTTATGGAGTCGGTGAGGAGATTTTCCTAGAGAGGAAGATAAATCTTCTGGCTCTCCACCCTCATTTATTAATTTTCCACCTCGCCTCTGTCCAAGCTCTGGGTCTCCTCCAGCAGCGCTGGGGGTGGGTGGAGGATCCCCAGGAAGTGCAGGGTTACCAKAGGCAGAGTGGTAAGGAGGGTGCAATGCTCTCATGTCCCTGGGGATCTGGCACACTCCCCTGGGAAATCAGCAGTCACAGCAAGGTGGCAGTGGCCATGGTCTGGTTTGAAAATGGGTCTACTGTGCTCTGCTTTCTGCATCTCACTCAGCCCTCTCTCCTCTGCCATGACCTGAGAAACTGTCAGCAACAAACTAAATGCACGCTCTCTGCTCATAGCAACACACTTTGCATTCCTGTAGCATCATCCTGTAGCAATCAAAAACTCAGTTCCCCAGCCATAGGCAAATATTAATTTCTGTCGTGTTGCAGATGGGAAAAATGATGTCTGCAGAGGTTAAATGAAAGGCTGATCATATGTCTTCCTCCTGCCAAGGGCTTTGCAGCAGGTTAGCATCAGAACAAGGAGGAGGGCTTGTTTTCCTCGGTCTGCGTTTCCTCTCAGGCTCTCTTTCCTTCCTAGGATTTGTACCCACTGTTGCTGGTGCCCCATCCACTACCCAACATATTCGTTACTACCCTCCAGCTTCCTCTCAGCTTGGCCCATCCACTTTAAAACCTGCCCGCTCCTCCTCTGTAACTCTCTGCCCAACCCTTGTAGAGTTGTCTTTGCTTCCTCAGTGGCTTTCTGAGTTTAGGTTCTCCCACCTCTTTGAGCTCCAATCCACAGTGCCTGAACCTGCCATCGCACCATCCGCTATATAAAATTTGTCTGCACTTGTTTGCTACAACCACTTTGAAGAGTCATATTGGATTCACATTAAACACATTTGAAAAATGTTGCCCTCTTACTCCCTAACATCCCCCTGTCCTTGGCATGGGAACCATCCCTTCTGGTCCAAAAGGAAAATCCCCAGCGCCTGGTGATTAGCATCACCAGTAAACTGAACAGTGTGTGCACATCTGGCTGGGTATTTACTGCTCTATTCAAGATCAAGCTGTCAGTGAAAAAGGGAGTGAGTGGGTATAATGCTCTGGCYTGTGGTGCCATTTGTCTCTTCTTTAGATCGTAATAAATATTAATTTACTTGAACGTATAGAGTCTTTTAAATCTTCCAGGAGCATTACAAGCATTATCTAATTAATTTGTCATCCCTTGTTGCCAAAGACGATATTTTGTCTCTGGTTAATAAAGATGTCTGTGAGGATGCAATGCTTTGATTTTTGAAAGTACCAAATGACAGGCCTGGGTTGATGCTCATYCAAAAAAAAAAACAAAAAAAAAAACTCCCCAAAGGTGAGGTTCACAGGAAAAGATGCTTTTGCTAGCATAAAAATGTATCCCAAAGCCATTAGTCTTCTCACCAAAAAATGGCGCCTCCAGCAAACAGCAAAGCAGCAAGGCTGCAAACATCCCATCTGTGCAGGAAAGGCAAGAGTGACCTCCCTTGTAAAGGATTGTGTTATCCACTGGTGAAGATGTTATTTAAGAGCTACTCATAGGACCCCCTGCCCCGAAGGGTTTGCAGCAAAGGGCACTGCAATCTGCAGGTGCTGCTGTAACACTGAGCGACACAGTTCAGGAAGGGATTTCAGCACACAGGGTTAGACAAAGCTGACCCCTAAGTGCGTGGCAGGACCCTGYACAGACTCTGTGGTGCCCACAGAGCTCTTCACCGTGTGGCCATGTTGTGATGGTAGTTCTTTCAGAGCAGCTTGTGCTGCATGGCAGACAACCTTTTACTGTAGCATCTCCATTTTTTCCACAGACCGTCAAATCCAACTCCATCCTGCTTTGCTGTTGAAGCCTTAAAAGATGATGACCAGGGATTATAAAGCTATAATATAGAGGACTATAGGTTTTAAACTATCACTGGTAGCTTACTAATGAGGTTTCTTTTAGCTTCTTAATAGATGGAATCTGTATGAAAGCAGCAATCACCACATTTTCCATTAAGTTCAAAGACCACCTAAAAACTGAGGTAGCTATGTGAACTTCCAAGCAAGAAGTCAGTGGCAAGAGACAGGGACATGCAGAGRGTAATTCATCCCACCCTCAGCACTGAATCCTTTCTCTTTTCTGTTAAGGACAGACGGAGCCCTGGGCAAATTCACTCCTAGCCTAGTTAGATAGGATGAATCCTCCATTTGTGTGACTTGAGAAGTTGTTCCTTGTGAGCTAACTTCATCATTAACATATAGACATAGGATTTGCTGTGCTTTAGGTTTAGGGACAGTCCGTACTTTAACAAACTCAGAAGTCCTCATTCACGGGCCAGGCACAAGCCAGGAGACTGCAAAGATGTCTCAGGAAACTTCAACCAAGTATAGATTTCAGGACTCTGTCCTGCTGTCCTGCTGTTCCTACYCAGCTGGATGGTAACACGTCCCATAATTTGTAAGGCTGCAAGACTGCAAAATAGCAGTACTTTGCCTCAGCTGTAGTGAAACCTCTCTTGCAGGTTCCCAAATGCTGCTGGTTAAACAGAGGAAAAGGTAATGTCTCTTCAAAGGTGAACTACTTTAGCTAGTCTTCAGTGGCTCTGTGGAAAAAGAAATTCTAGCTCCGATGCAACCTCAGCTATTTCTTCTTAGCCAATCAGTCCTGCATACTTACAGAGATAATGAGATTGAAGCTTAAGCCTTCTTCAGTCTCATTTTGAGTTAATTGGTATATCCGCCTCTCTTGCCTCCACCCTGACCCTTTCCCATACAGTGTCCTAATCACATGGGCTTTTTTTTTCAAACTGCCTGGCTGCTACTGCCTCATCTTCATTAGGATGCACCTTCAGTATTCATGTAGATCCATTCAGGAGCCTTTTGCTGTCTTAATTTTCCAGGCAGTGATATTTAAGCAGTAATCCCAGAGTTATTGGTCATTACTTTAGTCTTTAATCATAATGAGAGACCAAAGACAGGAGCTAACCCTTGCATAAATCACTCTGTTACAAGAGAAGCAGTTAATTTTTAGAAGATTTAAAACTCATAAGCCATTGTCTTGCTTCCTGGTCAAATCCAGAGGACTGTTTGCAACGATCTGGGCAGAGAAAAAGGGATTGCAGTTGATGGCATAAATCGCCCATGCCTAAGCTATTAGATCTTGCTAATAATACCTTGTATTTCTATTACAGAACTTTCCACCTGAACATCTCCAAGCTCTCCACAAGCTGTTCTGCTTTGGCTGGAGTAATTTAGACCAATGAGTTTTATGTTTTTCCATCCTTGACTTCCTTGATGGTCAGAGCTGAGYATCTGTGCCTGTAAACTGAGCCACGTGAGAGCCTGGTTTCCTCTAACAAACCTGTGCTCCGTAAACTCTGGGTCAGGCAAGAAATGGGGTTTAGAGCTTTGGGCACCCCACTGCAGAAATACATTCCCATGTTACTTGCTCCAGGAGCAGGGAAGGGAATTGTGTAAATAACAGGAGCAGACTTTCTGTGTGAGTCGATCATGGGCAGTACTGCTCTACCATCATAACCAAGACATTGCTTGCTTCCAGGCAACCCCACTCTCCTTTTGTGTAGTTACCAAGCAGAAATCTGARGCAAGGTGGAAAAAAACCCAAGCAGTTTGAGAGACAAGCGTTTGCTCTGCAGGAGTTTCTTCAGGCAGCAGTCAACCCCCCAGGCACATCTGGACTCTCATTCCTATCAGYATTGCATGGGCTTTATGGGAAAAAGGCACTCCCCACTCTTCAGGCTGAGGATCCAATTACTTTAAAAGTGTCTTTATGTCATTATATTCCCATTAAAGTAATAATTTATCATTCTCCATTGTACTGTTAATGACGCTTGAAAATAATGGGCTTGAATTAATATTATGCCCAGTATAAATGTGGTGGAGGAAGAYGGAGGACCTTAGCAAAGCTGGTTGCGTTTCCCTGACTCTTTGGCTGGTTTGGTGTTTTGAAAGGGTATCTACTGAAAGAAAAAGCTCCTGTCATACATACTAATTGTGCTGAGCGGTACAGTGAGAACTGATAAGCTATTTGCTAGAAGTTACATGTCCAGTGTAGCATTTTGATGCATCTGGGGCACATTGGATTAACTGCACATGCAATGTAGAGTCTTCTGGTTAATTCTTCCATGTTCCTGGGCAGAAATGATAAGTTTTGCCCCAGTATGTGAAGGGTCTAAGTCACGAACCTTGCCTGGTACTTCTGACTTTCTCTGATGTGTTCTGCAGCTTCTGTGGCTTGTTGCAGCTTTCCCTAGGACTGCACTGGAAACCAGTGTGCCAGCAAATCCTTTTTGGCTTAAACATGCTAGTTTTGTTTCCTGTTCCCTGCAGCTGGTGGCTGGTGATGTTGTGCGTACACCAAGGATGTACTCTATCCTTTCCAAGTGCTGCTACTCTTCAGAAGGACAGCACATAAGCTCTGAAGACAGTTTCCCTTCCTTATTCTTCTTTAGGTTTGGAAATGCCCTGTGTGGGAGGGCCCATTTTCTGCTGTATCCATGAYGGGGATACTTCACCCATCAGTCTTCCTCCAGAACTGGCTGTCTCAGAGTCCAGCTTTGCCTGTATCTAAYCTTGAATGTGAAATCTTTGAACTTAGATTTACATATTCTCTCTCTCTTTTTTTTTTTTTGGTAAAATCACATGCTTACTTCAGGTATCAAACAGATTAAAAAAGCAGCAGTAGATCTGTTGAGCAGCCATAAGGTCTGAAGCGTGGAAAAAAGGTTAAACAGATTTCCAGAGATTAACAAGGTTCATCTCCCATACTCCTCCACTTCTCTTTACACAGTGGAAGTGACCCAAGAAGATGGTGGACAGTCAGCATGCAGAGCAGCAGTTCATGGATAAATAGGGATGTTTCTGCACTCCTGCCAATTTTCAGTGCTCTKATTCCTCTGACTTTGCTGCAGTTCTTGTGACTGGTGTCACCGTACCCAAGCTCAGGGTGCTGCGGGTGCTGCAAAATYGTCCTTTGGGGAGAGACTGGGATGCATACAGCCCAGAGCAGCTCACTCCCTGGGGGAAGTGAGGTGTCCAAGTGGCACCACAGCAACTCAGTCCAGGGACTGTGCAAGAAGTTGTAGCGCAGTTCCGGAGCATGCTTTGTAAAGGCGTGAGAAATTACAAGGCAGTAAGCCTACTTCACTGGCAGTAAGCCTACTTCAACCCTCCAACCATATATTTCAGAAAACTTTATTAGATTTTGTTTTAACAGAATTTCCTGTCCAGTCCAGCCACATCGGAGCAATTTCCTCCCTCTTTCCACTCCGTGAGTCCTCATTTTTGATACTGTATGCATGACTGCAAAACCAACGCATGCCCTGACAGCAGGATTAGAAATGGAGGCAGTGACGGAGGACGGCAGGAGGACRTTTGCTGGCTGAGGCAGACAGTCTTTGTGGAATAAGGAAAGACAGCAGCCTCCTTATGGRCTCCTATGGCTCTACCCTGGGAAGGGGAGGGACAGGTTAATCTTCTATTTCCAGACTGAGCAATAAAAAGAAAACTCTCTAAATTATTTGGTCATCCTCCTTAGCTCAGGCTCTGTCAGCAAATAAAATGGTCCAAGGGCTGTCCTCTGGCCCTCTGACAACTGGCCAAGCATTGATCATGCCCAGAAAATTAGTACTCTTGTTTTCCCCAGAAGAGCCCCATCCAAACTGCTTCTTGGGAAGAGTCCCTAGTCCATGCTGGCTCCAGTTTCTGCCTCGGCTTTGYCTGGGAGAGTGCTGGTTAGCGTGGGCCAAAACAGTGACGAACAGCATGGTAACAGGTAAGCAGTGATTGTTGGTGCTCGTGTCTGTGCCAAAGCCTTGTTCAGTTTGTCACTGTAAATCTTAGGTGGCTCACTTCTCTTTAGCCTCCTATATTAAAGGATGCCATAAGACTTGATTGAAAAGGAATGGTGTTTTCAGAGGAGGTTGTTGATGACCTTCCAGCTTTCAGACCCCACATATGGAAGCCTCCATCCCACTTTTAAGCCTGGGGAAGGAGCCTTTGCATCAGCCACAGTAGTGACTGGGGGAAAAATGCAGGACCTCCAGATGGAAAGAGCTCGGATACAAGATACCAAGCACCTGTGGGATTCAGCTGGGTGGCAATAAGTAGCCTCCAAGCCTGGGCAGCTATGTGAGCAACCACCTGAAGCTGGACATGGAGAATCTGAGCGTACAAGAGGGTAATCCTAGTTCTATACTATTCCTTTCTTTCAATGTGTGACTCACTAGTTTACATATTCCTGATTTGGTTACATTATTTTAAGGATAAGTTAAAATGAGGATAAGTTAAACAAGTTAAGGATTTTGCTTAAATCAAATTCAACCCAAGTTCTGTCTATTACGTGTCCTGATGCGCTCTAGAAATCATTCAGCTGAAAAACAGGATCAGCAAAAGGCCTCCTAGCAACACTATGTCAGGTAAATGACACATAGGATACTGTTGGGGTGTTGACTCAGCCAAATGGGAGTAAATTAGTTGCTTTGTCATTCATGTCTGTCTCTTCCTCCAGTGTCAGTTAATTAAATGCAGTGAATTTGCCTCTTTTCTTTTCTTTTCTTTTCTTTTCTTTTCTTTTCTTTTCTTTTCTTTTCTTTTCTTTTCTTTTCTTTTCTTTTCTTTTCTTTTTCCTTTTTTTCTTCCTTCCAACTTTCCAGAGTTTGCTGGCTATTGTTAAAAACAACTGTCTCCTATTTTGCAGGTAGCTGCAAAGCAATGCTTTGCGTGACTAGGCCTACTTACACCCACATCCACAGTTAAACAGCAAATGCATATATACATCCACATCTCCAAACACAGAATTATATCCCATATATATTATATGACATATAATATCACAGATCTTAAAGCACAATTGCACTGAAGCTAAAGAAGGAGCTTCCAGAAGACTATGGAATACTTATTTCAGGTTCAGATTTTAAGGTATGACTTATGGTTTCTAGAGTGTGCAGGGACGCTGTATGATAGTGAAAACTACTCAGGTAAATGGGGTAAGGACATTTTCTGCTTTGTGCCTTCATATCTCACAGCTTCTGATTCCTAGCTTCTTCTCAGGAATATCCCTGAACATCTTGGGAAAATGTGTATTAGTGAATTTCCAATGTATAGCCAAGCTTGGCTGCATCCTCTATTCTTTCATTAGTCACTAGCCACTTCAATTAGAAAGAGCATTAGCTCACAAGTCATAAATTTAGGAGAGTAGGTGGTATCCCTCACTGCTCTGCAAAGGGATCTAATGACTTCTTTGCTTCAACAGTAGAGAAAGCATTTAAAGTAATGTCCCTTGTGGATAGTCTCCAGCACATGTGATGACTTATTTAGAGTACTCAGTATATTTAGCAATGAAAGAGAGCAAAACTATGAGCTTTTCTATTAGAAAGAACGAGATAAAATGACACCAAAGTTTTTTTGCAGACATGAAGTATGCTCAGGTCTGTGCTTCCTTATACCCCAAGTACACTCAGCTCTGCTTGCTGCAAGCCGTTTGCAACCTTGCCTCTTTTTTAGAAGCCAAAGCAGCTGAGCAGGCTCACAAGCATCCAAAAGACTAAGTATGTTCTTGTTAGCTCATTTCCTTGAGTACCTGAAGAACCTTCAGTAGCATCTTCTGTCATTGGACAGCCCAGCACCACCTCACATGTCAGAGCAGGCAAAACAGGAGTGTTTATACTGTGTAGGAACTTGACCACAGAAGTTATCTGCTTGCAACCTTCCTTCAAGTTTGCTGCATGGGCGCAGCCATCGTGTGTGCGGGAGGAGCAGGGGTCCTGAAGCCCAGAGGCTGGAAGGACCTGGCATCCAGGCTACAACTCTGTGAAAGACAGTAGTGAGCACTCGCAGTTGCTAGGTCCTCTGTGTTAATCCTGTGCACAGCTCATTCTCATCCCATAAAGCACCTCTACAATATTGCCTGCCTCCAGCAGATGTCTGCTTCTGTGATTACTGTGAAGTAGTCCACTACTCCACAGTGACCGTCTGAGTTATGCTGGTGCTGTCTCTAGGGAGAGCACAGCAAATACATATGGGAACAGCAATGTATGTACAGTGTCCYTTCCCTCCAATCTTAAAGCAGTGGGAGCAGAGAAGATAAAATATTTAGACTCCAGATGTCTTTATTTGCCAAAATAAAAATCCTTGCTGTAAAATATCTACAAAATGTAATTAAAATTGCCATTTATTTTTCTCACTGTTGCTAGCAAAACTGAGTCACTTGGTGCTGCCAAATATAGCATTCCAGGTGTAAAACATTCTCAAATGTTCATGACATTTTGCACGTAAATAGTGAGTCATTGAGGATGATCTGGTACTATCCATATGCCTGATACAGAAATACTGCGATGAGTGGGAGATCAGTATACACACAACAGGATTATGTTTGAGAATGAAAAACTTGTGTTTGTGCATGCTGCCTAATAAAGATGCTGAATATTGTGGATAGTGATTTTTCTGCTCTCAAGACCATTTTACAAAGGAGGGCAACCGTCACCCTCATCCGCGTGTCACAGCTCAGGAAACTGAGGCACACAGAAGTAAAATGGCTTGACCAAATTAGGGATCCCGGGCAGAGCTGGTTCCTCTCACTCCCCAGCCCTCTTAATGCTGCTTCTCTGAACATCAAATTAAACTGTTTTGCTAAAGTATGTTTTCCTTTTCCAATTCCTTTTTTTTTTTTTTCTTTTTAACCTTGCCTGCGTGAAGGACTTGCAAACTGTGCTGCATCTGAAAGGTAACATCTGGATGCTTGGTGTGCTGCTGTCTGTTTAAAAAGACTGCTTTCCACCAGTCACCTTTTCAATCTGCCTTTCGGCTGCTGCTACTGCTCTGCGCAACAGAGCAGCAGTAGAGCCTGTGTTTGCAGGGCATCGTGCTTTCCTGGGGAAAAGGATGTGTTTCTGGAAAGCGTGTGGGAATGGTATGCCCTGCAATCATGCTAGAGGACCCWAGCCCTGGGGAAAGGCAGTGTTTGCTGAAATATAAGCCACGGAATTGAGCAAAATCATTTCAGCCTTACAGACACAAGTTTCTCTTCTTATCAGTTACATAAGGAAAAAAAATCCYCTGCTGTTATGAGTGTGGAAGCTCAGGATCAGACCTGTGCCGTACCGTATTTTGCAGGCACAGTCAGGTTGGCCCTGCACTTTGGTGAGACCCACCTGGGCTCTCTGAGCCTTGAGCAAACTCAGACACCTCTCACACGTTGCTCATGTGGGAACCCTAATGCCCTCTCTCTGACTCTTGTTCTTTCTTTTTTCTGTATTTTTTTTGCTTCGAGTCCCCCTGAGGACCTCTACTCTTTTCTCTTTGCTCTTTAGCAGTGCTCCACTCCCATGCTTTATCGTATATAGAATATTTTATTTTTCCTGTTTAGGCTCAAAACAGCTTTAGGCTGGTAAAATCAAAGACCGTGGCCTGGGACTACCAGAGTTTGCACAGGGGAGGATTAACATGTGCTCAGAATAGCCTTTTTATCTCCTTGTCCCTGTTGGTTTGGATTGTTATTCAGCAGCTGCGAAATGCTTACATCTGAGCTTTGATGCATTAGATACTGAAGAAACTGCATCCACAGCCACATATTTAATGCTGCAAAACATCTTGCATGCTTCATGTGCTGTTGCRGCAAGCTGGCTTCTGGTGACCTTAGCAGTGAACGCTGACTTGAGGGGTCCTTCAGAGCATAGGCTGTCAGGCCTCCGTCATTCGAGCTAGAATGATGATTCAACCACAACTGCCCACTGAAAGGATGCTTTGCCCCTAAGCACACCAAATGTGATCAACTATTTTGTTATCACAGACCTGTAGTATTTACTTACTCGCAGTCATGCAGAAGGCAGAAGCCACTGCTGGGCAATGACAGATGCCTGGGCAATGTTAAAAGTAGGTTGGTTTTGAAGCCAGGGCTTCTGGAGGGGCTGAAGTAATGTTGCAGGACTTCACTGCACACTCAGTTTGGAGCCAGCTCCAGGCCAGGTACCTTCTGTCTGTTCTCCCTCTGCCTGCCTAAAGCAAAATAGGTCTTTCCTTCCCTTCTGCCTCTCCCTCAAGGGAAATACACCAAAATGTGTTAATGCAGCAACACTAACCTGGCTATTATACAGCTTTTCTTGCCTTTTTCCTGCTTTCTTTCACCACAGAAATTTTCTTATTGTTATTACTTTTCTTTTTCTATGTTTTCTCTACATCTCCACATCTCTTTCTCTTCCACCAGCTCCCTCTCCTTTTTGGCCAGTTCCACAGTCTGTTACTTCCTCTTCTTCCACCTCCTGCCCATACATTTACCTGATGTTTTACCATGGCGGTTCTCCTGTCTGTTTGCTAGGGAAGAGCCAGTCCCAAAGGCAGCTTTGCAGCACATTTATAGCAAGACTCTATAGAGGTGGTGGCCCCACTAGTGCTATCAGGTGTTCTCTCAAATTGCAGTCAGGATGAAAGAGTTTGCATGAAAGATGGCTAAACCAGAAACACGATTTTCCTATTTTGGACAAGTTCTCGAGCATCCCCATTTCCTTGTTCAGTTTTGCATTCCTGTCTGTCCAAATCAAGAGAATTAAATGTTGGAGACTAGACATGAATTATACTTAGAAAAGCATTGAAGTACAGGACTAGATGGGATGATGAGAGGTCACCCCTCTATGCTGCAGCAGGATTAAATAAATCTTGGCCACCACCAACAGAAGTTTGTGTAACAACTTAGAAGCTCCTTAGCTTGTAATCCACAGCCTTCTGAGGCAATCTCTGTAAGAGCTCCACTGTCCTTCCTGTTAGAAGGGTTTTTTTGTCTGTTTTCCTTTTCCTATCAGCTAAAATAAGTCTCCCCTACTGAAAACTAAGACACTTGCTCTTCCTTTATCCTCAGTGGGCACAGGGAGCTATGGATCCAAATTTTTTCTATGCCAACCTTTCAGACTCTTGAAGGTGATTATTACATGTCCACATCAGTTCTACAGAGCCAATTATTTCATTCAGTCTTCATCAGCCACGTTTTTCAGCACCTGCATCACTCATGTTGCTGTGCTCTGGGCTCTTCCAATTTCAGTTAGGTTGACTTCCTTACTAAAGAGCAATGGCAAGCAATAGACACCTGTGCTCTTGCTGGAGTCTCTCATTAGTGCCAAGTTCAGTGACTAATTCCTTCTGGGGCCTTACATAACTGACGGTGTTTAAGATGTCCCAGAATGCCACGTACCTTGTTTGCAGCAATATCACAGGGTTTGCCTAGAGAATAGAGTCACTGTAAAATCAGTTACAGTATGCAATGTTCTGCTTTTCCACACTAATTCCCTTTGGGGACTCTCTAAACCTATATTAAGTATAGCTTATTTCACTTTAAAAGTGAAACTGTGAACTGATAAGGTGGAATTCAGCTCAGATCAAGACCTACCTTTTAGTGCCTACAGATAGGTGTCCACCTGTCAACAGGGCATCTTAATTCAGCCACTCAAGAGGTACGGCAGGGTTCAGGCACCTACGGAGAGTCATCTGGTACCACTGGACCTGCCCCAGGAAATCCCATGTCACCTCTGGAGGCCATTCCCAAAAGGTACGGGTCTCTCTTAGACACTGTCTCATGTTTGCCAGCCCCACCAGGACACCTTCTTGGAAACCTCAGCCATGCTGGGCACCTAACTGTGGGCAACTGCACTGAGATTGGTGTCTGCTATGGGGTTAGATGAATCGCTTGCCAGGAGCATTGTGTTGACTGTGTTGATGAGGGAGCAGTGTGAGCCTGTGCAGGTCTTTCTGCCTGTCTGTGAGTCAGGTGTCTAGGCTTGCATTTAGCAGATGGAGACCCAGCAGACAACCCCCTAAAGACTGCCTCCGTCTGAGATGCCCTAGATTGTCCTCCCTGGCAAGTGTAACCTGTAGCCTGCAGATTGTGTAGGCAGCTCCGCAGGCAATGAGCTGGTCCCCTGTTTGCTGCTGTCTGTGCTCCACTGACTGTACTGATCAGTTCTCCATGGACTATCTAGGGCTCAGCTAAGTTGTCCACACATGGGTGTTGAGCGCTATTTGAGTTGCCTCTGGGTATTCTTCTGTCCGGAAATAAGTGCATGCTTTTTGCTTGCACACAAGAAAATGTTCTTCTTTCAAGAACTGCATCTGTGCCAGAGGGTTATTTATGATGCTGAAGCTGTACTCATTCCCTTGGCACTACTGACTGGGTAAACAGGTAGATCTCAAAGAAGTAGCACTGGTAATTTCATCACCATTACATTAACTCAGAACTGTAATAAACTGGCAATTAGGCCACACATTTTAAAAGAAAATAATTAAGTTAAAATCATTAAAAGTGTTAAATTAAATGAAAAATTTACAGTCTACCCAAAGGAGGCTGTTGAAAGTCCATGGAACCACATTTCTCCAACAGTGTTTGCAGTTACAACTTCCATGATGATGGTGGAGCATAGCTGTGGGAAATGTCAGTGCTTCCCCTTAATCACTGCATAAATTATCCTGTCTTTGGCTGGATGGAAGCAATCCTTTTTTGACAATTCATTGTTGGCTGTTTCTTATCTCTTTCCTATCTTTTAGGTGCTCACATATCAACTGCTTAATCATTTGGTCTGTTTTCTTTCCAAGTATCAAAGTGGCTGACTCTTCTGGAATTCACCTTTCTTTTTACAACGGTACTGTTTGCCCTTCTTTGCTCTTTTGGTACTTTTCCTCCATGAGATCTCAAAGATAATCTCTAGTCATGAAGTGATTGCTATTGGTAGTTCCTGATGTATCCTACAGTATATTTCAGTATATTTCAGCTGTTCCCACTGACCTGTAGACACTTAATTTATCCAAAGATTATTTAACTTGTTCTTTTCCTGTGCTGACCTGCCTTTCTCTCCATGCATCACTAATTTCAATTAAGTTGAGAATCTGCTCACAGTTAATTTTTACTTTTTTTTTCTTTTYCTCCAGTCAGGTTGCAGTAGAAAGGCATTGTACCAAGCAAAAAAAAGATAAAGCCATCACACAGATAAAGCACTTCAGGTACATAGCTTAGGAGTTACGTAGCAACAGCTGGCCGTGAATTACAGGGAGAAATTATCCACAATCTAGATGGCTTCATTCAGCTAGAAAGCGGTACTCTTCCAAAGCTAAAAATGACATAAAAATCAAAGGGGGCCTAAAATCTTAACAGTGCTTGAAAGGAAGGGAGGAGTTTGGGTAAGTGAGGCTAATGCGAGTCAGTGAAAAGCTGACAGTCCGCCTGTCTCACAGAAAGGCAAGGAGACAAAGATGTGGTGACACAGTGGGATGTTTCTAACTCTAAAGGATGAAAGGATGCAAATTTATGAAGATGCGCCTAATATCCCTGCATTTAACCTGAGTGTGGTTGTTAGACTTTGTTCTGAAAGCTTTGTACCTTACAGGAATAAGTAAATAATGTTTTGTTCTGAAGGCAGTTGCTTTTGTCACTGCAGATATATGCAGCCACAGGCAGCATATAGGAAGCTGAAAGGGAATTTTGCAGGGTCTGGATGCCAGATGGACGGATGAAAGCAGACAAAACTGAAACCTGTGGGCTGTAAGGAAGCTTTTGGGCTGCAGAAAAGCAATGCCCTTAGGGGAGATGGCCAGGCCCTTGGTCCATTTACTGTGACTCAGAAATCCAAGGATAGTACAACTAAGAGCTCAGGCCGATAAAATGACATACAGAGTAGGGTGGACTTACATGTGATGGACTCCATTTATCCAGACAAGAACAGTATTGCTTTGTTCAGATAAAAACACTGATTTTTACATCCCTCTGATTCTCTGATCCCACATTTTTATAACTAGAACTCAGCAGCGTCAATGTGAATTGCCCTGTTAGACTCTAGATTTATCTCCTCATTAAGATATTTGAAGAGTGATTCATTTGCTGAGTTTCAGAAAGATTCATGGGTATCACCTGGGAAAATAGCGCTTGAGGCAGGGATGTACATGTCTATATATATCTTTGATAATCCTGTTACTTTGACTGTGAACTTCTTGGGGCAGAGGCTGTCTCTGCATAAACACAAAGGGACAGCAGCCATGGCCCTGAATGAGCTTTAAAATATTTTCACAATCAAATAATACACAGTAGGTTTCAGAAAGATGCACTACCTACTTTTGAAACTGGTTTGTTACATGAATTTGTTATATCATCACCTTGTCTTGTAAGTCCTCAGTGTTTCCATCAGCCTCTTATCTTGAATCATAAAGAGATTGCAAACTCTTCAGTGCAAGGGAGTTTTTTTTATTACAAACATATAAAACAGCAAACACCATACAAGGGCCAAGTATTTCCACTGCTGACTTCATTAATGTAAATGGCAACAATACTAATGATAAATTGATTAAGGGTAGTACAGTAGAAGGTAACTAGGAGTAGTAGGCTGAATTTAAAAATTGAAAAAATAAACCTGAATATCAGCAAAAACTTGTTACAAAAACATTCATCAGGATGCGGCATAGTCTCCCAGGAAAAGTGGTAAAAGACCTATCATTTATGTCATTTATGATCAGACTGGATCATATTCTGTGAGGAACCATCAATCCTGTATTAGTCCAGCCAGAATGGACAGTGATTTTCATCTGTAATTTCAATTTCAAAGAAAGRTAAAGTGTATTTCTCTGTACAGAAAGTACAGAAGTTTGGAAACGGAGGTTTATATATCTCCTGAGACACTAAAGATTTGACAGGAATTAGAAGAGGAGAGTGCAGGGGCAGGAGAGAAAAACTGGTAAATATGCCAAGAGCTCTTTCTGTTTGACTGTAGCTGGCACAACTGGTGGTCTATTCTGGCCACCTGAAAACCTACAGAAACCTTCTGCAGATATTGTGCTAAGAGCATTGAATGGGTCAGTGATCAAACCTTGGACCTTTTGACAAAACAATGTGAAAAACAAGTAATGAGAAAAAAATAGAGGGGCTCAGGCTAAAGGAAGCAGAGAAGACTGAAAAGAACTGTACTGGACAAGAATGTAAATCTCATGAGTAAAGATAGGTGAAAAACAGTTTAAGTTAGGCAAAGGAGTAAACGTGAGAAAGTCAAAGTTCCAGAAGCTTAAAGCAGCCATGCTTATCTTGACAGAGGATGTCAAGACACTTAATAGGAGAACAGCTGCAATATGCATTTCTAAAGGCTTCTGAGATGCATACAGAGAAGTGTCCCCATTTCCCTGAAGGTCAGTCCAGCCTTTCTAGTGGAGTAGAATGATATTGGAGAAGAAGATGGACATGGATGTGTTTTGCTTGCAGAACATGTGGGAGAATGCTTGTGTATGCACATGAACAGCTACAGTTTGAGATCTGTGCAAACAGTTTGAGATCTGTCCAAAGATCAGAGAGAGTCTTGTAGAGGTCCAGCTCTCTACATAAGATCAGGGAATTGGCTGCAGCGGATAACTATCCTCAGAGAAGATGTGCTTAAGAAAGTACTAAGAAGAAAAGTCTTTGGAGGTCAAAACATGACCTTTGGAGGTCAAAATCTTCAAGCAACCTCACAACTAAAGCATCTATGTGATTTACTTGTGGTTGGCAAACTCGGCAAAAATTAATTTGGGAGTGACATTTTTTTTGTGGGTGAACCTGCACAATCTCAGAGTTCTTCCGTACGTGCAAACAGACTGTATATAGTCTGAAAGAAGATGGGTACTTTTGCATACTCTCTGCATGAACACTGATGGAGCACCCAAATGCATTGGACAAAGGCTCAGCTTCACACTACAGTGCCCTGCCTTGGCACTAAGCAGCACTTGTGGGCAGCTGACACCGGTAAATTGCAGAAAATAAGAGAAAGTTTGAGTAAGCCAGTATATGCTTGTGCTTATTAGCAATTTTAGTTAATAAGAACATAGATACTCTTCCCCTTCTAATAACCTAGCTTGAATATGATATAATAAATATTAAGAATCATTAGCAATTAGCATCAGTTGTTATATTCAAAAGACAAGATAATAACATGGCAAACAGAAGATGGAAAAATTTTTACAGCCTTTTGCTTTATCAGAACACAGAATGTGATATGGCCTAGCAAGGCCACTGAAGAAGAAACTGTTGAACAGTCTACGGGCATTGGTCCATCTCCCGAGTATTTCATATAAGCTGTACCAGGCATCAGAGGGTCTCTTAGACATTAAGACTAGAAAAGATAGCTTTCTTCTTTTAGGTGAAGGAAGAAGCTATCCAGAGCTGTGATATCACACTGCAATATTAGATTGAAAGACATCACACCACAGCAGAGGAAAACCAGAAGACATTGTGTCAGATAACTCTTGGCTTAGGAGGGTCCTTACATAGAAGGAGATACTAAGTTCATGCTCCACACCAAAGGATGAGTGACGGCATCCAGGGATTAAAAGGCTGGTGACTCTCCTAGATTCTGCACATACTGTTGCAAGAACCTATTTCAAAACTAAATGTTAGCACTGGTACAACTGTTTGGAAGTATGCAAAGAAATTTTGTTTGGAAGGCTTTCTGTGGCCAAATGGCACATCCGAATGACCAGTGAACCAGGGCTGTGAGCCTTGATGGGAGCCAGATAGGGTGGGGATGTGGACGGGACACTGAGCCACCTTCTCTAGCTGACACTGCTTGGAACAGGGAGGTCAGACTAGATGATCTGTAGAGGCCCCTGCTCACATTGGTGACTCCGTGATTCTGTGAATTTTCCTTTCTAAATTCCAGAGGAGCTTCCAAATCTTCAGTTTAGTTTTGTTTGTTTGTTTGCTTGTTTGCTTTTTCTGTGGCATGGGGAAACTCTCCTAGCACTTTTTTTTTTTTTTAAACCTTGGCTTTGATTTGATGCCAGCTGAAGACAAATACCAAGAGCTTCATAGGGTCAGGAAATCAAAGTTCATTTTGTGGACAGCTCCAATTCCTATGTACATAATGAGCCAAAGTATGTGATGTTTAATTAACCTTTCACTTAAATGGGAGGTTTTTTGGTCAAAGACTTTGGGAGCTGTTCTTCTGTGTAACCCTTCTAAATTTGTGAATATATTTTGAATTAACTGTTGAAAAATCACAGTATCTGCTTCATAGTAGCCTGCACTAACATAAAGACTGGACATCTGTAGTGAGACAGAAAACAAAGAGGAGGAATTAGTTAATAAGTTTACAATTTTAAATGTTCTTTTACTAGGTTTGAAATACACAGAAGGCATTGTTTTACGATATACAGACAGTGGGACAAACAAACCACAGGATTAAACTAGCAATGTGAAGCAGGGCTATTACAGAGGAAATTAAACTCAACACTAAACGTAATAGACAACATCACAGTGTGCAATAAAAAGGGCATAAATATATATTCTAAGTATCCTCACTATAGAAGCATGCCTGCATGCTGGGTGAAACCGAGCCACGGTTTATGACATAATTTTTAAACWTGCATGTGACAAGGAGGTCCCTCTAAGTCCTGGGGGCTCAATCTATTTTGTGGACCCTGGGAACCACTCATACCACACATTATATTGCATGTTTTCCAAAACAATTTTGGCAAAGTTTGAGCACTGCAAACCTCATGATTAATCCAGGATATTAGAGATGGCCTTTAACAGTGCTTAAAGTCAGCCCTAGTTTTCACCAGCGGGTACTTGCCGTTAGGAGAACCATGCTTTCTCGCTGTCTTGGATTAGGAGGTAGGCTGCGGTCAGAGACAATAGCAAAGCACAGAAAGTTTCAGCAAAAGCAAAATGCACATGGAGTGAATTTTCAGACTATTCATCATCATCCAAAGACTACAGACAGACACTTAGAAAGTGGAAAGGCTTTAAAATCCACATGCTCATCAAAAGACAGAGAGCTACTCACCAAAGCAGGTAGTGAGAGAGCAGCCAAGGAGCAGCCACCTCCGACGAGAGCCCAGGGAAGGCTTGATACAAAGCTGAGCTGATAAACGAGGTGGGGGATGCTGGGTTTTCTTGGATCTGTGTTGGAAGCTACCTGTGGCAACATCCCAAGCACTGTTTCTTTCTCAGTCCTGCTGAGAGGATTTTTTTGGATGCAAGTCCTGCCATTTGTATATCAGGGAGGCTTTGTAGCTCAGTACCTATGATTCTGCTATTACTAGTTAAAGGCCACCAGCTTTGTCTTGACCTGACAGTCAAGACTGAGTCAGCCCAGCCTGGGGATTTGTCTGGGCTTGCCTAGGCTGAGCTAATTTTAGCTTGTTTTAGTTATGATAGAAATTGCCTAGCAGTCAGGGAACTATGGCTTAGGTTTGTTTTAGCTCAGCTTTAGTTTATAGTGATAACAGAGGGTTGTGCTATGTGGACTGAACAGTCTGTGATTTCAGAATAAAATGCRGTGTGGAAGAGTACAGACATGGGATAATACTAGAGGTCCCAGGCTGTAAACACAAATCGTAATGATCAATCGATGGTCACTACAGGAGTGTGGTTCAGATAAAGACAATTTTGGAGATAACAACAAGAACAGAAGAACTGAATAATTAGGAACTAATGAGAAGAAAGAACATGTGTTAAGAAAATGTATAGAAATAAATCCCACCAGACCCAAGACTGAGGAAGAAGAAAGCATCAACTTCAACATCATGTGCCTCCCAGAAGAGAGGAGAAAGAAAACCCAACCACAAACATCCTACTGTGATGTTTGGTATTTTGATATCCTGGCAGATATCTCAGGATGCTGGGAGCTCGTGATAACCTACTTCCAATTCTTCCTGATGAAGGCTGAAATGGTCAACTTTGGCACCCAGAAGGGCACTGGAAGCATGAGCGTTATACCAAAGAAAAGGGGTAGATATCAGAAAGGTTTTTTTTTTCCTGTATAGCAATTTTAGCAGTATTATTGAGACTTTCCTGTATTAATTTGAATGAAAACTTATATTTTTGTAACTGGACCAATCATTTGGACCATTAGATTGTTAAAACTTTAGCTGGACTAACAATACAGTCTTAGCTCCATATATATGTATGGTGTGCTCCATTCTTCCCCAAAGCAAGATTTTGAGTGTGATGGCTTATAAGTCCATCACAGAGCTGTAAGAAGCAGCAACTAGCATTCTGTTTCCTGCTTGTTCAGTGGACTTGGCTTCACCCATTAGACTTGAAGGATAATTAGTGGTCTGCAGAGAGACTATGTAGAAGATGAAATTTAATCAGTCTGTTCTAGGGAAGGGGGATAGATTGCATGCAGTTTTGGCTGGAAAAAAACAACCCTTTGAGAGGTACTGCTGGTATTTCTGGCCACCTTCTTGTCTACTTTATCATCTACCTTAAAGTGTGAATGCTAGTGAAGGGGAATGCACCTGGTCCCACTTTTCTTTTTCAGTTCCCCTTTCATTTCTCCCTTCCAGTGTTTCAAGCTTTCCAGCTTCTAGCTGCAGAGGAGCAAAAATTTAAAAAGAGAATAGAATGAGCCCCGCTTCCTTGTGTGACCAGTCATGTTAGTGAAAATGAACCCTACACAAACASCTCTGGCCTGGGCTTGGAAAGAAGATTGTTGTATACATTTCTCTGTATGTAAAAGTTCACCCAGCCTTCTTGTCTACAGACTGTAACTAGTCCTGTAATTTAGCATGTTGCATGCAACGGATGCAGCTAAAATTATTTCTCATTTTCATGAGACTGTGGCTAGAGGACGCTGATTTGACTTGTSCCTGGTGTCTACAGTGGCACAAAGGGAAGGCAGAAAACAGCAAAGGTCTGCTCTAATTAGCTTCTGCTTACATAAGGGTGTTGTTCAAAGGTAGCAGGAGCTGAAGATGCTTCTGCAAGTTATGGATGATTTTGTTTGTTGTATGAAAGCAGTCCATAAGCTGATTACAGCTCTCCCCCCCCCCCAAATGTTTTTCGGTCTTCAGTGTAATTTGGCTTTTGCTACTCCTTTATTCTCCATTTATACCTTAGAACAAGGATGCACGAAAAAATCTGGGGGGAAAATCTTAAGTTCTCCTTTTTTTTTTTTTTGATTTCTCTTGCAAAAGACTTTTTCCCCCCCCCCCACAGAAACAATCTTTTGAGAGACTTGTCCACTTATGTCTAAGGCAATTTCTCAAGGTTTGAAGTCAGGTGAAGGGCAGGAATTGTCACGAGAGGCTTAATCACGACAGGACTATTGTTGCTTTGGGTGTGCGTGCATACAAGAGTGTGTGTGGGAGAGAGCATGTGTATGGTACATGGGGAAGTGGACTGCAGTTGAGAGGAACTAGATATACCTTCTAGTAACCCTATTCACTGCTTTGGAAATGCTGACTGCCATCTCTGGGACACTTTTCAGATTTTCACATTTTAAAAAAGATTCATGTTAATATACACAAGGTGGGATTTCCAAAAGGCCTTGGTGATTTATTGGCATGTGTCAGTGACTTTCGTTTGACTCCTAAGCCAGAAAGTCCATTCCGAGCTCTGATTCAGGAGGATTTTAAACATTAGTACATAATGCAAACTTACAAGCTGCTTCATCCCATAAGCTGTTCTCATTAGACAGAACAATTGATTAAAAAATTTACTTAGGCATTTTGTTCTTTCTTTTTGGTACTGAAAACTCCCAACCCAGGCTAGTCTCCAGCAAACTGTAAGTCCATATCTCTTCTCAGTTTGTTCCAGTGCAACTTAGTGGTGTTAAGACAAACATCAACAGAAGATAGAAAAGGACAGAATTTTAAATGAAAAAAATAAATCAAAAGCCCACTTTCACAGGGGCTCAAGGACTCATCCTATGCGCTGTGTTATCTGTGAAAAGGGTCCTGGCCCAGTAAATAGAAAGTCTGGTAGCAGAGAGGTGACTCTCTCCTTTAAACAAGCAGTTCCTATAATGCTGTGCTTAGCTCAAATCATCTTCACAGCCAAATGTAGCATATTTTTTTTTCCTAGAAATCTCATAGTCCCTGTTTTTACTATTTTTTAAACAGAGACACTGAGACTGATGAATCTTTCCAGCCATTACCCATCACCATCTGGAAGGATGTATTCTGCTTAGAAAAGATAAGAGCTGCCTTATAATGTGAGCAGTAATTCTGGTCCTTCTGGGAGGGCAAAGCCCTGGGAGCCTTTAGGAACATCGACTCCACAGCAGAGGTAGGGTTGGCCCAGGAGTGTGTTTCCTRGGGCTAACATGAGCCAGCCAGGTCAAWCAGGCTAAAAATCAAAGCAAAATACTTTGTAGGGAAGAAARAAGCAGAGCCCAAAGGGTTAGAAATGCACAGTCTATAACAGCCACTGAGCTGGAAGGCAGCATCAGCTGGGCTGCCCAAATGGCTGCAATTAACCTCCTGCTGTGCCTGGAAGAGATCACTTCCCCTCCGCTGCCGCTAGTTCCTCCCCCAGTCACTGCCTTRTCTATCTGGGTTGTAAATATTTAAGGGACTGTTGTTTGTGGCATTTAGACTGTGCCCAGCACCAGGGCCCAGGAGTTTTTGGGAACTCGGATGGCCAGATAGACCAGAGGGAGTTCTGGAGCTGCTTGCACTGATCCTGCATGAGCCAGCGGCTGCATATTCAAGTGCTAGAATGGTTCTTGCTCTTCGCACTGGCATGCACAAACTGRCTGAAGTTGGCCTTGGGAACTGGTATATCTGTGAATTTTTCATTCCCATTTTATCTTACACAATGTCCAAGAACAACAGTTTCTTTAGTTTGGATTTTCCCRTATTAATATGCAGGCAAGGGGAACGTGCAAGTAACTCATTTGTATTCAGAGGCATATACTGAGGCACACAACGGCTCCATATTCTACCCTCTTTGTCACACTTTGTTCGGATGGATGTGGTTTATCGTGCTTATTGCTGAAAAGTCGATGCTCATCTGCAGCTCCTCAGAGCTATTCACTGATCCTGCAGGCGTTCACCCCTAGGGAAGAGCATTGCTGCAGCAATCTCRCTACCCAGCGATAGATGGGAAAGGTGGATACCATAGCAGGGGTGATGATATACCAGCTATTCACTTACAGGGCGGATAACTGATCTTCCCGAATAAATAGCATAACGAGTAAGACTGAGATGTCCTTTTCTCTCCTTGCAACACTCCGCTACAGAAAATGAAAGTCTCTGTAGAGTAAGATCACCCTGTAGAGTAAGACTGTCAAAACTAGAAGAGAGCAGGCAGTGGTGTCACYGGTGACACCAGGAATTGTCTGTGGTTACATAGCTGAATTCTCTCCTTGTACAGTCCTGGAGTGATCAGCAGTCAGGGTCGGGCAGATAGCACTGGGAATAATGCAGGGCTCTAATCCTTTTCTTTCCAAACTCAGCACTGCCATAACCTTCCCTCTTGCTGACAGAAAACTTATAGACAGAACCCCTCTGAGGATACCTCTTGTTAATCCAACAGTACMAAGGAATATTTTGGGGCGCTGGCACTGCGTTGTCTATGCTGCTGAAGTGCTAGAAGGCTCCCTGACAGCCGTTGGTCTGTGACAACTATCATCCTCCTAAATGATTCCCAGGCACAGGATGGCACTTAGGACATTCCAGAAACCRTGCAAAGGAGGCAGTTTGCATGCAGCCACCCTCTTGTGCAACCTAGCAACCTTTATTTTCGTAGACATTGGCTGYGCCATGCCAGTCGGCTTCAGTATCCAAGAATGACTCAAGCATATGTAATTTATAAGTATAGATACAGCCTGAGTGAATTCCAGCGTGTTCCCAAAGTTCTCATGTTTCTTTGCTGCACGCCTGGAACTGAATTGATCTGTTCCTGCTGTTCTTGATAAAAGCCAARCTCCTTTAGCTGTTAAAGACAGAAATAAAAAACAGGTTCAGGAGTCACTCTATGGCTATAGTACAGCCRCTGGTTGACTGAAATAGTGAATGGGTTAGAAAAACACCATACCCAACACTACTGTAGACACGGCATTCAACAATACATCTGATGAGAGACTGCAAATAAGCACTGATGTTGCCAAACATCTGTCAGTGGTTATAGAAAGGGATTGGCCAAACCAGAAACATCAGCATCTTCTCCARACAAGAGTCAGCTGGACAAATGAAAAAGGGTGGAAATCAGGCTTTTCTCATGAAAAACACCTGTGGGTGTGAGACAGCGTATACCACAGTGTGTCTGTGTGGTGTCAGAAGATCCATGTAATTCTGATGACCTCACCAAGGAGCTAAATTATGGAGAAGCAAAACCTAGAAGTGGGAGGACACAAGAAGAGGACAATGCAGAAGTAGCGCAGTTAGGGACACTGCAAGGTAGTTAGGCAGCACCAAGTCAACAGAGCTGAACAACACAGCAGACCATCACTGCTTTAAGAACTTATTGGAAGGAACAAGCTTAAACTTAGGTGCTTATCTTGCTACAGAGCATATGAAGCTTCCGAGTAGCAACAAGAATTCACAAGATGTGGCTTTATCTGGTGCTTCCATACAGGCTGCTGCCAGGAACAGGTAGCTCTTAGGATGTAGTCAGAGGAAGCCAGATCCTAACAGACTGCTATCCTTAGCTGGAGACAGCAGCTTTGGTGTCACAGTAGAGACACTATAAATCTGTTATCCTCCTCTCCCCAGTCCATCACTTCTCATCCATAAGAGATCCAACCCTGCTGTTGTTCAATGACTGGTCACAGGATTCACTCTCCCTGCTACTTCTCTGCTAACTCAACTAATTTAGCCCATGTCTGCATCATCATCATCATCTGATGGATCTGGTAGGCCAGGCTATCCCTTGGCTTTTATTGCTCAGTCACCTTGACTTGTTCCCTTTTGGCCCTTAGCTGGAATGGCTCTCAAGAGACCAGGCTTGGGACAGTTGTTAAAATCTCTGATATGACTGAAACCTGCTGCATTGCCTTCTACTTTCAGCAATGCCTCATGAAGAATCTTCTCTTCAGTGTGTGATGAATGTACATATTCAGTGTATATGAATGTTCCTCCATGAGTGGGTAACACAAAAGGTTTGACGTGGCTTGGCATGCCTCCTGTCTCACATACTTCACTGTAGGCTACCAGCCTTCTTGGGTCTGATGTGCCCCACCATGCACTGGGATTTGGATATAATATAACAGACTGGGCTTTTGGAAACCCCATATACCCCCCGCCCCCCCTTACTGATACTGCTGGAAATCAGGCAATTTCTAGTTAAACACTGAAACACAAATGTGGGGATATTATTTTAGGAATCTGCACTTTAACAGTCAGGCTGGCATGATCAGAAGATTTCTGGGCCACATGTTGCAGTGAAAAGAGGGCAAAGACAAGGTGAAGGACAAGAACACAGAAGAAAAGGAAAAAGAATGAAAGGAGGAAAAGGTGCATGGGATGTGAAAGATAGCTGGAGGAGAGGGACTCTTTAAAGAAGAGTACTTAAAGTAAAGTAACGTTTCTTACTTCAAAGAAGAAAGAAGAATATATCACATTCACATTTGTTTTTTGGCATATGGAATACGTTCAGAGCCCGTTTCCCTAAGTGAATGCAGAAATGCTGACCCTAATCTCACACTACTTATCTCCAAGCAGGGCTTCTAAGCCTTTCAGTCATCCTGAGTGAGCACAGGCACCTGGTCTTAGGACACACAGCCAGAGCAGCTTGAACACTGTGGAGTAAATATACCTCATCAGTAGAAGGAGACGTGTCTCGGGAATGATAAAACAAAGAGCAAAGCAAGAACTGCCGGGCCGGCTGGTAAGTGTGGGAGCTGTTGGCTTCTTATTGATGGCACAGGAGTCTCATTTTAGAGAGAGGGCTGGAAATTTTTACCTTTAAAAATGTTACTCTGAGAGGGCTGAGAACAGAGCAGGAGCCAATGCCGATCAGATGGATCAATGTAGAACATGGGTGGAATGAGGCTATTTATAAGTAGTAAGACAGAACTTGGGAGCTAATCAAATAAAAAACCATTTCCTAGTTGCAGCATTGCACAGACACTTGATTACCATAGTAATGACAATGGAGAGACTGGAAACAATGAACTATACAGTAAAAGCTGACTGAAAATCCCTTCTCATGGAAGCATCTATTTAAAAGAGTGGCTAAAAGAGAACAATTTTCTAGAAGAGATATATTTCAAGATATTTAATAGGGGTTGTAAATAGGAACCAGTGATCTTTGGAGCGTGAAAAACTGAAACTAATGCTGGCAGAAGATGCCAGATAAGCCTGCAATCTCAATTTTTCTAGTTATTGCTAGCTGGGTGACAATTTCTCACAGCTGGCAACTGTATGTCTAGGCTCTACAAATGTCTTCACCTGCAGGGACCATCTCCCATTATGCAATAGAGTTATTCAGTCTTTGGCATCTTTCACYGAAATACCACCTGGTGTCAGCTTTTGAGGAAAAGGCCTGCAGATATGAACGAAAGGGAAATATTCCTGTAGAATTTTGTTACATCCCCAACAATGTCTGCCTAGTCCTGCTATTCAGTCCTATAAGATGAGTCCGAAACTCAGGAAGCCTCTCCTAAACTCAACAGATTTTTTAAATGATTGAAGTAGATTGAAGTATTTCTTTGGATTTTTCTGTAAGTAAAGCCGTTTATAGCTTTTCGTGATGGATTTGTTACTTGTACTGAAATCCTCAGTTTCTTCCAATAGATTAGAAAATTGCTACTACTAAAATAGACTGGCTTATTCAGTCACATAAGTAGCTCTAAAGCCAAGCTACTAATAACTTTCACCATCAGCTCTTCACTACTGGGGAAAGGTTTCAGGAGAATTCTAAGCCTGATTTGCCTAATTTCCTTAAGGAAATATCCAAGATCCAAGGATTGAACAAGACAGTTAAGGGGAAGCAGATGAGAATTTTTGCCTTATGAAAAGGCAGTTAATGGGGAAAAGCCCACAGGAGGGGTATTAGACACTGGGAATTTGTAATCTTGGGGTCCTACTGCATAGTTTTTCAAACCAGAACAGCATTTCAGATGTGTTTTGGACAAATAGGGAATGAGCTGGCATTTCTTTTCTGCTTTTGATGGCACTAGTCATACCGCTTTCCCAAAACATTAGTATTACAAGACTGGGGGAACACTTGAAAAAACTGAGAGAGCCATGAGGTGCAAAGATGACAGTGAATCTCTGTGTTTCACTGAGAGCAGGGCATGTTCTCTACCTGAACAATGCAAACATTTCATAGTAGATTAGGATGAAGAAACTGTTCAAGAACATGCTGTGAAACATAACCTTAAGCACAGACTGGAGCAGCAATGATTGTGTCTGTATGCTGTGCAGAGTAGAAAGCTGCAAGTATCTCTGTGACCTTAGGAGCAGGGACTGCCCAGTGCCTAGGACAATGTGGTGTGGTGTGTTTGTGGCTCTGGAGGTGTCCGGTACAGTGCAGTTTCTCGGATAACTCCAGAACGCGTTCTGTATCAGATACTGTGCCGCAGTTATCACAACATAGCAATGATGACACAGTGTTTGGGAAAGTTTCCTCACAAGTTTCTAACAGAAGCAACAGACCATTAGATTAGAGCAACTAAACTCCATCCCCCAC
Organism: Apteryx rowi; assembly: GCF_003343035.1. NCBI lineage: Eukaryota > Metazoa > Chordata > Aves > Apterygiformes > Apterygidae > Apteryx > Apteryx rowi. The sequence goes on from NW_020450762.1 coordinate 80,076, forward strand.
TTTCCATAGTTTCATGGGATGATGATTTGATATTAGCCTTAAGACAATGGACATACATATTTAGTCTCCTTTCAGTATGGGAACCACACCAAGACTGGGTAGACTTGCTTTTGTTTCTTAGTTTGCGCACTCACAGATTAAGAACTGAGATCTTTGCTGATTCCCTCCATGTCTTTGGAAACTGCATTAGAGAGTGGGGCAGATGGCCTGCAGGGCAACAAGAAGGCTTGATTTGTGATTGTTTAATACTAGGAAGTATGTGTGGTTTAAGCTCAACTTTAGTCTGACATGGCAAGTGGAACTAAAAGCCCTATGTGTTCAATATACAGTATATACACATATCCAGTACACAAGGTGCTGTTCATTGTTCTGAAATGGCTAAAGATCATCTTGAAGGATGCTAATGATGCTAATGACCTTCTCTGATGCCCCTTCCTACCCCTCCTGGGAATATCACCAAAATCGGGAGAAAAACTCCTTAACACCAATGTAGCATTAAGAAGGAGGCATTCTCTTTATTACGGTGCCAGGTACATGGGGKWTAGCTCCACCCAACGTGCACACTGTGTGTCGCATCATCTAAAGATTATATTGCTCTATCATATACATATGCATTAAATTTCCAGGAATGATTATACATATTCATTCTATTTCCTAGAACTAATTACTACATTTACATAATCATTATGCATGTGGTCTGAGTCTCTGGGGGTCTTCTGTGGGGGTCTCTGGTGGTCTCTGGTGGTCCCTAGTGGTGTCAGAAGAGGTGTCACTCAGTGTCTTGACATGAACTTTGCTATACTTTTCCATACATGGTCTCAACCTGGCTTGCTTCCTTGTTTGAGAAAAGCCGTCTTGGTCCTAATCTTGGCTCCAACTGGCTTCTGCTGGTTTTTCTGTACTTTCTCAGGATGTATCAGTCCCAGCTGCACCTGTGTCCTTGGGTATGTTTGTCTGAGGCTCCTGTTGAGACTCCTTCTTGTCCGAGCTGGTAACAGTTCCCCCATTYCCCCCCCCYYCCCTTTGAGACTCTTTCTTGYCTGGGGCCTTTGGTAACAGGAAGGAGATGCTTAAAATCAACCCTGAACAGAGGCTTTATTGAGCRTAAGAAGACATACATGGTACAAGCTATGCCGTCCAAGCAACACCACACACACAATCCAGCTGCCAAGAGACGTGTGTGGACAGTCTGGTGCTTTGGGCAGGATGGAAAATGAGTAATAGTTCAGACTTGAACTAAGCCCTGTATTATCAAGGTAATTAATGACAGTGGGCATCAATAAAACTCTCTCTCTCACTCTGACATATGGCTTCTCAGGTCAGGAACCCACTTGGAGAAACAGAGCGGAGCAATGGAGAAGGCAGAGTGCAGAACTAGGATTCTTCATTCTGCCACTTGACTAGATCATAATGTTGGAGAAAAACCTGTTTTTCAGCAAGGTCTCCTTTTTATAGGTATGACTGTTCCAGGCTGACTCAGTCTAGGTTTCTCCATGCCTTTGTTTTTCCCATCAGAAACAAGATTAGCAGGAAGGACAGGCAGCACATGATCCCATTCAGCATGGAGCCTTTCCCCTAAAGGCATTCCTAGAGATGGGGAACTGGCAGTCACTGCTTCTCCACAGCTGAGGCCCTGCAGTGACTATTCACATATACTTTCCCTTTTAGCTACCTTGCTGGTTACTTATTAGATACATTAACAGCTCCTAAAGCCATCTGGAGGATCTGATATTTAGTTATGATTCAAGACCATGAGAAAGAAAAGAAAATGAATCTGAAGATGATTAGAGAGCTCCCCTTCTGTCCCCTGACCTGTTAAGAAAGTCCTATGTACTAATAGCTTTAACTTCCCTTCCTATTATGCTCTGATAGGATTTGCTTTTCAAAGCACTCTGACAAGATAAGGCAGTAGGCTGCTGAATTGGAATAAGCAACACCGGCAGAGGAAGATGTGGTTGTCTCAGGACACAGTGATCTGTTGGCTAAGGTAACTCAGTACACCTCTCTTCAGAGAAAAAAACCCAAATCTTTCCAAGTTTGACATGGGGAGAGAAATTGCCTCATTTGCTGTTGAATTGGAAGAACCAGGAGCAGAGTCTCCAGTGAGACAGAGCAAGAGATAGTAGCAGTTTTGAGGAGATGGACAGAAGGTTACGATGTGCTAAAAGCAAGCTTCTGCGTGGTCTGGGGTCTTTGGGAGATCGAGTTATTTTGTGTGATCTGTTTATGCTGAACATAAATTTTTTGGTGTAGACGTAGATGCCTTTGACAAAACCCAATCCAGCTCATACTAATGAGTGTACAAATTTACTCAATGAGGAAAATTCACTGCTTTTCCAAAAAATCAGGAGGAGGCAAGACCCTACTAAAGCCTGAATTTGAGGYCTTGCATGGAAATTAGGCAGGGAATAGGTCTCATTTTGTCCTTTTCCACTTGTAAGGAAGCTCAATGGGATTGTTTCCTTGTTCTGTAGTGCCCCATATATCTAGGTGTTTTCAGCACTGGATCCTCGGCTAAGGGGCATACACAGCACCCACGAGGCATCGGGGTGGGATGACTGAAAATATGTGATGAAGAGGACAGACAGAAAGGGTGGAGGGAATTACAAATAATGRAGAGGATGGAGAGAACAGGTTATTGTGCCTGACTGAACTCGATCACTAGGTAAGCTGAAAATGAACAAAAAATATGCTCTGCAGCATGGCCAGAAATAATGTTATGCAGCTCAGAACAAGGAACATCTGGCACTGACAGTCAGCAATTCAGAGAAGGTCAGCCTTCACAGTTTTTCCCTTTGGGTGTGGAAATAGTGAATACTGATGATTGCTAGAAGCTTTTGAAAAGTTTGATCTAGATTTTTGGCAGAAGATGAGTTGAAAGAGCTGAAGAGTCTCACAGAGAATAGTCTTGGAGGTGTTAAATGGCATTTAATGAGGTTTTCATCAGGAAACTCCCTTCACTGTTCAGCTGCATGTAAAATTGGGTGAACACTACCTGTAATTTATAAAACTGTGCTGGGGAATTTGGAGAGGCCCCCTTTGATTCTGCCTTTGTTGTAATCAAGGGGAGTGCAAAAGGCACAGGATCAAGGCCTGGGAATTGGAGGGGTGTCCCCAGGGTGTCCCTGCTGCAACATACAAATTCAACTTCTGATGATACTGAAGATCTTGCCGGACTAGGTCCAACACCGAACAGAAATGTTCTCATGGAGAGCTGAATTTCAGAGCACAGTGCTATAGTCCTGAGGGCAGAACAACAGTCAGTTATTAGAAGGGTCTGCTATACACACAARTGATACAAAGACCTTGACTACCGGCATGGAACATGCTGTATTATCTTATGACATCTTAGCTCTAGCTTTAGACCATGCTCTACAGAAGAGTTGGAATYGCCTCTATGACCAGCTGGTCATGTAACAGGAGAAGAGGTCCTTGTGAATTCAGGAGGGAGCAGATTAGCTGGAGAAGCATGATGCTGGCTTACTCCAGGCATTGTGCTGGAAAACTGCTATTCATTCAGGCATTTGTCCTTCATGGTAAAATGTGTTTAGCTCTCAGGAGAAAACCTGTTTTCTATTCCATCTTAACTCCTGAGTGCAAAGCAATGGCAATAATTAAGGGAGAAAAAGATAAAATGGAGGAAGGTGAATAAAGGCATCAAAATCCCTAGAAAGCTGTCAGGAGTAATTCAGGTAGTCCACAATGAAACAAAAGAAGCCCCCTCCCACATGGAGACTTGGACTAATGTAGGCTTCTGCAAGTAAGGATGTAATCCTCATTGGCAGATTCACTGGAATGACAATAAACCATGAAAAATGTAGATGCTCCCGGGCTTGGTAGAATAGTTGAACTTTCCTCCAGCGACTGTACATGTCCCATGTAAGGCAAGAGACAGAAGGTGGAACCAGAGCTGAGATTGAAAGGAGGCTTTTGTCCATTTTAAAACTGGCTGTCTTCTGTGCAATAGTTGAGCACAAGGTCAGAGTGAAGCAGAGAGGTCTACTTATGTTTCCTGATTAAATTAAGTCATCTGCTAAGCACTGAGAAAAGAGAGGGACTCTTAACTGATGGAATAGAACATGCTCAAAAGGAGAAGTCATCCTGACAGCACCAGGACCTCATACCTCATGGTTCAGAATAATTTGAAACTGCTTCTGCACAGACATTCAGTGGTATGAATTGTATTAAGTGTCTCCATGACACCATTAGTGATCCATGTGGGCAGCAACTTGCTGTTGCTGGACAATTGGAACAGCAAGTTCCAGTTGTATGGGAAAGAGAGTTACTCAAAGGTTTCAAAACAGAATCTGCTGCAATTAATGAAACAGCAGCATTTGTATCCTAGCTGTCAAAGAGAGGACAGAAGAGATGCACTAAGGATTCATGAAGTCTTCAATGACCTTTTAGCAATAAATTAGGTACCATAATAGAGCTTAGCTCCCTGGGCTCCTGAGAATGGGAGAAAATTGCTTGGTGCAATTATTAGAAGTATGCTGTTTTTGTGGAAAGCATACTATCAAGTTGTACATCTCTTTGGAGGAATTTGAACCCATAAAGCTACACTGGTGAAAAAAGGCCATCTTACATCTTGCTGTGCAGATAGGGTCTTTCTGTCTCTATTTTCTTCAATGCTGTGATGCTCTAACCTGAACAAACATAAGAACTCAGAGTGACTTTTCACAGCTGTGGCTCATTTTCACCTTTCTCTGTGCTGGTATCAGAAACTGATACAAGAACCTGAAACCTGGACCCAGAGGGGTCTCAAAAGTTCCAGAAATTCTGTCCTGCCCTTTTAACAATTATTAACTGAATTTTGAGCCTGGAGCAAGACCAGGAGGACTGCAAGCCCCTATGGTCTCTGGATGCCACACGAACAACATTCTGAAAGGGATTTTATCTCCTCATAGCACACAGCTTTGCCTGGTATTGTGAGTGTCACTGGAGCATCTGGTGAGAGCCATGAGTGTAATGAGATTATTCAGCTGGGTTTCATTATTACTCCTTTTTTTTCTTCTCCTCCCTGTCCCCTCCCCTACCCCCAATGAACCTACCTGGTTATAGTGTGTACTCTAAGCTGCTGGAAACACAAAGGTGCCCAGCTGGCAGTAGCTAGCCAGAGATGCAACAGAAAAGAAACAGAAAAGAATTTCATTCTCAGTAGTTCATGGTAAAACTATCTAAAGCTTTGTTTGGCTGAGACAAATTGATTAGTGAAGACATTACAGTGTAACTTGTCAGCCATAGCTCTCCTGGTATGCTTTAACCACTCCAGAACAACTCCTCTATATAGAGATATGAATRTAGAGCTATCTTTGTGTTTGGATTAGCTTCTTCACATAGGGGAGTTAGTCTGTAATAGCTATGCTGGTAGACAGAATTCCACTCAAATAGATTCCACTCAAATAGATGGACCTTTAGAAAGGTGCTTTACCCACTAGATCCAGAGGGGAAACTGTCTCATAGCAAATATAAAGTGGAATAAGTCCCTATGCTGAGATCCAGTGAAGTCATTAAATCATTTATATCCCAGCTGAGCCTGGTTTTGAGAAGTTTAAGTGACACAAAGCAGGGAATGCTATTCTTTAAGTCAACGGGAACATGTTCACTGATGGCAAGTCACAGTAGCTGGGAGGACCTGGGATCTATTCTGTGTGCTTAGTCTTCTTGTAGGGATATTCCCTTACCAGAGATTTTTTCTTGGTTGTGGCAATTTTTTCCATTTTTGTTTTCCATTGTTCAGTGAACAGTGATACAGATTTTGGCAATGTCACCACGTAAACTTGCTTTATTTGAATGGTTACCATAGGCTTTACTCCTATGGTAACAGATTTTTAGCTGCACTAGGTCCCGTTAGTCATTGTTGCCTGTGTCCTGTTTCTCTACGTGGCCTGAGCTTTCCAAGACTGGTTTTCAAGAGGGTTAGGGTTGCACTGGGCAGAGTTAAGGAGACTGAGTGACCAGCAATCACAAGATCAAGCCTTCTTTCCTCTTCTCCCTAATCCTGGACTAGGCGGAGGCCAAACCAGCCCCAGCAGAGCTTATAGCAGCTAAGAGGCTGCTGCAAATTCTGCCAGCCTCAGCGATTCCTTGTGGATGATCATGCCAGCAAGATTCTGATCCTTTCTGCCCCACCCTGATTCCTCTCCATGGCAATATGCCCTTTACTCAAAAGTGGGAGAAGTTCCCWCTGTGCCAGCTGTCAGAGGGATCTTCATCTGTTTCTCGAGGACATTATCCCTGGGGCTATATTAGCAAACCAGGTGGAGTTAGAGCAAAGGTTTTGGCAATATCTGCAGCTCTGGGACTGTGTTTAAGGTCACATTTCTGTAGCTGTGCTTGTCTTCATTTAATCTTGTTTGCTCTGACGTCAATGCAAATGTAGCAGCAAGCCCATGCTGTTACATGCTCTCTATTTTTTTTTCTCTCTTAAATCATGGCTAGTTTCTTCTGATTGAGTTAGATTTACTATGGAGAGGGGCGGGTTGTTTTAACAGTGCACTAGCTAGGGTGTTGGCTTATTCTATCCAAATACAGAGTATCTGCACTTAATAATTTTGTTCAATTGCTTCTTTTTATAACAGCCAAAAAAGCTGAGTTCACTGTGAGCTATGTGTGCCTGTATCCTGGTGCGATTCAGCCCTGAATGCTAATGTATTAGTCCTGCCTATTTTATACATAAACAATTTATTACCTTCATATGAATTAAATTTTCATGACATAGATTAATGTATTCTGCCTACCATCTGGAAGGTCCTACAGCAGTCTCCAAATGGTGCAGGAATCCAAATGTCATTGAAATTCAGTCCTTTCCAGAGCGGAACACAATAGCTGAATAACAGTGCACAACTTCAGGAGCGTTGGGACAAAATGGAATGAACCAGACTGTGTCCTGCTGAAACCAGAGGTAAATTTAGGTTGGAAGAGGCTATGGTGCTTATCTTGAGCAGCCCAGCAAGTTTAACAGACTCCCATTCCTTAGAAAATGTGTGGAGAGCATCCCTTGATTACAAGGCACAGAGATGTGCAGTGACTTGTCTAAGTCTGCAAAGCAAGCTYATAGCAAAGGTAGTAATAGTTCCTATGTCCCCTGCCTGCCCACTGCACTGCTCTATAAAGCAGTCTCTGTTGGAAGAGGAAAAGGGAGAAGAGTCAGATAATAGGCTTGAGGAAAAGAGAAGAGACAACAAAATCTTTCAACATCCGTGTCATTAGTGGATCAGAGAATAGGCTGTCGTTGACTCTTCTGGCCTTAAATGCTAGTGAATTCAACAAGGAAGTGGTAATTTTCAGGGAATTGGAAAACTGTAGACTTTTGGGTTATGTTTAATCATTTTGTACAAAGAAGCTCTATTTGTAATACCCCTGCTGTCAAAGCGTCAGTGGATTAGCAGAACTAGCAGGTAATTCTGCCTTAACATCAATACTGACATAACACTATATGCTGCCTACAGCTTAATAGGAACATGTGAAAAATGTATTCGTGGAGTGACAGTATTAAGCAAGTAATATCTGCAGACTGTGGGTAATAAAACTATCCCAAGGGGTAAAATAAATATTCAGGACTTGTCCCAGCCATTAAACAGATGGGGCCTGCTGATCAGGCTCTGCTTTGCTGCTGGTTCCTTAACATAAGTTTCCCTTCATTTACCTTTAACCATGGAGCCACAAAGCCATAGAAGTGGGACAAGGTCTTCTCAAAGATAAGACACCCCACTATTTGAGATAGATACTATTTGAGATACCTATTTTCAGATGGGAAGAATTGATTGCTCACTATTCCTACTGAAGACACTTAGATAACCAGTTCAGACTAGACTCTTAACAGCTAGAGAGAGGTGAGCTGACTCCCGTTCCCTGTGCACAGCCTTTAAATAGCACAGAACTGCCTTCTCAAAGACTTTTCAACTGTAGGATTCCTCTGGTGTGATGAGATTCTGCCAGAGGTGTCCCACTGGGAGCATGCCCAAACCAAAACGTGAGGCCAATCTGGGCTGGAAGTCCAACCCCTGCTGTTGAAGCTGTGGAGATGGAAACATATTGCAGCAAGGAGTAAGAAAATGTGAGAGGAGCTTTTAGCCCTGTGGCTGGGCATTCAGCTGGTAAGGGAGAGATTTTGGTAGCGGCCTMTCTTTACTGTCCTTGTCAAAGGGCACCTCCAAGGTAAAGACCCTCATTTCCAGCCTGTATATCTATGCCAGTCTTTCACTTCTGGCCCAATTGGTCTAAATGAAATGGAACTGTTTTGGCAGGAATAAGGCATCCCTCAATGCTATGGAGAGAGGGCACATGGGGGCTTAAGAGTCTCTCCTTTAAGAACTGAATTTCCTAACCTTTATATTTTAAGAAGAGATAATGTCACTGCTAATGCCTCCTTTTCAGAAGACAGGGATGCTCTTTCTTCTCTCCTGAATGAAACATTGCAGGAGAGAGCTGAGAAAAGGTGCTTGTCTCCCTGAGTATTTCTGAGCACAATGGATGAGTGGCATCCAGAGAACAGGCATACTGAATGATTGCTGAGTTGTTTTCMCTGCCTTCTAGGTGCTGGTCTCTGTTATCAGTGGGATAGTGCAGGATACCAAATTAATTTGTAGACAGGAGTTTCCACTGTAGTAGATAGCTCCATCTCTCTGGTTGTACCGTGCCAAGTCCTAAATTAAGAAAAACTGGCAAGGAAAGAGCTCAATCTCTTTGTCCCTGCAAGTTCTGTTCATGCTGCTATCTTTGTGAACATATAATGTTAAGTAGGATCTGGTAGTTAGCAGGGGATATTGAATTTTCCATTTTTACGTCACTCCACTAACAGCAGTGGGAAGATTTAGGCTAGTGCCATAATGTCACCCCCAGCACCCTGGGATGTCTGGGCTCTGCAGTGTGGATCCAACTGCACGTGCAGACCTTTACCTTGTCATGCAGTCTTGTTGACATGATTGGGATCTGCTCAGGATTCTGGGAAGACAAGCTCCTTATTCTGACAGCTAAGGCTAAGATTTTTGAACCTGAAGATAGAATCTTAAATTATAATTTAGATCTTTAAATAAGTTGCCTGAATTTAAAAAGTGCAAAGCCAGTGCTTCTATTGAAAAGCAGGTCATGTATTTATATCTTAAATTTGGATTTAGAAGCCTAATATTAGTTGTGCATTTTTTACAGATCTTTGTCTTGGTCTAAATAAGGAACTATGTCCCTGTTTAGATGTGGAAGCTGGAAAAATTGGTTTACGTGACTTATGTGTGGTTGCAGAGTGTCAACATTAAGTCCAGGACTGGAATTCTGTAGTAACTGAGCTCACTCTCTTCCTGCAATATTGCAAATCCCTACAAGCTTACCAAGAACTAAAAAAACAGAGTTACCTTGCTCAGTAAAGCTAAGCAGTGATATGGGAAATTTTGGACAATAAAGTCAACGCCACCTGGAACAGGCTGCTATTCTTGGGGGCCCCATGATTTGCAAATTGGGTGGATCCTMAAGGGCAGGTCTGCTGTAGGTTTCCTAAAACTCAAACCAGACTCTTCATGTATTCAGTGAGGTGCTATTAAAGTAGTGATAATATTAGGAATGCGATTTCCAATTCCAAATGATATGAAATGATATGATTTCTCTCAAGATCCCCAAAGCTTTATGAACAAATATTAAATATGGTTTCATGAAACACCCCTGTAAATTAATGATTGCAAATATTGAATCATGTCCCAAACCCTTTCACCTATAAAATATAATCCGTAAGTGCAAAAATAATTGCTCTACAGAATGTAACTTGTAGCAATGATCTGTAAAATGTATTCCCCAACACAAAGTGTAAAGAAACTTTCAGAGCATCAGTGGTATAAGACAATGTTAAAAAGATCTCACTGCCCATCCAAAGATTCAGCCATGTCAGTCAAGTGAAAAAGGAGACAAGAATACTCTACCTTATAAAGTGCATAGAGCTTTATAGAGAAAAATGTTCCATACATGCTCAGCATTATGGGCTGTGATTTTCAAGAGGTTATAGGGTTTTGCCTGCTTCTGTTTTTGACTATTCAACAGATGCCACCTGATTCTGTAGAACACTTGTTTTCTGAAAATTAAGTTGTCTGGAACAGAATCTATTCTGGGAACTAACATAACTCCATTTCCAGTGTTGCTGAGTAACTTGTATTCTATAATATGCTTACATTCATAATGCTTCTGTGAATTAGGAGAATCAGCCCAAGTTTACAGGTGGAGAACAGAGTCACAGAGGAACAAAGCATCTTTCTGCCATCACATGCGCAGTTTGTGGTGGAACAGGGATTTTAAGTGGGTTTCCTGATGTCAGGGCTGGTGTTCAAACCACTCAACTTTATTTTGTTTTGGAGCTCTTCTTGCTATTGTTATTGTTTTAAGATACCTACAGATGCAACAGAAGGGGAGTTGCGGCAGAATGGCTCACCAGATCTTTGGATCCTCAATTGCAAAGACTCAGCATGGACTTGTGCCAAGTCCTCCCTGCTCACTCCACCTTGAAGTGGACACCTGCTTATCTGGGGGTCAGCTGGGTGTAACATCAGCACTATCTTCAGTGCTGTTGGTTACAGGCACTGTTATGTTTTGGCTTCACCAGCCTGATGGACCATCTAACATCCTTCTAGCACCCAGTGGTCCACAGACACCATTGTCTTGTTAAATTTTTCCAGTGCAGAAATGATGAGCCCCTGACTTTGCAGATGTGATCCTTATGTCAACCAACGAAAGCAGCCAGAGTTCTTGGAGGCTGGATGTTTAGGGCTTTTCTGGGAGCTGCTTGAGACGCCAGCTCTGTTTGCAGCATTGTCTGATGACAATGATTGGAGTCATTCACTACATCTGCAGAATTTACAGTGGAAGAAAAGCCATTCATTCCTAGCCATTTAAACTGAATCATGTCTCTCCCCAGTTGAATGATGGCACATATAATGGATCTCCACGTGCCAGAGGGCTTTTTGCTACCAGTGCTTCAGCTATTACATGGAGAATTAAGGCATGCAGAGGACTCCGTGTTTATTTGGGATTGAACTCAGAAACCTCCAATCTAGGGACAAGCTTTCAACTGGTTAAGATGGAGGATTTGATTTGTGAACTTCCGTTCTTAGATATTTCTGTCTCTCCCTTTGAACCACAGCAATCAGTTGATACACGTGATGGTGGGAAGGAAAAGCATTTGAGTTGTGTAACATCTGCTTATCACTGCAGATTATCCTGTAGCAATGAGATTAAACCTTTTCCTTATGTAGGAAGGGCTTGTGATTTAGGATTTTTTGTTAATGTATTATAAATCTAGTTTCACTGAGCAAGAACAGGAAACTTTGCAAGTGTGACTAAGGAAAATAGAGTGCAGGGATTTTTAAAGGACCCCCTTCAACTGCGACACACCTATACACTCCTTGTATTGCCTCTTTGTTGTCATGTTCACAACTGGGCAGAAATGGAGCACCCACGGAACCATGCAGGGAAGTGATTTGCATAAAATAGTGGTTTGGATCTCAAGCCCTGCAGAGTTGTGTGATATCACCACAGCCTGCAGCTTTCTTCTGCTGAGGAACTGACTTTCTCGCTAAAGTCCAATTGGTTGCCGGTGTAGCTTTGTGCATCCCATGTAAAATGTGCTTGGCCCATTCTTCTTGCCCCAGTTCTACCATGTACCTACCAAGAGAAACCTCAGGACTCCTGAGGCTGCTTGAAATCTGTCTGGTTTCATCAGATATTGAATGACAGAGATTGACGGCCAAGACTGGATAGTGCTCCTCAACTCAATCCCTTCATCAACAGGCCTTGCCTTCTAGCTGGTGAGCAAGGTTTTGAAACAGTGTCAGATTCCCCTGAGGCGCTACTGCACCTCTCACTTTCTGCCTATAAATCAAGTGTTTATTGYGTGTAATAAGCAGACTCCTGAAATCAAAGTGAAGTAAAAATAGCAGAAGCACCTCTCTCTGAGGACTAGTATGGGCACTAAGGTAGCTTAAGTGGAGGGTCATCAGATTCCTGCTTGTGGCAGACACCAAGTTTCCTTGCTAGTCCATGCTAATTGGCCACCTTTTTGAGGTGCATGCATTAAATTTAGTAAAGCAGTAATAACATATACTGACCCTTCTGTGGCTGCCTTTCCATTACCGTGCAGTTTATAACAGAAGGATAAGGAAGCTGAGACTGGGTAGAAAAGTATTTAAATTACATGAAGGTTGTGGTTTCTAAACCCCTTTTGGCTCCTTTGATAATACCGCTATCATAATACTTTGATCCTGAGAGCCTGAAGTAGTCATTCTTTGCATGGGTCTCTCATTGACTGCAAAGGGAATTTTGGGCACAGAGCAATTACCAATACAAGATTGGGCCAATTACTTAATTAAATTTTAAGCAGGACTATATACATAGCAGATGGACATTTTGAGAAGGTATTTAGTAATGCATGCAGGGTAACAGAGGATGCAGCTTATCTTGTACATTGGCCTTGGACAGGTTTTAAGTGTATTGACATTAGGACTCCAATAGGATTTAGGTGGTGTGTCAAATTTCTCCTGGCCTTCTTAACAAGGTCGATTTTTCATGCAGCAAAGAGTTATCCGGTCAGGTAATCACTCTTGCCTGAAACTAGCATAAAAACAAAGAATGGCCATAGCTAGGAAGAGGCTGATGTAAACACCTTCGATGTTCAGTTAACATTTTAAGGACATGATGTCCTATACACCAAGCACCATGGCACCCATTTGTCTAAACTTGGATAGATTATTGGGTTTTAGTTGGCTCCCCACTTTCTAAAGGCATGTAAAAGAATTTTCAACAAAGATCTTTTTTAGAATGATCACTTGTAGGTACTACATTATTTACCTTTCCTTCCTTTCTATTCCCATACCTCACTGTAAATTGGAGCTTTCATTCTGTCTCATTGTTTTATGTCCTTGAATTTTAGGACAAGGGTTTATTTATGTTTATTGTATTTCACTTTGCTTTTACAGAGCTGTAGGCAGCCTTAACTGTTTCGCTGGAATATAGCAAAGCACTTAAAACTAGCGACTTTAGCACTTTAGTGCTTTCCTTTAGTTAGCATCTTAAAATTCAGTGGATTTGAAACTGAATGACACCCAGGATATGCTGAATACCTTCTAGACCTATTCAGGGGTATACTTTATTGACACTAGAAAAATCATCATTGCTGTAACTGTCTGCCATTTATGGAAAAGCATGTAGTGTAATTAGGCAGAATTTGGACAGAAATGAAGGCACATGTCCTGCCCTACAAAACAAATGTCATTACAGACACTGGAGTGAACTGGATGATTACCTTCAGCAGAAATGCACATTACTCAGCATGTTGGAGGAAGAAGGGAAGGGCCCACACCTGTGCCTCGTCTAGGAGCTCCCCCAAAATAACACCAATTCTGTGGTGATAGCAACATTTTACAGGTGTTGTGGAACTCTCCATCTTCCTTTAAATTAGTGACTGCGGTGTACAGAACAGTCCACTCACTGCTTAGAAAGGACACTCAATACTTGGGACAAAGTGGGAGGAAAAAAAGGAAATGCTGCACTGAGAAAATGAGTAATGACAGGCAGAGCTGGTGACACAGTCAGAAGGAGACAATCCTTGAAGGTTGTCAGGCTTATTGTAAACATGGAGCAGATATGGAAATTAAGTTAGCTGTTTGTGTTAGCTTAGCCAGGGGTGAGCCAAATGACGGAGCAGAGCGCTTGGAGCTTATGGTAGGGGGAGTGAGCTGCGTCAAGCTACAATCCTGCCAAACTCAAAACATATAAAAACCTAATGGTGACCATCAACAGGATGTGTGGTAGTGATTCCCATGTGTGTTTGCTTTCTTTAAGGGTGCTTCAACGTCTGAGGAAAAGCTGATGCCTAAGAACAACTGCACTGTCAGTGAAGTCACCATCATGAACCTGCAGCCTGAGAAGAATCCCATCCTCATCTTGCCAGGAGGGAAGTCAGGAAGCGAACGTAGAAACCTTGGTCTCCATCCTCCTTCTCCCAGGATTTCAGAGAAAAGGCCAGGCCAGGGAGAGAAAAAATTGTGGCCAGAAAAGGTAAAAAAGGAGGGGGCTTTGTCTCCCAGCCTGCGTCATGCAAACRAGTTATGTAGCATGGAGAACGTCATCCTGAAGAGGCCGGTGAAGTTGGCTCCTCTGGAGATTCCTTTGGAAGTGAAAGAAGCTCAGCTCCAAAAAATTATGGTCATCCGGAGAGAAGCCCAAATGGCTGCTCAAAAGCTGACAGTTACTAGCTCCATCAGCAATGAACCCCATGTGAAAAGGGTAAAGAATCTGGCCCAGGGGGAGCTAGAAAACCTTCAAAAGATAAAGGTGAGTGAGAAGGCTACTCTGGAGAATAAAGATGATCACCTTTCCCTGAAAAGCAGCAAACCCCTGGGAGAAATCCAAATTATTTCGCCTCCAGAGACAAGCTCTAAGTTGACTAAGCAACTAGGTCCTGAAGATGCTCCAAAGGCAGTCCGTAAGCAGTTAATCCCCGCTCTCCAGGCACCTGACATACACGAAGACTCTAACAGCCCTGACAGCAGTGTTGATCCTTGCCAGAATGATTCCCGACGCCGATTCAGATTAAGGCACATGAAAGAGCAGAAGGAAGATCACRGGAGAGACAAACCCTTAAAGGTCACAGATCCAATTGTGGGAGAAAGCAAGCAGAAAAATGCAGGTCAACGAACACAAAAAACCCTGAATGATGCAAACAAGCTCATTGAGGATGTGGCCAAAAAGCAMAAGGAGCGAGGAGCACAGCAAGGGGTAATAAATGAGGCTTCCTTTGTAAGGAGACAGTCTATTCGAAGGATGGCCTTAGGAGACATCATCCAGGTGGATGAAGACTAAATATCATGTATCAGGATCCTCCCCGCTGCTTGTTAGATCCAACTCTGAAAAGCAAAGGAGTGTTAAACACTACAGCTACCCAGTAAAAGGCATTAGACTGACTGTTTAGGTAGAAATTCTTCAGAAGAGTGTCTAGAGACTTTAGTAGACCACCAACTGAAAAGAAGTCAACATTGCTAAACAACTGCAAACCCTTCCCACTACCACAACCATTCTTGATATGTGTAGACAAGCATGTCATAYGGAAAATATCCTTCTACTCTGCTCAGTGCTAAAAAGGGCCCAACTACAGTCCTATGTCCAGCCTGGAGTACAAAATTTCAAGAAGGATGTGGACTACACAGGGAAAATTCAGATGTGGACTGGGTGGAGAAAAAAAAAAAAGATCCTAGAAAATATTGTATCTGGGGCAAGACTGCAAGAATTAGGATTATTTGCTCCTGAGAAGAAAGCCCTGCCATTTTCAGTTACAGCAAGTTAGCTTCAGAAAGGAAAGACTGAAATGTTCTTCATATCTATTGTGGGCAGGACAAGAAGTAATTTGCTTAAAATTAGCATGAGATGTAAGCTGGAAAGTGAGAGATACTTTTAAGGATAGTAAACACTGAAGAATGCTGCTTAAAGATGGAGGCATCTATCGCTGAAATTTGAAATAATATATTAGACAAACAACTGCCAAGAATGAATTCAGAAGAGTTAATCCTTCACTGGAATAAGGAAAAGAGCTAGATGATCTCTAATGTCCGTTCCACTTCTATTCCTTTTGTTCTACAGTCTTTTTCTTTCATTTGTCTGCTTGGAGAGCTACTAACCATGCAATTATTCTGTAGTGCAAAAGTATGCAATAAAAGTAACTTTCCACTTTGCAGTGATTCTTCTCCATTTTCTTACAGCTGGTGCCAAGATGTTCACTGAATCCTTCAGAAGGCTGCATCTTTTGGGAGGACTGCTTCTCCCTGGTTTTTTTGGACATAATTCTGTTTGTTCTTTCCTGCTTTCTTGGTAAAGGGATGATGAATCCTTATACTTTCATCCCCAATTTTAAACAGCTCTGCAACCAGTCAGCTGTGCTGACTTGTATGCATTCATTTGCAGTAATTCATCATCAAAAATGTCCTGCAATTTCTACCTGTTCACTTTTGGTCACTTTTTAAGACCATCATCCTCTCTTGAAGACTGAATATTATTTAATGTATAATATGAATATATATAAGGTACAATATGAAAAATCCCAAGCATGCACAGTCTCAAGTAAGTCCCAAAATATTTTAAGGGAGCAAAATCTATTCCGTGGTTTTTTTTAAGCAGCTAGTATGACAAGCTGTCAGAGATGCTAATACAGTGCAAATATTATTAGTAAAACTAACGTGTTATGAAATTGCTTTGTAAATGACTTTTTCAGTAAAAAAAAAAAAAAAAAAGGAATGTTAATATATTCCGGTAGTTTGCTTGTTTGGTTGGTTGGTTTGTTTTTAGCAAAGCTGATATTTTCTGGATATCACATGATCCTAGAAGCTGGGACTTTAAAAAAAGAAATGGTGAGACTTGCCATAAATCAAGAGAGTTGGCAAAAATACATGGATGTCCTTGGAAAACTGGCAGTTAGATAAGATGGCTAGAAACAGCAGAACTCAGCCTTTAGACAATCTGGGCTTGGGGGAAGAAGAGAAGAATGAAGAACATTTGTTACAGAAAAGAGGTGAGCCTAATTTTATACTTTATTCTTTCTTCTATACATGTGATGAAGACAGCCACAGCCACAGCATATGAGAACTTGTGAACCATTTGAGTCATTTTCTGCATTTCAACAATATCAGAAACTGCAAAACTTTTTTTTGCTGAAATGCTCCCTGATTGTTCCCTTTGTAGCAGAAAAGCCAGTGCACAGACATGCATCAAGAATTCACTCCTAAGTGTCTCTCACTGAAGAGAAAACAGTGCTAGAACAGACATTTTTGCCTYATACATTTTTGTTGGTCTTCCTTCCTTGCTGCTCCCCTGTTTTGCTTTGCTTGTGTTTATGTGCTTTTTCTGCCACCTTTTTTGATTTGTTTTTGTTTTGGAACTGTTATAGTTCAGTTTTATTTTTGCATTATTGATTGCCTGGTCTCAGGTAATTCCAAATATGCCATGAACTCTTATGTTTGACTTTGCATAGAGCTTTCAAATCCTTACTCTGTGATTTGTTTCCAAACAAGATGGAACAAATTTGCTCTTCTGTAACACCTGGCCCTTTCTAGAGGCCTCCACAGGCAAYTTACAGTTGAATTCAGGCTATAAGAATTAAATAATCAGAGACAGACCTGGAGGCAAAGTGTTCCACAAAAACGGAAATGTTTTAAGGCAAAGAGAAAAGGTTGCTCAGCACATTGGAAGTGGTCCATACTCCAAACATTTGTGTTGTGTAAAATGAGACACTGATATAAGAGGTCAAAGAAATCACAGAAACCTCCCCCAATGGAATAAGAATTAGGGAGTGCAAGAGTGAATGAAAACTAAGACGGGGAGATAGGAGCAGTGTATGTACAGCAGAAAAGGATGAGGAAGCCATCTGAGGTAGAGGGGGCATGTTGGAAGAAGTAGGAGAAATTATTTTTCATTTTTTGTTTTTTACTGCACTTGGGCAAAAACTACTAGTTGGCAGTAAGTGCTAAGTTATTGTCTTGTAAACTTTCTGAAGAAGTTAAAAGTTGCCATGCAGGACACACTTTCTGGTGCTGTTCCCAGATACTCCTACACAGAAACAAAAACCAGCCGCAGAAACCAGGATTGTAACTGTGCCCAGGCTTGTCATAGAAGCAGTAGCACTACTTACACAAATCAGTCACCCTATGACTTGCCACTAGCTCTATTWGTCAATTTTCTCAGTAAGAGTAACTGGGGAGTGAGGGCCTGAAGCTATGCAGGCAAGATAACATAAATACAATTAAGACAGTTGTAACTGTCCAACACAATGCAAGGAATTAAGATTAGATGCTAACCCAGGGATAAAAGAAACCAAGGAGTATGTCCTCCTTGTGATGTCTGGGCAGTGAGGAAAAATAATCATTCAGCTCGCGTGAATTCAGCTACATTTCTGACTCACTGCACTTACCAGAATAATTGTGAATGTGAAACTTCTGTCCCCAGGTGTGGTGTTTTGGTGGCATCTCACAAGTTCCCAGCCAAGCAATATTCCATATATCTAAGGTAATACCCAGAGAAAAATCATTGCTACTAAAATTTGCTGTTGACAGTAGTAGAGGCAGAACAGCAACATGAGGGACAGGTGAGTTCTTGAGGTTGGCCTGGCTCATCTGAGAAGCTGTTCCCCTTTACTAAGCCATAGCAAGGTGATGCGGAAAGGTTCCTCAAGCAGGTATTGAGCCCACCTCTCTAAGAATCCTGCCCTGGAAATACAGTGGCAGCTCAACTGGATGGACAACCTGCAGCTGACTGAAGCTGTAGGAAGGTCATTGCATGTACCAGAATGACTTGCTATTGCTCTGCTCCTTTACTTGTCTCTTTTAATGCAGCTAAATGCAAACTCATGTGTCCAGGAACAAGTGCAGCATTTTAGCCGAGGCCACAGTTCCACAGTACCATTCATCGATACAAAAGCATGCTGTCCTCTCTCTTTGGGCCGGTTAGGCTTTCCCACCAACTCCTTGTGCTGGCACTGCTTCTCAGACAGCTGCACAGTGATTTGGAATGGTGAATTTGACATAGCAACTTGCTCCCCAAAATGAGTTTTGAGGTGGGATCCATCCCCAGTCTTGATTCACTGCTTTAGCAGTGCTTGTGTCAGCATGAAGGAGGCAAGGAACTAGGGGACGGGGATTATGGTGACRGACTGTACTTCTGTCATGTTAAAGTGTCTTTAAATCACACCCTGAGGGCATAAATTAATGTATCAGTGTGCCAAGGAACACAGTGGGAACACTCTCCATGATATTAAATCTTGAAAAATCTTGACTCCATCTTTAAAATTCTGTAGACTGAAGAATAATTGTGGCTCTGGTTTAGAAATGACTAGTGTTAGGTGGAACAGCAGTCTAGGAGATATGCTCTACTCTGCCTTTCAAATCTGTGAATCCCTCTTCTACTCATCTAAGGTTTTTTAATCTGTTCAGTCTGGAATGTGATGATAGCCACACATTTTCCATAATGGAAAAGCACATCACTACAGGAGGACCAGGGGAACTCTGGTACTTTTCCAGATCATTCCAGGAGGATGCTCCCAAAATTTAGCCTTTGCTAGTGAAAGATCTGTGACTCAGTGTTTCCCAATGCTTGCTAGCATATAAAGTGAGTAATGAAAATGCAGTCCTGTGCACACATAAAAAAACATTTAGAGAGCRAATGTAATTTTGAAAGAACCCCTTTCAATAAACAGCCATGCTAATTTCTTACAGCAAGATTAGGGCAAAATAGAGATTTTGGCAAAAGGACACTGATCACATCAAGGTGGGCATCACGGAAGGGGGCCAAGCTCTGCTCCCATTTATATGCTCTACSTACATCATCACTCCCTGAAGTCAATTTAGTTGCTTTGTTATCCCTTTTAGAGTGATATCAGAGAAAATCTGTTTCAATAATGTGTTTGAACTGGGAAAGAATGATGCAACCAATGGGGCTGCAGTCAAACCATAAAAACATTCTCAGATATTGATCACAATGGGACAAAATTCTAGCAACTAAATAATGAGGGGGGATCCACTCTTATGTAATGAAAGGTCAAAAATGAATAAAYGGTGCTTTAAGCATTCACATCTGTGTATGTATTTAGTAGATTGTTCCAAGATAAAACCTCTTTGATTTCCTCTTCCACTTCTCTGTCTTTGGTTCCAACATTTTTTGCAACTCAGGAACCCAGGAGGTCATTTATTTCTTATATAACAAGAGCAAGCTCCATCTCTTTCCCTCAAGCTGCGGAAAAACAGTACTTGAGGATGGTCTCCGCCTCAAAGATTTTTAAACCTTAATGTAAAATAAAGAAACTGTGTGTGGATACAACAGACACAGAGTAAGCAGAAGGTAATAGCGTGATCCTTTGTAAATCAGTGTGATGAATGAAACTTACAGATTGCTGGCACAATTATCTAACTTAGTGCATATCCCATGATGATTACTTCCCACCCCCAGAGATTTTTATATTCCTTGCACAATACAGCAAAGCAACACTCCCTGAGATGGGAAAAGAGGGCAAAAGCTTTGACCAACACGTAGCCTTCTACACCCAGGCAYTGGATGTGGGAAGAGGACAAGCCAGAGAGATCTGAATTCCAAGCACTACGTGTGACAGATGGGAACACTGTGAAATACCCCAATGTCTTGGTTGTACCTTCCAATGYACAGGAATGCCCCTGGAGATGCTGCCTCAGTGTTTGCTTGGAGTTCTTCCTCCCTTCAGCCTAGAGCAGGAAAACTCAGCATCTTGGATGGAAGACAGGGAGAAGAGATTCAGGTAAGCTTTTACAAGTGAGGACCTAGAACAAGAGACAAAGATTTTTTCATCTTTATTATTACTTATTATTAGAATTCCTTATTTTTACCCTTATTTGCAATTACCCTTAAGTTGGCAATRATTGCCATATGGATTTTGTGTGGAAAAAAACACAGTGATTATAGGAAACAACAATGTAGTCATCAACAAACTGGAGAAAGAGCAAGATAAGAGCCAGAAGCATGGAACCAAAAAGGTCTCTAGCCTATTGTCACTGTGACTGCAGCTCCTGCTTGCTGTAAGCATGTCTCTTCATGTGCCATAACTTTTCAGATCATGAAGACTGAAAGTTTTAAAAAGCCCAGTCAAAGTTTGCATCTAGCAGTTGGTGCAAGTCTGAGTTGTGACCACTATTAATGAGTCAAAGACTTCACACTAGGCTCTGTCCATGATGCCCCCTGAGGGGAAGAGGGAATTGGTTCCCACACTAGAGTYTGTGATCACTCTGGTATTGCATGACCAGGAGCTTAAATGGAAGTAGGGCCCTTTGCAGAGAAGTTCAGCAATTACCAGCAGCAGGGAAAATACTGTTGTTCCAAACCAGGATTTCTAGTTATCAGGGTGAGTCTGGGAAAGCCTAAATGTCCCCTCTGTTTTCTCCTGCTCATGCAGCCTAGTTGCATTAAGCACTTGGAAGACAGCCTTGCAACTTCAGAAATGCGCTGGCACAGAGTTTGCCTTTGGGATCAACGTGTTAATGCTGTCAGGCCATTTGTACCAACAGGTTGCCTTAATTTTCWGTTTGTGAGAGACATGATTTTAAACATAATCGTTTTCTCTGAATATTCACCGAGGTCCTGGGGGTGACATGCTTTCTGGCAATTGCAGCAGAAATGTCTTTAAAAGGAATAGTGCTGGAAAATCATTAGCAGAGTGCACTTTTAACTTTGTTCCTTGAGTACAGGTGCTTTTACCCTGGGCAGGGTGGTGAGAGTTTTTCTGTCTCTGGAAATTTATTGTGGCTGCAGAAGGGAAATTGGTTCAGTTAAAATAAAGGATATATGGAACACCCAGCTAAACCCAGAAGCAAACACGAATGGTGGGCACTTGGGGGTACAAAACACATACTCCATGCATTTTTCTTTCTTATACTTATTTTGTGCTGCATTTGCCAGTTCCTGCTGGAAATAAGAACAGAAGCTCTGAAAAGCCTTTCAAGTGTTTCTGTCCCAGCAAGGAACAGAAAGCAGCATACAAGCACCTTGTGAAAATGTCAGCCAGGTTTTCAGAGCAGTAAAGATCCAAAAGGTCCAATAAAGTTGAGATGAGCAAAGAGAACACGAGGTCTTGGTGTGACCAAGACTTACTTGTTTTTATAGTCAATGGGAATCTATCAGCAGGACTTYAGTGAATTTCTGAGGCAGTCTTCCCTTAGGCATCATGCAGAGATACCTATCCAACTCCTGACAGACACTTGAACAGGGATTTACTCATACACTGTAGAAAATGCACTCTTCAGTTCAACTACCAATGCTAGTAGCACAGCTGCAGGCCACCTGACTTCATTTTCTCAATGCTATCCTAAGGACAGGGCCCATCTCRATCTGCTAAAGTCCGAGACTGTGGGTCCCAAGAACAAGAGCAACGCATAGAACAGGGTCTGCAGGGTCCGTCGAGTAATCTTACACTCTGTATTAGAGGCAAGTCAAATGCATAGTGAGAGACATCTCAGCTCAGACTGGAAGCAGTAAAAACACCTAGCAAAATCCCAAATGTCCCAGATGAGATTCACTCAGATATTGTTAGTTATATCCTCTCCACAATCCTGTCTTCAGGTCACTCAGCCAAAGTGTTTGGCTACTACCTATTTTATCCAGAGTGCATGCTTTAAGATGTAGGTGCAAGCTCTTTGTGAGAGTGTGGGGGAAAAGATGTTGAAAAGCAGTTACTCAATTATTGGTCACACACGAGAATCAAGTGTGGCATAGTTGAGGTTAATTTGTTCCAAACTGAAACTTTTGGTGGGAGCTTTTTCCCCTTATATTTCCTTTTTCTCTTGTTCAGTTTAACTGTTCCATAGCACATTGTGAGTATGGAGTAAGAAACTGTTGCAGGTCCTTGGCAACAGGATAAGGTAACTAAGAAAGGTGTTTTCATTCTAAGTAGCACTTCCTAAAAGCTGAGGCCTATTCCCATTGTGCTAGGACCACCATCAACTTTGCCTGTCAGAAGACACATGCATAGAGCAAGCAGAATAAGGGAGCACCAGAAACAGTAGATATGTCTACAGGGTCTTCTAAGGGCCACCTTGAGGCTGCACTCAAGACCGAATTTGCTGCAGAGAGCAAACCTGCCAATGGTACGTAGCTAAGGTCAGRCTTTGGAGCATGTCAGTGTCTTCCTTTCACAAACACTCCTTGCACTCTTCTGTGCTGCTAGAGATGCCTAGACAGGCCTCCAGAGGCATCCTGAGAGAGTCATGTGGATGGCAAATAGATGAGCATGTTATAGGCTTACTGTCTTAGCTAGATACAGTCCTACCCTAAGGAGATCACAGTTTGCACACAGAAAGAAGTACTACTACTTTTCTCTGGATGGGAAACTGAGTAATGGGTCTGTGGCAAAGTAAGGCATGGAGCTTGCTCATCTGAGACCTGGTGTAGCCAACCAACMATCAGAGCAATATCCACAAGCAGTGGAACATAAAGTCACTTTTAATAATCTCTCAGTTCTAACAACTCAAGGCTGTTGCATTAGCAACAGAGGCATGAACAATTTTTTTCTTCCTGTTGACAGTGAGCATCCKGTTTCACTTTTTTACCTGAATTAATATTTTCCATCACTAGTTTTTCTCAGTTAAGCATTTTCTGAATTTAAAGAACTGTCAGTAGAGGGTAATGAACATGCAAGCAAACCAGGGTAGTGTGAGCTGGAAGTAAACTTTGATGTTAAGTTAAAAAACACAGTTTGAGGTCTGGGTGCACTTCCAGTGGTAATTCACATAGTAATTCAGCCAGTTTGTCCTATCATCAAGCTGTAATATCTAGGCAGTGCTGCACCGGGTCCCTGCCAGTGACTATTAARCAAGCCATTATTATTTCAGCCCCATTAGCTAATGGGATACACCTCTCTACCCAAGTAAAGATGCTAATCAGCTTCACCTTGAAACAGTATATTCAGCCTTTTGCTTCTGAGACATGACTTCCTACATCACTACTGAATATCAGTCCAAAGAGCTGCGGAGCAAAGAGCAGACATTCAGCTTACAGAGAGGMAAGCTGACCTGATCCCTTATTCCCTTGGCTGTGGTGGCAAGTAGTTAAGACAAGTTCAGGACCAGGAACCAAGTCAGGTGTGAATTAGTGCGAATCCATTGACAGATCTACAAAGCTGAAGAAAGATGTCCTTGCTTCTGTTCATGAATACATTACCTGAGACTTGAATAGATCATTTGAGACCTGACCCAGCCTGAGATTTTAGTTAATTTCCCTGTTTTGCTTGTGAATCTTGAGTCAGGCACTGACATTGCAGGGGAGCAGAATTTGACACTTTGTTATCTGCTGTGTTTCCTGCCAGACTGTGCTGAGGGTTGTAAATCCCATCCTAAGGTGTCTTTTTCTTCCTGGATGTTGTACAGGGACTACCAGCCTCTAGTAGAAAGCTGTAGATACTGTGCTGCAAGAAATATATTTTCTGTCTAATAGATACTACAGACCAGTCTTTCGAAGTAAAGTAAATATGCCTGGGTTTGTTCTCTGGTGTGGAGGTCGGGTGACATGTGACAGCCTGCATCTATAGTGTTAAACTCTCTCATGTGCCAAAAGAGGGTGGCTGCACCTAAACTTCCTACTGGGAATGGTCCATGGCCCATATAGACTCCCAGATGCCCAGGTATTGCCTGGGAGACCACTTGACAGGACAGACAACTGTTTCCCTGTGCTTGGGAATGTGTTCTGGATCTGCTTAATTTACTAATACAYGCTTAGCCTCAAAACTGAAACCTCTTTACTAATCTAATTTATAGGTCCTCAGAAAAATTAGGGAAAAAAAATATTGCAGGTAAACACTGATCCTCTGGTCATACTTAGGCAGGGTTAAGAATTGCAAGTATTTTGTTTCTTGTTCCTGGGATTCATTTACAGGTGAAATGGTTGTTTGAATAGGTATTGGGGGAGTTCTTCCATTATAGATGGAAAGCTACCACAGGGAAGAGGTGAACTGATTAAAAAATGGTAACCTGAAAAGTWGTTAAAAGAATAAAAATGCAGTCCTAGTTTTTCAGCTGAATATGATAGTTAGTTCATTCCATCTGCCTCCTTCTTCCTCCTTTAGTTACCTTTGAAAACTGAATACATTCTGCTAAGTCACTTGATAATTTTTCCTTTGTCCTTATCTACTGAAGGATCAGACTTGGAATTCCACCAAGTCCTATAACCCTATAGGCAACAACTCCTCTAGTCTGAAAASCTTTCTGCAAGAAAGTTCCTTTGGTTGCCTCATCCTGGTGGGTTGCACATTAGCAGCAATGGTCTGTTTGCTCTCCTTTGCTCTGAGGAGCAGCTAATTCAGTGCTCTGATTTTCACTGATTAGGTTTTCACCGATTRGTTTACTAGGGTTCCTCCAACTATCATTGCTCCTCTGATCCTTGCTGAGTCTTTCTGTTTAATTTGCTTAGCCTTTAGTCAAAATACCTGAAGTCGACTTTCTTATGCCAGTAAAAAGGTGTTGGATTAGTCTAACATCAGCGTCACTGTGCTTGATACAGCATATGTATATAGGAAGAGAGCATGCCCATGCTACCAAATTTTCTCTTTTCAGTCAGACGGATGAATCATGGACCAGGGAAAAACGCAGAGGGAGTGATTCATTCAAGGTCATAGAGCTGTCATTGGTGGAGCTGGTAGTAATATCTAGGTCTCCTGTATGCCCATCCTCCAACAGACCATAYGACCTTCCTGCAGACTGATGGTGAATCTGTTCTTAACTTTTTGTGCTGTATCCCCCACTCATCACAGAAATTTTYATCCTCCGTCACCATTTAACATCTGTCTAATGGTCTGTTTTTAAGGGAGCTCTGCATAGTTTCCCCACCTTTTTTTCCAAGCTTCTTATTTTTGGTAAAGTTTGAGGAAAAGAATGGATTTTTCAAACACCAGCTAGCAGCTGTGGCCTGCTATCCTAAAAAGGGTTATTGCAGCAGCTTTCCAGCAGATGGCTGACTTCTGTCATGAATAAAATCCACCTATGTAAAGCATAGCAGCACAGTWACAGGAAAGAGCAGAGATTTATTTTCTTTTGCTCTTGATTAATGCCGCAGCTCTTGTCCCTCTTTGGACTCATTAATGGTACTAAAAATAAAAACAACTCTGTGCAATCCAAGGAAGATAAATAAGACAATAGAAAGTAAATTGACAACATGAAAAGAGAGAGTCACTATCCTATAAAGAAAAAACACCAAACTCCATTCTCTGTTTAGCATTCTTCTTTTTAAATAYTGATATTACAAAGTGTTGAAGACCTTCAGCCTGAATGGATTCTCTTTGGGTCATGCTAAAATAAGTGCCATTCCCCTTCCCTAGAGCCGAAGGAAAGAGGCTGAATGTATTTTAACAAACAGGTATGTTTTGTCTCAGTAGGAGAGTGAAAGATGAAATGGAAGAGGACAGATGASATGATCTAGTGGTTCCCCAGTCTTCAGATCTGTGAGTTAAAGTGAGCATGCCCAGCAGCAAGCCAAACGAAAGTGGGAAGCTGCTGGACTCAGGTTGTTTTGGTCAGAAACTTGCCATGAAATCTTTCAGCTTTCAATCTCATCATGTGCAAAAGTAGTGTCCAGTTGTAAAACCCAATTCATCTCAATTGTTAAACAGGGAAAAGGTAGGAGAGCCAAGACTAAGTGTCATAAACTACATGTAGGGAAGTTAATCTAGAATCGGTGCATTGGTACCATCACTATAATCTCTGCAATAGCTAAGCTATTTATTCATGTTCCTTCATAAGTAATAGATTAGCAGATATAGAGGAAGTGACATAATTGTACTTCATGACTTTAGTCGCCTTTTGATAAGGTCTGCCATTACATTTTCCAACTCACACAATGAGCAAAAGATACTGTGTGAACAACAGACTGATATCCACTCCCAGGGAGCCAATCAGATTGAGCAGACATGTTGAGTAGGATCCTACCAGAGTCTATACTGGATCAAGAATTGCTCAGTTATTATCATTGATGACTTGGACGATGGAAGAGAGCGCTTTTTAGAAAATGCACAGTTAACACCATGATGGAAAAAGCTGAAATGAAATTATTTCCCTTAATTTAAATTTATTTATGAATGGAAGAGTATGTGCAGTTATTGACACCACATTTCAATATAGAGACAAATGAGAGAGGTATGAACAAAAAACAAAAAAGATAGTAAAAGCTTTCAAGAACATGAAAGAATTTGGTTTGTTTAGGCCAGAGAAGAGAATGCAGAGGGAGAACCCAATAGAACTGCTCAACTGTTTAATAAGATAACTTCTGTGTTTCAGAGAAATAATGGTCATTGTTTCCTGTTCATTCTCCACAGACAGTAATTATCTTAGTTCGTAGCAAAGGAAACTTAGGAAAATCTTTCTAACCTTAATAACATGTAAGTATTAGGAAAGTAATCCTCATTGTTGAAGGCTTTGCAAGTTGAGTTAGACAAGCATCTACTGGGATGGTTTAAGTTACCACAGTTCATTTGGTGACCTGCATGGCAAATCCAATCCAGGAGGCACTTCTGTCTAGCTCACTGTCTTTCTCCTGTAGAAGATTGGGAAGAGCTGTCTGAGGAATAAATACCATGTGAATAGGTTAAACAGTCTCTTGAGCCTGAATGGCTGTCTTAGAGTACCACTCACGTTGTAATGATACTGTCATGGCTGAGTCTCACCAGGGAGCTTCCAAAACTGGCAGTCACCTGTGAAGGCAGCTGAGGTTGGATCGCCCTGCCACGGGATAGCCCAGAGAGATGTCATTCTAGAGGAAACATGACTTTCTGTGTAGTTAGTAGAAAATAAATCACTTGCAGAGATGAATTTTCATATTTCTTCTGTCCTAGGATTGTTTTTCTCACCTTATCTATGTGGACCAGTTTCTGTGTTTGGGCAAGCTATTAGGTACCAGCCTGCATCATCTTAATGCCCAAATTTCTACTGAATGGTAGACATTTATAGAGCTGTTTGTTTACCTCAAAACATAGTCACATAAAATCACATGTAATCTCATACCTGACTTAAATCCATAACCATCAGTGTAGCTAAGCAGAAACTCTTTGTTCCCTGAGTTGCACGTATATTAATCATTCATTTATGTGAAGGAATTTACTGCTGTAGACAAAAAGAACAGGAAAATGAAGGGACAGAGAACACAGGCAAGGTTCAAAACCTTTAAGGCTATTTGGTCTCAGTTTCTGACAATATCTGTATTTTTAAACAGTGAGGTGAATTTTGTACTTACTGGTGACACTCATGAAATGAAGCTTGCTGATACACCATGTGGCATGTTCATTCCTTTGAGTCAGTAACTGATACTGCAGACTTCTTTTAAGACTGTCAGAGTCAATACGACTGTTGCTGTGCTCACTGCTGATGTTTTGCTTAGCTTGTGAAAGGAGTGAGGTGTCCTACAGACAGCACAGGCTGTAACACCTAACTAAGACTTAAAGTTCAGGAGAGGAGCACTCAGCACAGGCAGAAGCAAGGGAAATGTTTTCTCAGGTTCCCTTTGAGACCAGGAGTTAGATCCTATGGGGAGATATTTTTGAAACACTGTGTAGAACACAAGTATAATCCCTGGGCCAGTTTTGGGCTCCAYTGTAATATTTCTTTGCATCACTAATGAGAAAGCTCTCAAAAGACCATCAGGAATCTGTTGTGGGGGGCTTTTCAAAAGACCCACATAACCCTGATYCCAGTACAAGGAACATATTGAACTGAAAAGACCAGACAGGGATTAATGTCTTATCTGATGAAACAAGAGCAATTCCTTAACTGCTTTGGCATCTGAGAGGGCAAAGAGGTGGTAAAGGTCATCTCTGCTTTCCCACTTCTTAGCTGCACTCACTGATCATGACTGATTGTTATGTTTGATACTTACCACATTTGTTGCTACCAAAGCCAGGGCCAAGCTAGACTCTGAGAACAGTGTTTTCTTTCATGCATGTCATAACTCCGAGTACTCAGGGGGAGCCTTCTGCTGGGAAACCCACACCTGAGGGTCAGACATTTATTCTGTGCATCAGGAAGTCAAGGGGAGTAGAACAAAAATGTGATTTGTGGGCGGTCTAAAAAAAAAAAGATAAAATTACTTCACAAAGTTTTGCTCCCTAATAAGCTTCTAGCAAAAACCCTGAAAATTTAAATTTTCACATAACAAAATGGGGAAATTTAGAGGGGATAAAAGGTAATTTTCAATAGAAATATTTTTAGGAAAGCTTTTTACCTCACGTTGATACTAAGTTTTTGTTTCCTTGTTTTATTATTTCTACAGCTTTGCTTTTTAGGGCTAGAGATAGAACGGCTCCCCTCACAAGCCCATCTGTGGGACAAAACACTAATGGCTAATCCAGAAAACCATTGCTGTCTTCTTTTCTTGTAGTTTGGCAATTTACCCTGCTCCAGGATTTGTTTGGCTTCTCTTCCTCTGTTTTATTTCCCTGTGACTGTCTAAAAGGCTGTGTATGGTACTACSTCCCTAACATACCTCACTGCCTTCCTTTTACATGGCCTTCCTAACATATATTACRTCTGATTCACCTCAGTCAACTCCCAAATGTAGATTTCCTGCAACAAGCAACAGAATTCTACTCCAAAAAAGGGAAAATCTTATTATAGGATTTATTAATGGGCAGGAGGATCAATTATTCCATTGTACTCAGAGCCTGTGAGGCCTCATTTGAAGAACTGGATACTGTTTCGGGCATCACATTTTAAGAAATGCAGACAAATGGGAGGCAGTCTAAATGAACAGGAAATAATCTGTGAAGAAATGCTACGTTTGGAAAGCAAAGGCTTACAAGAGACATGATGTGCATACCTATGCTGCCAGTTAAGCAAGTCTAGGTGTTTGTCCTCAAACTAAGTTCACCTACTGTATTGTTTAGCATGGTTTGCATGTAAGCACCTCTTAAGAGGGTTCCTCAGCCTGAGCTCCAGAGCTTACATAGGTGGTATCTTGAGGCTGTTCAGCATAGTGTCAACCTCAGTTGTTTTATGCAATACAGACTGAGCTAAGATGTGTCTGAGGATGCTCAGGCCAAGCCCTCCAGTGAATATCCCAATGACAATATGTTCCAAGTTACAAGCAGACTATGACAGAGCTAAGGCCAGCAATGTGAGGAAAGAGCAGATGCCTCAATGTGTATAAGCATGTTTTTGTGTAAATTCAGGACCTTGTGGTGCAGATAAGTCTTCCAGGGGGCAAAAGCTGCTCTAAAGGAGGCAGTATCTGGCTCCTTTTCCGGACTATTGGGTAATGAGAAAGAAACAATCTGTTTCTTCTGCAGAAAAAAAAAATATAGAGAGAGGTTGATCAAGAGGAAAAGCTTTCTAACTGCAATGGCAATGACACATTGGAAAAGTCTGGTGGGAATGTTATAAGAATTCCTCAATGAAAAGAGCTCATGAACAACTTAGACAAATACTTGTCAGGAATGACCTGGGCAAACTACATCCTGCCTCAGTGCAGGAGGCTGAGCTAGGGAGCACCTTGAACTCCATTCCAATCTTGTGTTTTGATCCTTCTCTGTTGCTGAGGGAGAACTAACTGTTCATGCAATGCAGCTTATCAGATCAGCCAAAGGAGCAAGACCTAATAATTCCTTGCCAGACTTACAGGCCCTTGGCATTTTGCTTGGAATAGCATCTCTGATGTTTTAACTTTTATTTTAGAGAGAAAATCATCAATGATTTTGGGAAGATGTAAAACTTTCCCTAAACAGCAGAACAGACAATTAGATTCTACTTTAAATGGATGCCACTTTTGCAGAAAGAACTACACTTGGTCACTAAAAGCTGGAGACTGCTGCCAGGCTTTAGGTTCCCCCTTCACTGTGAGGGGATGATTTGCAAGCGGCAGTCTTTTATTTTTGTTACAAACAAAAGTCCAGCACAGTGTGTGACTGTGGATGGAGTCACCAATGCAGTTACACTGGTGTTGGTGCTAGAGCTTGTCTTGGAAGGGAAGCTGAACAACAAAAAGCAAAGCTCTCTAATAATATTAAATCATTCAGATTAGTAAAGATGGAAGACAAATGCACACAGTGGCAGAAAGATTTCATGACTCTGAATGACTGGGAAGTAAAAGAGCAGATGAAATTCATTATAGCTAAATATAAAGTGGTGCACATGGAAAACTAATCTCAAATGTACATACAGTGATGGGTTTTGATCCAATTGTTAGAACTAGATCTTGGAATTATATTCGATGGGCCTATGAAAATGGCATTTCAATGCTCAGTAGCGGTCAAAACAAAGAGAATGTTGCGATTACGAGGAAAAGGACAGAGAACAAAACAATAAGGATTATGTCACCAAATAAATCCTGGTGCAACTAAATCTTGAATACTGAGTTCGGCCCTTGTTGCTTCCCACACAAACCCTTATATTAATAGGGATAAATTGGAATTTTAAAAGGTACAGAGAAGACACGCAAGGAAAGTTAGGTGTTTGAAAGGGATTTCATATGAAGAACAAGTAAATAGACTAGGATTCTTCAGGCTGCAAAAAGGAAGCCTGAAGAGGGATATGAGAGAGGCTTATAAAATCGTGAATGATATGGAGATGTTGAAGAGGGAATGATTGCACTCTAACAAAAGTATTCAAGGGCATAAAATAAAATGAGTAGATGCCAAATACATAAAAGGAGGTAGTTCTTTGTGCAGTGTGGTTTGAAACGCTTTCTTCAGTTTGCAGGGGTTCAAAAAGCGATCGTATTCTCTTATGAGTGAGAAATTCACTGAAAGTTGTTAGATACCACCCTCATTCAGAAAAAAAAAACCAAACTAAGCTATGAATTACTAGAGCTAAGGAGATTATTCTTTACTGTATATTTGCCCTGTTCTTCTCTAGACATGTCTCATAAGTGAAGTGATGATTCGGGGCTAACCGAAACTTTGGTCTGACTCAATACAGCTCTTCTTCTGTTCTTATACTTTCTAAAACACGTGCATTATCCAACTGTCTCCAAAATGCAGCTGATTAAATCACCCTTCTGGCTTGCCACTGACAAGGCACCATACCATCCTTTCCTCGACTGCCTGATGTTCACGTTGTGAAATTCAAGCTTCTTCAGTCTTCTTCCCAAACCCTCACAATTCTTTTTCCTCTCAAATTTTCTGTCCATCCATATTTCACATTATCTCCGCATACCAAACTTGTAGCCCCGTGCACCCAGCAGTAGAGTCTGGCTCACCCAATTGCGTGTTGTTTCTGTGCTCATTTTCTCCTCAGTAGAAAGATCTCTGTTAAAACTGCTCTTCTGCCCTCTTTCACCTCATCTCATCTCATCTCAGTGGTCTGATAGGGCAAACCTTGTCTCAGTCCTCTATTCTACTCTCCTTTTTTCTCCTCTGTGCTCTTCTTGCCTTTTTTTTCCCTCATGCTTCTTCTCAAACAGTATGTCAGCTAGTGTTAATATTTATTTAACAGGATCAAAAAGGAATACAACCAACCGTTCAATTCAAAAATGTATTTTATATTCATAGACTTTTTTCACTTCCCTGCTTAGTCTGTAAATATATAGCAGCTGGGTGCATTTGTTGTCTCTTGTCAGTGTTGACACTGATTTTTCTCTGTATGTTGAAGTTAATGGAAAGAAAAAAACCCATCTATCTAGTAAATATACTATACATGAGATGTGGATAGCCATGAAATAAATTCATACATCATCTGCCTTTGACCACTATACCAGCTCAGTGCCCTTTAACCCATCTTCTCAGACTAACTGCAATATTTCAGACCTTGAAAAAGCAGAAGGCAGCTAGCATTTAAAATAAGGTATCCTGAAAATATAATCTTCATTTCTCAACCTTATTTCCTCAAAATCTCCTTCTAAATTTGTCTTGGCTTCAGGCCATGAATAGGCCAGATTCGGTCTGCATCATTATTTTTTCTTCTCTATATAAAAACCTACGGAACTTTGTTTTATGGAAGTCATAGGAAAAGAAATCTGGCCTTATCTTAGGATAAAATTAGWTTTTTGTCTCTCAGTGGGATATAAAATGTATCTTATAGACTCAGAAGGTTCCATGATATGAAACTATTCACACTGGGAAGTTATTTCTGTATAGAGAATATTATTTTGTATCGAAAGTATATTGAAAAAATATTTTAGAAATATGTGTGGGACTTTTAGAATGGCTTCATAGAAAGGGACACCTGGGGGGGCATAAGGATGGGAATGTATGGTTGATAGGATCAAGAACATCAGTCTCAAACTATTTAACATTCCAGGTAACRGACTAAAACAGTGCAAAAAGGAGATGTATACTTAACACTTACTTAGTATGCCCAACTTCTTTACATGTGAGTAATAGTCTCACTTCAAACATACGTTGCAAAAGGTTTTACACTCACTACTCACCCTCATGTATTTTCTTTGTGTATGACATGCACAGTCTCTTACATCTGATTTACTGCTTTCACACTGCTTTTAAGTTCAGCTGTAAATCCTGTAGCCGATACGATGTGACAGAGTGGTTCTGGAATTAAGCAAGGAGTCTCAGTCACATGAGCAAGTTTTACTGACACTGAGCTGTTGCAGGATACACCAATCAGTGCAAACTAGAGAACAAACCACTTCAGACTGACTGCATTTCAGCACAAGCAAGGGCCACACTGCTGACTAAGATATCAGAATAAATTTCTTTTCTTATGGATATTGTTACAAGGTTATTAGTGACCACAAGGGAATGGAGACAGCTTCTCGCCTCATTCAAAGTATAGACCCTATAATKTTATACCTACGCCAGTATCCTTAACTCAAGAGTTATAACCATATCTTTAATTCCTTCTCCTGCTACTTTTGTCCTTMTTCAAAGAATAAATGTTTGATTTCATGTACCACATGCAATGATTTGAGTTCAGTGGGCATTGGTGTTTTTTAAAAGAATTAGGGCTTTGGAATTCCAGATTCTATGTTGATTGTAAGGACACTGCGATGTAAGTGGAAGAAAGGAAGAGACATGTCTCATTGGCTTAAGAGAGGTGGAGATATTGTATTTAGGTTTTACATTCAGCAACCAAAAATAGAGTCCTACGTCCAGTTGTTGTGAACTAACCTAGCCCCACTGAAAACCCAAGAAACAGGCATTGATGTTGATTTACCACGTTACAAGGAAATGTGAAGTTGAAGTGCACTCCAGGCAAATCCTTGTTCAATAAAGAGGAAGAAAAACTATCAAATCAGTGCTACTCCATCAGGTACGCTCCATTTTGCAATGCATTGACTAGCTGAGTTAGTGAGTCACAGACATAAACAGAACCGCTCCTTCCACTGTACCAATGACATTAAAAGTGCCCTGTTTTCAAGTGTGATGTGATTTATGACCTTGCTCCAGAGCTCAGCACCATAGAAGTTTAGCATATACAGCTGGAAAGACCCCCCTCACCCCCCAGCATTTAATTGTAGAACTGTATTGTCACCTACTATCAGCTGTATGATTTACGTAATCTACTAAATCTAGCAGTAGTCTTAATTTGCAATAAATGAGCCACAGCTATGCAAAACGTGATATTTGGTCCTCTCTGATATTTACACAACTAATTAGTACTAAACTATATGTTTGTCTTTTGCATTGCTTTTGCAGACTGTTGGGGAGGGAGCCATGTGATAAATTGCATTTATTATATATGTAGAACTGCCTTACTTTGTTCCACTATGCATTCTGCTTATATGTCAGCCCAATGAGTTGCTTCAAACAGTTACGCTTTAGAAAAATGGATTCAAAAAGATCGGGCTATCACAAAAGAAGTTTTCTCCTTTTCTCCAGCATAGAATTTTGTGCCCCAAATTACATGGAGAATGCAGATCGCGTCTTATTAAATATTGCATCTGTGATATAGTTAGATACAGTATCTCCTAACTCATCAAAATGAAGATTACATTTTTATAAAGCTGATTTGTGAATGAAGAGTCAGAACCTGGAGACTGTGGATAAATGCTTTCAGATAGATGGTGCAGTATAAGTCTATCCATAGATAAGTCAGGAAACAAGACATTCTTAGAATATAGCAGGAATAATGATTTCTGTGAATTATCATAGTGCTTACGATTGCTTTAGATTAGGTGGGATTTAGGCATAGCTGGAGTTACCAATACAGAAATCAATTATACAGGCCTCAAATAGCCAACTAAAGAATGATCTCTCTAAAGATCAGGCAGTAAATATTGCAAGTCGTAGCTCACAATATTTTTATTTTCATTTTTTGTTGCTACTCTTTAGTCTTTTAAGGTACTGTTCCAAAAAGTATTGTAGGATTAACAGAAATTTTATTTGTTGTTAGATTAACTTTATGAACCCTTTCACTAAACTGTGAGGATTTCATAATTTATGATGTTGTAACTTTCAGCACTGGATGAAGTGCTGGATGTAGCACTCGTTAAATGGAAAATATTTATGGGTCATGATTTGGGAAGGACAAATCCTACAGTTTATTAGCAACAAAGTGAGATAAGAAGTACAGCAGAAATAATATGATATCACAAAACATGGAATATATAAAGCCTATAGCAACCTAAATCATGACATACAGCACAATGTAGCATTACAGAACACACAATGCAAGATAACACATATATTCTACTGCAGAATTTAACATTTTTCTTTCACTGTTTTTAATACATTTTGGCAAAGAAAATTCTACACTGCAGGAAAGAAAAAAAAATTCTATGCTACATAGACTTTTTTTAAGTGAGATCATTTGAGTCTGCTTCATGCCTTGAAATGTAAGCTGTTTGGGGACTGTAATACCTAACATATACAAGAGAATACATATAAAAACATAAAAGGCATAAGGATGTAGGAATTTATGAGTTGTCAACATACAGCTAGTCTAGTACTTTGTATCTGAGCCTGGCTAGCACCAGAATTTTCAGGAAATTTGTAAGAGAAATCTGTCAGAGCCATGAGGCTATAATAAACAGAAAAGAAGCAGTGCAGAGTTGCAGCAGTTACTGAGCAAAAGTCGGCTGATGGTTACAGTTATATGGTTATACCTATGATCAGACTAACTAGTAGCTTCAGGAAGTTAAGGCACTGTGATTTGTGTAACTACTGGGACAAAACTGTTGTGGAATGTTGTGGACTTTGCCACAAAATGTTTGCAAGCAGTATTTATATGGACTCAAATGTGGCTGGACAAATTTACTGAAGAAAAAAGAACTGTGAGCTGTTCAATCCACAAACCACTTCTCGGTGAGCAAGTCCCTGAGCCGCAATCACAGGGAGTGAGAAGTTATTCTGGGGAAGTGTCATGGAATGATTACTGTTTTCTTATACACCTGCAGAGATGGTCATTCTTGAAGATAAGATAGCAGGCTGCACAGACGTTCCTGACCTGGTACAGACATCTCTTATGTTCTGAAGCTCAGAGTGAAAATGGAAATCAAAAGCTCACAATCAGAACAGAAAGAACTGTGGAACGAGGAGAAAATCAAGTTATGCGTCTGTCGGCAGTTGTCAGAGCACTCTGAGCTGCTGATACAGTTCTGTTTCAGTAGAAATCCTAATAAGACAGCATCTTGAATTACTGTCTCCATATTCTTAAAGCATTTTATGTTTTCCCCCAGATCTCTGGAGACAAAATATCTGCAAAGTTGTTTTTATAGAGGAATGTTTTCCATTCTGTTAATCAACCGGATACAATGGAAGAAGCAACAGCTTTAACAACTGAGTTTGCTACAAGTATGTTGACAGACACTTATTAGAAACAGCAGCTGAAGTATTAACTGCTGCAAAATACACACACTAGGCCACTGTTAAGGACAGAGGGAGGATATTAGATTTTCTTCACTGTATGCAACACTCATCTTTAAAGCACCACTTCATCTAATCTCTTACAGCCGATCAAGCTAATGTGTTGGTGAACAGTAAAGCTCTGTTTCCTGTTACAATGTCACCAAATGCTTGGGAAGCTTAGAGAGAAAACAAGTATCCCATAGACTGACATTTTGACATTAGCTAATGTTTAATTACTGGGAGCAGCTTGAGGAAAAACGGTATGTAGGCTGCCGGTATATATATTGTAGCACTCTATTCTGGGGGAAAAAAAAGTATTTTGCTTCTTTGGTCTAGAGGTGAGCAACCCATCTATCCTTTTGCTTCTTTTGACGTAGTGTGCATGCTGGATGAGGTACAGTCTGAGACAGATGTTTACTTCTCATGGTTACAAATGTATATGCAGGACTAGATACTGCAAATGGTAGTACAAACCCTGCAACCAGTCCAGAAGCCAGGCACAGGTCAAGCAGGTTGTGGGTCCTCAAGAAATACCTCACCTTCCTGCACTCACCTGCAGATTTTTTCTTTCATGTCTCTGAACAGATTTTCTAACAACGTGTGTCCAAAATGCAATCCTGCAAAGACGTTCTAAAGAGCCACACTATGAACGCTAACTTCAGGCCCCAATTCAGCAAATATGTACCTAAGCGCTTTGCTGAATCAGGCTCTCAATTGTATTGAGGTAATGATCCCTGCAGGAAACCTGAAAGGTGATTATCTTTCTCCATTAGTAAAGTCTTTCTATACCCACACAAAAGATAAGGAATGTGTTCAGCCCAAGGAAGGGATGAAACGGATGAATGAAATAGGTCTCTTGCAATTGCATTTGGTCAGACATGATGGCTGTAAATTGGTCTTAATAATGAGCAAAGGATAACATTATTATACCACATCTCATTGCCAGTAGAGGCAAGGATACTAGGGTGAGTGACAACTACATCTGTCACAGGCAAGGGGGTCTAAAGAAAGCATCAGAGAGCTAGTCATCCCTGTCTTTTCCATTTTAGCTGATTTCAACCATATCCACCATAGCCCTTGGTATCTGAAATAAACGGATGTGACTCCACTTTACTCTGTGTCTGTTAAAAGATCTTTTGCTGCATAAATAGTCTGATGAAAAGGGCAGCATATAAAGGGGAGCTTCATTTTACTGGAGGCATTACTCAAAGAGAAAACCGTTAGAGATACACAAGGGCCCACTGACCTCCTGAAAACTCCGGAGCRTGTGGGTATAATTTGTGAGTACCATATATCCTGCCATGTGTAGCTCTGCCTCTGTCCTACAACAATTGGAGGTAAAGCCTCAGAGGAGCCAACTCAGAGATCCCTGCGGCAGGAGGCAACGGGGCCTCGCCAGTTTAAGGCTACTGCCAATCACCAGCGCTATCACTTGCCAGACATTGACAGGGATGTGAGAGAGGCCATACAAAAAAATAGTGTCTAATTCAGTTCAGTCTCCCAACTGCTAACAACCGTTACTGTGTTGCTAAAATGATTTATCAAAAAGGACTAGTATGTTGAATTTGGACTATCTTTTTTTGTCAAAACCACTGGAAATGTGTATATATATTTTAATAAATTGAAATTGTGTATCTATATCTCTCTATATATGCACATACACACACACACACACACACACACACACACACACACACACACATATATATGTATACACATACATACAAGGGGAATACTTATTCCCCAATAAATATTGCAATGTGACATCCTGGGACTAAGAGTGAACTTGTTCAACGATTTTTCTTTGTAAAAATGAAAAATTTGTGGAAGGGAATTGCAATATTCCTTCAGTCTGAGGGTGAGCTGCAACATAATGGAAATCGTGTTTCTGCATGCGTCGGTACCACTTAGCAGACAAGACCAAATAAAACAGAACTGTGGTCTGTCACTCACAGTCGTGCTCACTTTCGTGGAGCTGAACAGACTCAATCCAATGAAAACCTAAGGCCTCAGCCCTGCACTGGGAAGTTTTAGCAGAAGCAGGAATAACTCCGTAATCTCAGTGAATGCGCTGGTCTAGATTGCTAGTTAACTGTCCTGCTCTCGATGCAGTTGCATTTAGGGCCACGATTTTATACTACTCCTAAATTAGCAGATAAATACATGGCAATGCAGGACATTTGTGACATCTCTTGTATCRCCCATGACTCCCTCTTGAGAAAGTCTGGGATTGACTGGGCTACTCTGGGAGCCTCGTCGCCCGTTCTGACGAAGAGTGGATAAAGTTACGGTCGGTAACCGGCCACCCGGCAAGTAAAGGTGCAGCACACGAGCCTACCTACAGAGCAAGACACCAGMAAGCAGGAGAGGGAACAAGGCATCAGCGGATGGATCCAGGGGCGACGTCAACCCAGCGTGGTGGAGCTGGTTGGGGGAATTCAGTGGGGCCCGCGAGCAGCTCTGGGCACCGAGGCGCGGGCGCGTGGCGGAGGAGATGCCGGGCTGCGTCTGGAGGGGGGATGAGGAAGGGCTGGTGGCTCCAGTGTGGAAGTCAGAGTTGAAATGCAAACAGAAATATCCCAGCCGAGGGCTTTTTATTTAGACACTGAGCTCAGGGAAGTGGTAAAAGCAGCGGCCACCTGTTTGCTGAGCCAGAAGGGGCATTTCCCTGCCGCAGCGTCTGGGGGCGCGTCCCCTCCCGCCACGTCGTTGTCCCCTCCGCCTGCCATGAGGAGGGCGGGGGGCTCGGCTTGCCCGGCTCCCCTCGGCGCCCGGGGCAGCTGTAAAAGCACCAAAACACGCGGGAAAGCCCGGCTGCGAACGGCCCGGGAGCTGCTCCCCGCCCCCACCACCCTCCTGCCCCCCTCAGGCTGCTGCGCCACAGCCGCCTCAGCCCCCTCGGCCCGCGGCGCCACAGCCGCCTCAGCCCCCTCAGGCCGCT
>NW_020450762.1:119441-169258 GCF_003343035.1 Apteryx rowi
CCCCGCGCCCGCCGCCCCGGCCCCGCTGCCGCCCGGGCCGCGCCTGCCCCTCCGCCTCCGCCTGGTTCCGCTCTGTTCTCTTCTCTTATTTTTTCTCTTTCTTTTCTTTTCTCTCGTCTCTTTTCTTTTCTTTTTCTTTCTTTTTTCTTTTCTTTTATTTCTTTTTTCCTTTTCTTTCTTTTTTCTCTTTCTCTCTTTTTCTCTCTTTTCTTTCTCTTATCTCTCACTTTCTCTTTCTCTCCTCTCCTCTTCTCTTTTCTTTAATTTTCTTTATTTTTCTTTTACTTTCTCTCTTCTTTCTTTTCTGATCTTTTTTCTCTTCATTTCCTTTCTTTTTCTTTTTCTTTTTCTTTTTCTTTTTCTTTTTCTTTTTCTTTCCCTCTTTCTCTTTTATCTCTCTTTCTCTTTCTCTCTTTCTCTTTTTCTCTTTTTCTCTCTTGTTCTCTTCTCTTCTCTTCCCCCCTCTCTCTCCCTCCCTCTCCCTCTCCTTCCTTCTCCCTCCTTCTCCATCCCTCCCTTCTTCTCTTCCTTCCCTGTTTTTTCTCGGAGGGCGTGGGAGATGCAGAGTTCCCCCCTCTCCTCTCTGCCGCCAGCGTGCGTGTGCGGGTGTGTGTGCACGGCGCGATAGGTGTGCGGGTGTACGTGTGTGTGCGGGTGTGCGCGGGTGTGCGTGCGGGTGTGCGTGTGCGTGCGCTGGTCCCTGCGCGCCTGTCGCCGCAGCGGGTCCTGCCGGCGCTGACACCTCGCCAAGCGCCTCTCGGCTCCGTGCCGCGCTGGAGCCGGCAACAGTTAGCAATTTTGGTGGTGCTGTTTTTGCACAGGTAAGAGGACACTTTGGGTTTTGCAAGCCTGGCACCAGGGCACTCTGCCCCCAAACATAACCCTTTTTCTCTCCCTTTCTTTCCATTTTTTGCTTGCACGCACAGGCAGCTTGAGTACAGAAGAATTTTTTTTTTTTTTTTAAGTATGCAGACATGCAGAAACAAGATCTGTCATGTAAAAAGGAAATCCAAAAAGGAACTGGGTTAAATTATACTTAACCCATTTTTTGGTTTTAAATTTAGTCAACAAAGTTTTTAGACGGTCTGCAGACTCTGCTAGGTGAGTCTGTCAGCTCAACTCCGGTCTGGTTCGAGCCCGACCCCGTGGACCAGCGGATGGGGAGAGCCGTGTGCTAAAGCAGAGACTGARGAAGGGGTAATGCCCTCCTTGAGGAAAGCCATCAGAAAAGGCTAAAGCTGACAGGAGCTTCACAGATGTCAAAATTGCCTTATAATTACTCTTTTGGGGGTTGATTCTCCTGGTGGTATTTGCCTTGGGGTTTTGGTGACCTAACACCTTCTTGTGTTGTGTTTTGTGGCACTTCTTAGGTTTCTATCCGCACGTGGGAATACCCCGGCAAGTTAACAGGATAATGTTTTCTTCAGCTCTCATTTATTATGAATGTGCTCTGTATCGCTTTCTTGCTAAGCTAAGCAGCCCCTAAGCTGCCCAGTTCATCAGTTCTCTTTCACTTTTATATCTTTACATAGCTAATGCTCTTAAAAAGTGTGCTGTTACAGCTGACACTTCGCAGTCATTGGTATGCACACAGTGCTGTGTGTGTGCGTGTATTTTGATTAAGACCTTAAAATAACACAGCCCATCTGCTCAGCGTGGACACTAACAGAGTGCTGCTGAGGAAGATGCACCTGCAAAATCTGTGCACGTAACTGTATGCTTAATTTCCATCCAAGATTACTCTAGATGCACGCATGACTCTTATTTTTTTCTATTATAAATGCCTGTTCAGACATCTGGCTCAGGGGACTTTAAGGATAAATACTATTTGATAAAGTAGTAGGGACAGTTTCTCAAATAGGTTAGGCAAGCAATTGCAAGGCTGAGTCCACCTCAGAAGCTCCATGACTTTTTTTTTTTTTTAAGAGCAGGAGTTTTTGACAGTAGTTTTTACTGAAATTTCAATTCTTCTCCCAACCGGCATGCGTATTTTCCAGTATGATGCTGCAATTTTGAATATACAGATAATACAGTTCAGATGTGCTTTGTCCATTATTAGGAAGGTGCTTGGAAGTACCTGAATAAGACATTTCAAGTGTGTGAAAATATATGTAATGAATTTACATCAGTGAAGTGTTTACAGAGTATTATTACCAAAGGAAGCTGTGAGTAAGGATTGTAGATTTGCTGTGTTTCTTAAAAAGTTGCGTTGTGTTGCTGTGGCTCATAACAAGGGTCAACGTGGTAGTTTGGAACTGTTTTTGGTGGAAACAGAGGCTCAGGGATGTTAAGAGTCACATTCTGAACGCAGTGACGGATGGTCTACCAACAGTGCCGTAGAACGTCATCTGGTTTTGGGTAGGATTGCTCAAAGTACCTTGCAGAAGAACGCGCCTCAACACTTTGCAAAGTTTCAGTGGAAACCAGGTTTTCTGCCTTCCAGAGCAGTAAATGGCGCCGCTCTGTCCTGTGATCAGTTTGGGGCCAAATCTTGTCTTGGCTTCGAGGGAAATTTCGATTTGTCATGCTGCAACATTTTCACCTAAAACCTGCTTTGTTTAATCACTGCTGGGTGATGGCAATTCCTCCCTTTAAGAAAAAAAAAATCATTCTTAAACTCTTCCCCTTTCTCATAGTGAGGAACAAAACCTTGAAGAAAAAACCCATGTTAGAACAATGTCTTGTCTGTACCACCATACTTGAATAGTACAGGTGATACTGAGCTATGTCAGCTGTTCTGGGCAATGTCAAATTTTCCAATTCTTTTTTTTCTTAGATAAACTGTAATTATGCATTTTCCCCCACTACACTGAAATATGCCATGCAAGCCTTTCCAACTCTGTTTTCCCTAATGAAGAAGATGTGGCAGTGCATTTTTGCCTTTACAATTAGCTCTTTAGATAGTAGCTATTCCTGCAGATCTTTCTTTGGCTAAACGGATCTGAAGGCAGTGATGTTGGGTCCTTACTGAATACTGCTCACTTTGTATGAAGGCACTGCCAACTATTATGAAGATGTTTTAGAGCATAAGAGCTCACGTTGTGGAAACTAGGGATGGGGAATGGATCCAACATCTCCAGAAAGCACTAAATCATAGATGAGGAACTGGGTACGTTTTAAAATTTTAGTAGCAAATGTGGGTAGAACAGGAAAAGAGCATGAAAATGAACACATTGGAAACAGTCTGGTTACGCTTGAAAACAAGTTCTTTCTCTGTGTTAATTTGCTCTATCTTCTACTTCATTTTACTTGGTGTTTTCTTCATGGCTTGTTCCAGTTGCTGCTGAAGGTTTTGTGATCTCCTTCGATGGAAGTGGCATCAGGCTTCTGAAGTTGGCATAAGCAAACCCAGTCTGAGACGACTGTGTCCCAGCTCAGTTAGTGSAGCCAAGCTGCGGCTTGTATTTTGCAGTGAGAGAAGCTTCTGCAAAGTTCTCTGTTTGTGCTTTTGGAAGATTTACACCTCTTAAGCCGTGCTTGAAGTTGTCTGCTCAAGCTGTGCTCAGACTTACACTCTACACTTGGCAAGACAGTAAGGCTTCTGAAGTAATAAATCATAAGATTTAGGCTATTTTATAATTCTCAGTTCTAAAACTGAAAAACTCTGCCCAGGTTTTGGGGTGTTTTGCTRGGGGGAGGAGGAGTTGGTCCTAACAGTCTCAGTTTAAAAATTACATCAAGAGGCAGTAAATTGAAGGCGAAATTAAGGATTTTTGCTTTAACGTTAGAGCCAAAAACCCCAGTGGACTACAGTCAGAGGCTATGGACAACGAGCGTTGCTCTGGCACTGCTGCTGGCTGCTGCACAGCCTTTAGCCAGTCACTTGAGCTTTATGCGGCGTCAATTCTTCTGGCTGTGGATGAGGGATAACCGAGTAAACCCACATTAGAAGCAAGTCTTAGGTCGACTGTACTCTGAAATGCTAAAAAAAGAAAAAGGTTTATTAATACAAAGCATTCTTAGTTCTTACTGAGTTATATGTTCTGTAAGGATTGGCAACATTTTCAGAAGTAAGAT
Organism: Apteryx rowi; assembly: GCF_003343035.1. Taxonomy (NCBI): domain Eukaryota; kingdom Metazoa; phylum Chordata; class Aves; order Apterygiformes; family Apterygidae; genus Apteryx; species Apteryx rowi. Next base: position 123,459 of record NW_020450762.1, read on the forward strand.
TCCAAGTAGATTAGTTGGATCCAATTTTTGGGAGGTATGGAAKGACTTTCTGTTGTGGATCCTGGAGCATATCACCAGCTGAGAAAGTGTGGCAAATGGCTCTGGCAGACGTGTTTTATGGGGAGGAATGAGGCCCTGGGGATGAGATTTACACCGGCATGGCTCTGAAGCCACAAAGAGTAAGGAATCTCCAGAATGGGGCAGGCAGGCTCCCTTTTTTCTCCAAGACAAGCACAAGAAGCCACCTTACTGAGTTTCCAGCCCACTTCCATGACTGTTACAGTGTGTCTCTACTCCATTTATTGAGGAATATGGATAACATTGTCTTCTCTTTGGAGATGGTAATAAAATACTGAGAACCCTAAACCCCGTTTTTCCATCTCAGGACCTTTTCCCTTCTTATCTCCCTTGTCCTTGCTGGTGTGAGGGTTTCTTTCTCAGCATCACACACAAAAAAAAAGACCTGTGAAGATTAAATAGCTGATGCTTCACCTAGCAAGGAAAAGGTATGCATGCATTATTATTGCCTTTAGAAAGCTGTTTAAGAACTGGCAGTAGGTGGGTAGATGGTGGGTACATGGCTAGCTAGGGACTTGCGSTGTAGACCAGAGTTTTAATCTGGAGTGGGGAAAAGAAGAAACAACCCACCTCTGTAATAAACGTTACTGAATACAGTACGTATACAACAGATAAGTTACTTCCTAGTGATTTGAGGGAAATTAATTTAACTAAGTGTTGCATGTAGTGAGATAGCTTTTGTTTCCTTGTGCTGCTAGGAACAGCTTAAAAAGCAGACTTTCTTCGCTTAGCAGATTGAAGGGTGAATGAGTTGCCATTCATTTAATTTACTATATTGAGCTTTTCATGGCAGATGCCTGGTATCTTTGTATATAAGCAACCAACAGGAGCCTGGGATTTCTGGACATATTTTGGCTTTAAAAGGCTTATTGCTGTTAAACAGTATGAATAGTCTTTAAAAACTTTATATTTTCTCCCTTGCAGGGAAAAAAATTAGCAATGCATAGAGGGCAGACTGGCCTCAAGCCCTGCCTGGTACCTGCYTGAAAATCCTTGTGCTATAGGAATAGGAATGCAACCCATCTGGAGAGCCCCATGAAAASATACCCCACCTCCCTCCTCCAAGGTGGGTATAGGTGTAGAGCTGGCCAAAAAAGTGCAAAACTCGGAGTAGTTTTGGTTACAAGTCACAAAGCTTCTTCAAGCTATGCTAGCCTTGAAAATGCATTAGGAATGAATGAGATTTACTTATGGGTCACRTTTTGTGAGTGCCGTCAGTCCTGATTATGCATGCTGTTGCTTAGATTTCCTTTGCTTAGGGAGAACTGATACCGCAGAACTTATTTGCTATGCAGTAGACATAAGCTATTCTTTCCCAGCTTATCAGAACCTATTTACTTTGCATTGATTCAGTTCCTTAGAAAATAATCTTTGATTCTTTGCAGAATAGAAGGATCCCTTGAGTTTGGTCTAAGCAACTGAATTTGATTATTGTTACACACTGAATATTGATTTTTAAGTGATTTTAATGGGAGGTGTCAAAACTACCATATTTTAGGTCATATTAGAAAGGAAGTTTAAACTATTGACAGTTTAAATATTTTTGGACCCATGCTCTTTGATCTAAGCTTAGCCAACACTTGATTGTTGTTTGACTGCTTATTACTCAAGTGCAATTTTTGCGGTTGCTGTTTGCTTAACCATGTTGAATTATATGTCTATTGGCAGAGTCCAGGTATTTCTTTCCAGAGCATACAGGTTTATATTGATTGTGATAAAAAGAAGGCATTTTGCTTATCAATTACAATTACTCTCTCTGAGCTGCAAAATTTAGACTGAGAGGACCAGGGGAATTTCTGTTGGCCTGAGATTTAGAACAAAACTACTTACCCTTTGTACTACAGAACTTCTATAATTGCAATTTTATCAGTAGATAAAGGCTAGAAATAATCTRCATGAACTGTCTTGATTATCACTGCAGTTCTTAGAAATAAAACAGCATCTGGCAGCTATTGCCAAGCAGTTTGTGCAGTGGGGATCCCTGGAACCCTTTATCCATTTCAGAGGTAGGACACAGCTTCTGCTCTTCAGTGAGTGAAATACCCTAAGGAAACTATAAGGTAGGAAAGCGAGGAATGCATGGTTTGCAGTCCAYTGTAATACTTGATAAGAGAAGGGTACTCAGTGCTGACCTTTGCAAAATATGCCAGAAAATATTCAACAAGCTCCATTGGTTCGATCTAGACAGGGTCATCAGTGGCACAGTGGTTGTAACTCCTGACTGGAGAATTGATTCAGCCCTTGCTAAGAGAGAACAGGGCACGACCCTTCGGGAGCATCTGAAGTTCAGGTCTCGTGCAAGCACTGACAAGGCTCAAATCAACCCAATTTATAAGACCTGCAGTGTCACAGCCTAGGATGCCCTCGGTCCGAACATGGGACCTGATGATCTAGTTCTGCAATGGCTTCAGTAACTTCTTGTTCTTGCAGCAGAAAGAAAAGGCATTCCTTTTGTAAAGGAAAACATTTTAGAATGATTAACAGAACTGCTCAACYGCTCTGGGAGGCCAGGGCAGTACTGAATTACTCTTTTCTAACAGATGGGTTGACAACCTTTGTTTGAGTCTGACATTTCATAACCCACCTCGTGCTTGAGCTGTTTCAAACCAATTTTCCCCCRATCCTGATTTGCTGTTTAATTATAGTTCCACCTGTAGTGTATTTCTAAGAGCTGTTTGTATGTTTTCTGGAAGCTTTTCTTAATTATACGGGTAAGTACTTTTATGATTGATTCCTGAAATTAAAACAGTCTACCACTGAGCTTATTTTAGCTTCTTTCTTTATCATCCCTTGGGTTTATTACAGAATGCAGTGTCTGTTCTTTTTTTCACTCGAGTTATTTGTGCATTTCAGAGTACTTTCTTCTTCTTCTCCTTTTTAATTCACTGTTCTGTCTCTCTTATTGCCTTTTTCATCTTTTTCCCTCTTCAGTAGATTCCTCTACAGWCATATTTTCTTCCCTTAACATCCTTTTTACTTCCCTTAACAGCTGTTTCCAGACTACAGGCCGTGACCCCAAGAAGGCTATGGCAGTTATGAGTGGGTTATAAAATTAAGTTGCTAATTTTGGATGTGGCGATACAGGGAAGTCTTAGAAATGCTGCTCTCCAGGACTCTATCCCATTGTGCTAGGAGCTGTATACTCACATAAAAAGGGATCACCTTTCCCCCTAGAGTTTCTGACTTAAGACTGTGGACAACAGGTGACAAAACAAACAGATAAAGCATAAAGTAACCTTGTGCCAGAGTTCCACTGATATGATGAACAACTTAAAAATATTTACTCTTACCTCAACTTCTCATTTCCATGTCTATGTTTTGCTCTCAGCCTGTCTCCCAGAGAGTATTTCTTAAGGTAACAACCCATAAGGCAGTTCCTCAACCAGCCAAGGAAGCCACAGAGAGGAGCTCACAGATACACTGAGTTTTGGGGAGACTGTCCCCTCTAGCTGGAGCAATTGCTGACAGCTTTGTAGGTCTGGAGGATTCATGACAACTACACCAGAAATAAGCAGGAGCAATTCTGAATTACCCAGTATCACTTCTTTTTCATAGCTGTATGCCTTCCTCCTTCTCCTCATTAATAACTTGAGGATTCATCATGCCCTGGGCTAAGTCCTCTTAAATAATCACTGCTGCTTGTAGCATGGATGCCCATAGCCCCAGGGCTGTGACTGTGCCACCAGGCACAGGGTTGTGTGGAGTATAGCCTTTCCTGGCCCTGTCTTGAGCAGAAAGGACCAGTAGTACCAGTAGGTCTGGGGATGGTCCCTTTCATCCCAAAATGTCATCGTGGGTCACCTCACCTAATTCTAGATGTCTGTGATGCAGGTTTCTCCAGCTTAGCCAGACACCCCTGGCTCCCTTTAGAGTCAGTGACGAAAAATAGGAAGTTTTACAGCATGATTCATCTGACCTGCATTAAATGAATTGCTCCCTAGAAGTGTCTGTTCCTCTCTATAGATTATAAAGACACAGTAGGTGGTTTACTCAGATATAGACATCTCCTGTAAATCTCTGGTATTTGGTCAGGTGAATCCCTGTCATATTAATAAAGCCTTAGCATATCATTCAGCAGCATTGCTAGCAGGACTCCATTCCCTATAGGCAAGCTGTGGCGAACGGTGGCTGTTGACCAACGTGCAGCAGCATCTTTATATCAACAAATTAGCACTGAAGAAAAAAAAATCTATTGATTAAAACTATAAGAGCAGTTTAGGTTAGGAGGAGGGCCTGGGAATGTCTGGAATAGCTGTAGCAGGGTGAGGTGACAATTTTATCCCAGGTCGCAGATTTAGGACCTTATATGAGATATGCAGGTGTGACAGTGATGTCATGTACCTAGGTGCTCAGTCCTGTGCAGTCGGGATAGGAAGTATTAGGCTGTTGGGCTGCATGTTATCTTAAAAAACCCTCTTTTGTGTCTCTTCCAGAACCCATGAAGGAGGAGTGATTACATTGGCTTTGGTGAATTCTAGCCTGTGGGTTGATTTAGTCATTCCCCTCACCCTATTTAAGATAATATTGATATAAAGAGAGTGTTTCTCTTGGACTGAAAATGGCCAGCAAAATAGTTGCTGGAGCATGGTGACAGTTTTCTGTGAAACAGACACTTGATCTGAATGTTCTTTTCACTTATTCCTACTGTGAATGGGATAACGTTTATTAATTCTGATTTGTCATTAAGGCACTCCACAAAGCATGGGTTTTCCCTTTGTCAGTCCTAAACTGTTTGCAAAATGGCCTTTTTCTGTGAAATCTTTCAATTAATAACAGTATTATAAACACTCTTAACCCATTCCTAGGTGTGGGGATCCATCCTGTTGTACATACAGCTTTTCTGCTTCATTACCAGCTCTTCTTTTTTTTTAGCAAACTCGTTTGCCTGATCGACTGGTAAGTGTTAATCCCCTCACTATTCTGTGACATGATGCTGTATTGGATAGCAGTGAAGCCGACAGGAGAGTTTTTTTCTCCTTAAATACCCTCCCTAAGAATGGGAAAGGTGAAGAGGCTATTAATCCTCTTTGAATCCTTTACGTCTGTATACTCACAGGATTTGTGAAATCCTGTCTATTAGGCTGTAAACTCTTCAGGAGCAGGGATCATGTCTGGTAAACAGGACACCCTTTGCTCTTATCCCGGTAGAGATAATGTGAGAGTGGAGGTCTTGTCTTCTGGTGCAAGACCTGGACTGCTGAACTGACCTTAATTCCCAGCTTTGTCACAGACTTTCTTTGTAACCTTAGGCAAGAAAAATTGAATCAGTGCCCAAGTTTCCTATGTTGAAAAATGGGAGTTTCACAGAACAGGTGACAGGCCTGGTCATAACTCTTTTCTGATACCTCAGGAATTTGTTTCTAATTCAGTTCATAATAGGGAATTGCTGGGAGATGTATCCTGATAGGAGATTTGAGACATGGCAGCATCTGGAAGATCAGATTAGGGAACATTTTATTTTAGGTCTATAAAAGGCTCACTCTGGAGAAAGAAACTTGAAGAATGGGATGTGGAAGGTGGAAGATGTGGAAGGTAGGCTGTGGAAAACTTGGGTAACTCTTTAGGGCAGAGCCTGACCTTGAATTGTCCAAAAACCTCCAAGGTCTGGTGCAAGGGGCTGTCACTTAAACACAGTTATGCTTCAGGACTGTGTTAGCCAGGAAGGGCCCGTGAATGAGACTTAAGCRGGTGAAGGAAGGATTTGGGGGATGGATTTCTGTACAGGAGAAGCTGGAGTGATACTTGGAAAGGGCCCCAGGGGCTGTGTTGCCCCTAAAAGAGAGGACATGGCAATCTTCTGCAAGAAGTGTGCTTGTAACTCCTGAGAAAGCAGGACAGCTGGATGTGTGCTTGGACCCAAAGGAAAGATTTGGGAGCTAGAAGAGGACCAAAGCTTTCATGTGCCTTCTTCCAAGAGGGCAGGCCTTGTGGCTTTGGTCGCAAGTGATATTCCCCAAATCTGTGATGAATAAGGGCTGTTAGAGGGCCAAACGCAGAATAGTGATAAGCTGTATATCTTCCTTTTCAACCCATACGTAGTCCGTGACACCCTTATTTGTCCTACCATTTGTCTACGTTATTTATTAACTGTCTAACTCCCCTGACTAACCTCTGAAAAACTCCCTCTCAATAACTTTCTGTGTCACTTGGGAGCTGTGAYAGTGCCAAGAGCAGAGCCCAGCACTCCTGAGCAGCAGACCGTAGTGGCTATGGAGGCCTGATAGGTTTTATACTAGGTCTTACTACTGCCTACTCTCTTACTGGGGTTTAAAGAGAGTCAGTTCTCACATGTTTGTGCAAGACCTGCCATGAGGGAAAGGCTAAGTCCCACCTTACACTGCTAATCTAGGAAAACAGCCAYCACTCCTATCTGTGCACTTTAACCACTGACTGCCCTTCTCCAGTGACAGGTAAGACCTTGTCTCAGTTGAGTTACCCGTTCTCTCTGATTTGTGAAAACAAGGTTTCTTTAGCCCTGTCTGAGTTTGGGCTCTTTCTTGCATCTTTGTGTTCAGGCTTCTGGAATTGTTTAAGGTGTGCTGCCTGCTGCCAGGAGCAGAGTCTTCTTTTTTTCGCATCTTACAACTGCTGATTWTTGGGCTGTTTTTATCCTTTAAAAGCCGTTTCATGCACTTTGAAGGAGCCTTGYCCCTTGGTCCTAGGGATTGTGTCATCTTGTTTTTTACTAGAGATGATCCTCTTTAGTTCATGGTTTATCACAAAAGACAAGCTTGTGTCCTTCTTGGAGAAGTCAAAATGAATCACAAAAGACTCTGCATGAATTTCAGCTCAAAATCACTTTGGTGTGTACCCCAACAAGTGAAAAGAATAGGAATTAAAGGCTAAAATTTGCAAAAGTGGCTGTCAGAWATTAGGTATCAGGGACAGATTTTCAAAAGATTGTGCTATTATTTTCTAGGATCAGTACTTGAGTACTTATTAGTCTTATTAACTAATAAAATTATTCTGATGCTTAAAGGAGAATAAACACTTAAATCTTCCTCTAGTGATTTCACTGAAGTACAAGTTGTGAAATGTATTTGAGAAATGGGGCCTCTCATTTGGTGACCATGTATAAAAAGAGTGGCATGCATTTCTGTTTCCGTGCCTGCATGTGTGGCATAGGATATGGGATCCCTGTTCAGTTGAAGAGAAAAATGTTGGTGACAAAAATGAGTAGATTCTCAAGGTTGCAGAGGAAGTCTGGATGGGTGGGAACTCAGATTACTTTATAACTAATTCTGTATTTGAGACACACAAATATATTTCTCCAAGGTCTTTCATTGTATCCCCTGTGTTCAGGGAAAGGGCTCTGACCTTGTTCACACTGATGCTTTCTTAGGCAGGAAAAATAGATTATTTGGGCTATGGTTTAAATGATGACTGAACAGAGTGAAAAATACAGATAGGAAAATTAATGCAATCCTGCCCCTAGGTTTAATGCTTTCTGATAATAAATTCATGAAGTCTGGGAAGGGGTCTGTCACTAGCAATAGTTATCTATGATTTAAGGTATCAATAGTGTGTTTAGTGTTATACAGAGTTAAGTGGAAAATGAATCCCAATTTATTGAGACTTATACTGTGGTTTCTTTACTTAGGGGCAGATTCTGTCATCTCAATAAAAAATTATGGAGTACTTTAATCTGCTAAGAGGTATGCTGAGATACCGGTGGGATTGTCTGAACATTGATCATTTTGCAAGCAGCATTACTAAATCAGCAGGGCTACTGAAGACTCTAGTAATTTCTGAATCCCACAATTTAGGGTGGAAAAAGCATGCTGTCCAAGATGACTTCCAGTGATATGATGGGTTTTACCTCAGATTTCAGTAGGCATACGTGAAGTACTCAAAATACCTGCTATTTTAAATGTTTCCAATAATTTTCAAAATCCAGCTGTTTAAAATTCAGACTTAAATCTTTTTTTTTATAATTGATTATGACCAATTACACAAAAATAATTGCGCTCGGACTGCTGTCTGTAGGAAAAGCAGGTGAGCTGGAATATTGCTGGCAGTATCATTTCTAGCCTGTTGGATCCAGAAATGCTTCAAATCACAGGCTAAAAGCTGCTGTCCTCTGCTCGCCGGTCGGCAGTCTGAATTTCGTGGGTCTTGGCGAATAACCTGTGCACTGCCCAGGGCACCGGTGCCAGTATTCAAACCAGCCCCGCGCCGGGTGCATCTGCCTGCGGGCGGAAGTTTCAGCGGTGCCTACGTGTTCTCCTGGGCCCGGCGGGAGGCGAGCGCCGGCGTCACCCGAGCCGTAATCACGGGAGGCACCGCGCCGGGGATAGCCCTTTCCGCAGCTGTGGTGGCCCTGAGGCTACTTTGGTCCTTGGAAGGGTGCAGCCTTCCAGGGCCTGGTCCCAAGTTCTGCCCACATCCTGCCTTTCCCTGCCAATTTACTCGCAGGGCTGTAGTCTGCGAGAAAGGCGTTCTTCCCTGCCTCGGGACAGAGCTCAGAAGTAAGGTAGGTCTTACGTGGCTGAGAACGCCGCTCCTGCGTGGTAGGCAAAATGATTTCCCCTCCTCTCACTCTTTTCCTCAGTTGGGTAACAGGAGAAAATAGTCCATTCCTAGATGAAATCTTTGCTTTTCCCTTAGAAATGTTCCTTTCACTGTGAGATTCAAGCTATACGATGGCAACGTTGCTATTTATAACCTGTGGTGAAGAGAAATCTCTCATTAAATAAAAGGGTCATCTTAGAGTAGCTGTTGAATAGACTTAAGATGATTTGGTAATATATTTATTTTAAGAACTTGTCCTCTGCAGACGGGTGGGTCAACCTCAGCGTCAGGGTCTGTGCTGCTTCATTCTTACTTTGTTCTAGTGTAATTCCATTTTATTTTGTTTGGTTTGGTCTGTTTTTTTTTTTTTTTGGATTTACACTAATACCTAGAGTTGCAGCTGCACATCGGGATGGAGTCAGGCTCTGAGATCTTGAAGATGTGCTGTTACAAAGAAATAAGTGATTCCTGCCATTTGGAATACGATTAAACTGAAATGTGTTAAGCTTGAATACTTAGCCTGCACTTGCATGATCTTTCCAATAACTCATGTTCCTTTGAAGCCGTTTCATTGTCCTGACTTTCCTGTTCTTGAATTGTTGCCAGTTAAATTGAGTCCTCCTGGTGCAGTTCATAGGCTGCAGTCATAAAGCTGAAGCTCTTTTACACTGGTATGTGGGAAAGAAATCTTTTTGCCTCTAGGATATTAGGAACAAGATGACAACTTGTGAATATTTTCCAGGTATCATAATGCTTTAATATATTGGAATGTTGAATAACAGTGGTGATAACATCACAACAATATGTGAAGACAGACAGTCATTCTGTTGCACAGAATAGCTGCTAGCTTAAGATGGACAAGGAAAATCTTAATGATGAAACCTCTGTTCTATCTGTTAAATTTGGTCTTTGTCTTTTAATTCTTTCAAGCTTAAAGACACTTCATTTGAAAAATATGCAAGAATAGGGAAAACACTAGTCTGATGGCTATTCAGTGGCATTGCTGTGTATATAATTGAATGCTTTATGAAAGTAATGGTCTAACTTTTATAAAAAACACCCCAAAGCAAAGCTTTTAGAGGAATCTAACAGCATACTATGAAAATCTATTTTTTTTTATGATGGTCTCTTTCTAATTAGTGAAGTCACAGATGAGTTAGACAAGCTGTTACACGTGGGTAAATGAATCAATATGTCAAACTAATATGATGGTGTGGAAAGGTAAGAAGGGGTCCGTTGTTAGTGAGAGGAGGCTAGGGGAATGTGAGAGCGGATGTCCCTTGCAGTTATCTCTGACAAACATTTTTCCACAAACTTCGGAAAGGGAGGTCCGTGTCAAGAAGGAAGAGCTCTATTATGGTTTTGATCTTTTCTATGTTTCATGCTTCTCAGAGGGAAATAAAATTCTGTCATCTCAAAAGGGAGACCAAACGTGAAGTGTGAGCGTACTTCTTTCTCAGAGTGACTTCAGACTCAAAGCTGTGGTTCATACAGACAAGAGTACCAGAGCTAAACCTGTAACATTTTTCTATTCAGATGGTGCATTCAAAGAATAGAGGAAACCATAAGTATTCTCACCTGGTCGTAGATAGCTATCTCAAGGGAAAAAAAACCCTTCAACAGTTAAATTTCAAACATGTATCGTATGATGCCAATCATATAGAGAAGACCATCCCACGGAAGGGCATAGTTTATGTGAGATGAACAGAGTATAGTGTATAGAACAGAGAACAGAGTAAAGTGTATGAACAGAGAATATAGAACAGARCTTTCATATTTCAAGTAGTGTTGAAGTTTATTGCTATACTGCACTTTGCACTGGAAATAAAAGTAGCAAGGCCAGGATTCTAATACAGCAAACATTTCTCCAGAGCTAACAATTTAGGGCTGTTAAGCAAGGATTATTTCTTTTCCCATCCCCTTTAGAGAGTTTTGGGACTTACATCAGTTACTGCTTTATTGTAATTCTACTTGGATGTCAGATTTGCCTGAGAGATGTAAGTCATTGTGCCGGTGTGGCATTTCACTGGAAACGAAGGACACAGTTCAGCAGTTTCAATTTAAGCATGCTGAATTTTTGAGACAAAATTCCATCCTAAAATTTAGGAATCACCCCAGCAACTCGCATGCCCTGCATGCCAAGTGGAAGTGCAGTGGTGGAAGCTGAATGGAGGGCAGTATTGCATTGGAAGTCCTGAACGTCTCCACTAAGTTAAATACGTAAATAGTGGATGAAAAATGCACTTTTGTAGGTAGCTTTAAAAAAATGTTCTCTAGTAAAAATACAGTGAATGCAGTTGCTACAGCTACCAGCAGGGCTTTGTGAAGAACTTCTTGTAATACTTATTCTTTAGTTGTATACAAATGTGTAGTTTTTCTCAGTCTGAGGATTCAGCATCACTTTGTGTTTAGGTTCTCTCCTAAAGCATTTAAACTACACTGGTAGGCAGCAGAAATGTTTAAAGTTTCTGGAGGTAATAGAAAAAGGAGAGGTACTATGCTGATATTGAGAATTAATTTTTTTATCTTTGTTGCACAAATGAAACATTGCTAATGTAGCTGAGCTAGTGTTTTATTTCATTTCTTATTTGTTTGTCTATTTGGGGTTCATTTTAGGCTAAGAAATAGCTATAGCATTGTGGGGCTTCATGTTTGCCTTACTAGGGAAAAAACCCCAAACTCCTGGTATATTAACCACTAGCCTACTAGAAAGTGTTGCAGATTAAAGCATGATGAAATTTAAGGACACAGGAAACAGAAGATGAATGAATTCATTCTAGAGATCAAGTACATYGGGTCATGGTAACTAAGCACTTGAAAAACTTCCTAGTTCCGGTGCAGGGAATGTTCTGTCTCATAAATCAAGACTGATGATTCTCCAGAGCAGGAAAAGTACTGCAGCTTTTGTACGAGGTATAGACTAGATTCTGGTATTATGAAGAAAAATTTTGGACTTATGTTAGCTATAAGGTCAGATTGCACATAATCGTCCCCTTTCTCTGTAATGATGTATAAATAAGAGTTGTTCTCTGAATGCGTTGACATGAATATGAAAAACTTCCGTACACTAAATTCGGTCCTACACATACCCATGGAAAACAAGAGGTGTAAGTCACCTGTTCTTACTCAACAAAGAACAGGCAGTCAGTCATGCTAACACAGAGACAGAACAGGAAGACAAGCAAAATSCCGTAATCTTTTTTTTAAATTGAAATCAAAAGAATTACTCAAAACACAAAGGCAACAGTTTGATTAAGACAGTTACTCTTCAGAGAGCAACTGCACTTGAAATGTTTGCTTATCTGTGTGTATGRTGAATTTATGTGCTCGTCTGCCCATCATCTGCCCAACTTGAGGGTGCATTAGTACTYGTTAGTACTTTGCCGGGAAATGGAAAGCTAAGGAAAATATGGATTGTTGCTCTCTGGGGCAGGAGACCTAGTGAAAAAAGACATGGAAATGGTCAGGGTACTCAGTGCTTTTTTTAACCTTTGTTTTTACCRGTGAGGTGTGTCCTCAGGCCTCCAGGTCCCTGAGCCTACCTGCAGAGTCAGTGAGAGTGAAGCATTACCCACTGGCATTTAAGACAGCTGAACATAGGGGCTGACTTCATCCAATGAAGTTTGTGGGTACAGAAAACTCAAACTGAAATTTAGCCCTTTAGACGGTTCAAGATTCCATGAATGCCCTTTTAGTTCCCATGTCCATAAAGATTCATGTGGAAATGGACTAAATCCTGCATAGGATGTTCTTAACCTCTCTTCATGTAAGGTAGTGTAATATTTTCAAGTTCAAAAGGGCATTGCGTTTCCTAGATCTGTATTGGTCCTTCTACTCAAACAAGTTTTTCTAACATAGTTTTATCATGCAGGAGATGTATCTTTCTCTCTAGACATGCTTCTTCTGTCCCCCTGTTAGACAAGACTTTCTACTCTACACTTTTCACCCTCTGCCTCTTAACTCGCTATTGTTTTCTATTATTAGTATTACTGTCTGTTAGTGGTTACTATAGTTACTTCTTTAGGAAGAGGTAAAATCAATCTGGCTATGGAATTGCTTTTTTTATACCCATGAAGTAGAAAGGGAACCCATCTGGAGGAGTTCAGGTGTAAAAACACCTACAATATAAAGTTAGACATCTACAGTCTAAACTTAGATGAGATAAATCTCAATGAAAGTCCTGCAGTGTCTTGAGAGTTAGCCTAGTGTGAGAGAGCATCTTATATTCATCTGTAAAATCCATAAAAGGAGCATATGTCTTTTGATTTAAGTTCTAAAGAGGCAGCACTGCTATCAAAGTGGGTGGACTACAGTATCTCTTTTCCTTTTCTACAATTCTTTCTCTATCAAATCTCCAATTTTCTGCTTTTTATCCTTTTCCTGGTAGCTACTGTATGTCCTGCCATCTGATCCTGGAACCCTCATTTTCAGTTGTCTCTCTTTTTAAGGAAATATTGCTTTTCTGATGTAATCATACAACCTTTTGCCATTTATCTGAATTGGCTCTGTAGGAGAAAAGAACGCATGAGAACAGAGCACATATAGTTATAGTATTTTAATGTACCTAAAGACCAGTGTCCTATCCCTGAGATAACAATTCAGTCTGCAGGGTTGTCATAGGTTTGGAAGTAATGGAAATTTTGAAAATTTTTGAGTCCTTATCCAGTTGAAAATATCCTTCCTACACTCATTGAATACAACTTCTGACATTTACTACTGCTAACCCAATATCTATTATTTTAATGTACAAATTCAGGGTATTACATATGAAGAGGAAAGGGCAGGAGGGGAACAAGTAACTTTCTAAGTTGCAGGTCTTTTTGAGACAGCTTGGTGTCATGGGTCTTCCTACGGTTAATTACAAGAATTTGTGGTATGAAGAAATGAGGTTTGGTGTTTGAGTGTTGGTGTTGTTCTGTGATTCATCCACACAACTCCTTATATTCCTTTGTTTCCTGTATGGCTCTTTCCATTTCTGCTCTCTTTCCTGCAAGAAAGTCACCACCATTTTTAACACCTGTGGAATGAATTAAAAGGAAGCAAGCAGGATGGAGGGGATGGGATGGGCATTGAGATGGTTCAAAATCCTTCCAGTGAATGTCAGGATTATTGACCTGACACTGTCCCTTCAGCCTGAAGCACAGAAAGGTGGRACCAGCTGTTGTGCAGGGGTGTCAGATAGTGACCTTTCCTACCAGCTAGTACAGGATAGACCTCCTGTGTCTAGCAGCTGCCTGTGTCTTTTGGTTTCTTATCCTCTCTGTGGGAGTGGCAGTGGTGGTGAGAGCCATTCATGGCAGAAAGCAAGGGAAGTTTGCATACTTATTCTGGCTACAATTCTTTCTTACTTCATTTACAGCTTCCAGACACCTACTTGATAAACTCCTTTTAATTGTCTTCCTCATCTGCTGCCTGTTTTTCCTCTAACAGCCCTGGAAGCAGCAATGCCAGGAAAAGGGACAGGGGCTGAAATTTGCTGCAGGTCTCCCACTGCCAAGATCAACTGTTCATGGGGCCATAACTCTGTGTTGCATTCAGAAATTGAGGGGAGTGAACTGTATTTTGTCGCAATCTCAGACTTAGGATCTTTGTGACACTGGACAAACTCTGCTTCTGCTTGATTCCTGTGCGTTCCCCCTACCTGCTGGTTCTGTTTTAATGGTGGCCACAGTACTGGGCAGAGATAGCTGAGTGAGATGTCAAGGATGTGGCGCTCAGTTTGCCTTGACTCAAAGTTGGTGCCTGGGTCAAGGCTGTGCTTCTTATTTCTCCTTTGACTTGAAAGGATTCTACGGTGGTGGTGAAGACACCAGTAGTGCAAACCTCTGTGGTCAAAGAAAATGAATCTTCTCCTAGCCCCAGCTCCTTCCATGAGAAAAAGMAACATTTGAGATCAGTGCGAAAAAGGAGTTGGGTGACATTTAGGCACCTGTTTCCAAGATTTTCATTCTCAAATCCTTCATACAACCTCCTAACTCTGCAGACACCTAAACTGCTTTCCTCTTACTTTAGAGTTCTGTTCCTGGGTCATRCAATTATGAGAAATAAACAGTAGATCCTAAATGGGCTCCAGTCTCACTTTGTATTCCAGATAGTTTCCTAAATGCGTGGCTGCTATTTCTATTAACCTAGAATTGCTTTCTACACTGGGGCCCTGCTGCAGTACAGAGATAAAGAATGGCCTTATTCCAGAATATCTGGTAGCAGAGGTTTGCCTTCAACCTGCTATTTCCTTATCAGTTCAACTGTCCTTTGTCTTGTTTTAAAAGAGAGTAGACAATGCTTGTTCTCAGTATGCAAGAGTGTGGAGATATTCAGCTTGGGTGGATTTCAGGCAGTGGATCCTGAACAGGGGACAGTACCTCCTGTGAATGTTGAGTAACTTGCAAGAAATTGGAGGGCCATCAACCTGTTGGAAATGTGGAGGAGAGATTCAACCACACGGTGGGAGTAGGAGGCATGTATATTCCTGTATTTGGGAAATTTTCTGTCATATGGACAGTTCAGCAGAAGAGTGGGGAAGTGGTGGGTGAGTGCATGGTACATTTCGAATTAGTGTAGCCGTGTTAACAAGCTTTACAGTGAGAGACAATTGTTATGAGCTCATTTCTGGAGCTTTTAAGGATTCTGGTAATCCTTATCCATGCCGTTATGAAAGGCATAGGGCAAGGAATCCTAAGAAGTTCTTCCTTGCATTGGCCCTAGTAGGACTTCTGGGAAATACTCTCACCAGACTCCTTTTTGTTAGGAAAAATGTTGCCTATTTTCCAAACGGATTTAGGCTGTTACCCCATTCCAATTCCTGGCTCCAGCTCTCTTAGCTGACTATATAAAGCCATGACATATGGACCTTTTTACTGACATAATCCTCTACTGTACTAAAAAGGAAAAGATTAGGTTTCATTCCAGGAGCTGGAAGAACGTCCATGAAGATATAAAAAGCACGAAATGGTCTCCGTATGAGTAAAGCATCGTCATATTGAATAGCCTCGAGGTGCTCAGTGTTAAAGGTTTCTTCCTAATAGTTAATGCAGGCTGGAACAGCTATGTCTGTGCTTGAGAGGAAATGAGATTTGTGTGACTTTCCCCATACAGCTTATTGGGTTTAGGGCAAAGGACTGGTGTTCTGTGACCTGTAATACGTCTACATACTCCACACACTAAGGACAGTCTGAGCATGTAGTATTGGCGACATGCCTCGAGATTTTCTACTCCACAGCAAAATGTTTCTACAGTTTTTTTGCTTTAGCCGTGGAGTTCATTTTCATCCTTTTCTTACTTACATCACTCCTAATTAAACTGGATATCCTGCAGCCAGCAGTGGATGGTTAATTAAATGTCTRAATTGGGCTCCTCTTCCAGTGAGGAGGCCAGTGAATAGGGGTAGTTGAAATCTATTATCCTAAACAGTCAGTGTGCTTTGTATTACATGCTGGTGGTGGACTTTTCAGTTCTAATATATATGTATACTACATACCGTGTTTCAGTGACCACAGGAGAGACATTTTGGATTTGTGTTCCTAAGTTTAAAAGAAACAAGCAAGGGATACGGACGAAGCTTTCTATCGTAGCTAGGATGGGATGGTGCATAATAAGGATGGGTGAGTTGTGCAGCTGCTATTGAGTCATGTAGTTTGGAGTGTGTGTTCCTCTCCAGCAAGTCCATCCTCTTTGATAATTTATTATGTATCTAATCATTTTCTTGTGTTAATATGTACAAGATTCAAATACACGTTGGTCCCAGTAGACCAGGCGCTGCAGAGATATAATAGGTACTAGCGCACTGTGTAAATGACTTGCAGTCTACATGACTCAAATGATATATTTTGGGACATTTGGGGGAAAGGAGAGGATAGTTCCAAAATAAGATTACAAGAAGTTGGTTGACAAGTCTCAAGTCCTCTTCCCAATTTCCTGGTCTTTGCTAAAGAGGTTCAGGCTAGTACTTTCCAGAAGAAACTTCTCCCACAGAGCAGTCATTCCATGTTACCAGTATGCAACCTGGTGAGTCCATCTTGCTGGAGGCAAACCCTGCCTAATCCTGGGGACTCGCACCCTCTGTGTGCTGTCTAGGAATGAATAATCTAGTACTGCTGAACTGCGTTCTCCATGGGATGGCTGCTGGACCCCCTGAAATCAGTCTTAGCACTAGCGAGAATTAAGGAAAAAATAAAAGTAAATTTATTCTAGCAGTAAGGCAGCACTGAGAAACTAGTTGCTGGATCTGGATACTGCTATACAGAAGTGTGCATCTTGAAGCATTGACCTGATACTTCATTTTTAAATTCAGGATATTCTTCCTGTCTTGTCAGCAAGTAAACCCGAGGAAAGAAGCTGGCTGGCAGTATGAGCACTGCAGATACTGGGGCCTGCTTCTTGGGCAAACCCTGTTTTCCAGGCATTGTCTTCCCAAGTACGAAGCCCGGGATAGGCAAAGCTTCCCTTTATGAGCTGCCTTAATCCCATGGACCCCACATACACTCTGAGACATTTCCTGTCAGTCTTTGTTGTGATAATTATTTCAATCATTATTTCAATTTGTAACTTGCCTGCTAATAGGACAGCGTTTTATACAGACCTTGTGATTGATATGTAGAATTTCTTT
Source organism: Apteryx rowi (assembly GCF_003343035.1). Classification (NCBI taxonomy): domain Eukaryota; kingdom Metazoa; phylum Chordata; class Aves; order Apterygiformes; family Apterygidae; genus Apteryx; species Apteryx rowi. The sequence goes on from NW_020450762.1 coordinate 140,653, forward strand.
TGAAATGGAAACTCCTTATTAGCTGAAGCGAGACAGGGTTAAGACTTGCCTAGTCGATAAACACATGTGTTCATATGGTGCAATATGGATTCTTCTGACAAACTGATTAATGATGCCAAAGCATTTCTGAGTAGTTAAGCAATTAGAACTGCCGGTTGTGACTTTCTCTACCATATCACTTGAGAACATGTTTTGTCAGTGCTGGTAAGGGGTGCAGCTTGTTTCTAGCTCCTGGTGGGTTATGCTGGGAGACCGAGACAGCTGCACTGTGTGGCATGCCGCAAGCCTTGATTTACCCATTTGGCCAGATCTGAAGGTTTGGAGGACACGTTGTGGCTTCTGTCCTCTGTGTGCTCCTGTGACAGCCGGAGCATTGGAAAACGGCGCGTACCTAGGTCTTGTCCCATCAAAGACCTGGGACATAGACACAGCACGCAGCTCGTCCCACCATGTGAGTGCAATCTATTTGGATGAAAGGTAACAAGATAAATTTGAGGATGGCAGTGCGGATTTGGTAGTGCCCTAAACACAGTCTGTAGGTTCTGGCGGATCCTATCTTAGAGATGTTTTGTCACAGACTAGTTTGTTTTTGTTTTTAGCCGGTCAGCAGCAAGAGATTTCTAAGCTTGACATGCAAGAATACAATTTAAATCTGGAGTTACTTTCTCAGCACAAATCTCTGAAAAGTTAAACTTGGAGCTATTGCATCAAGGTTTAAGCCTGCAGACACTGTGTGGCTGCAGCAGGCAAAAATACATTACAAAGTCCTCAACTGGTACTTAGGGTATTTTAGAATTGCAGCAATTTGGCAGGCGACCAGTAATAGCTCGTCTTAAAGCGTCTGTGGTAGATGCATTTACAAAAGGATCAATTTGAGGGATGCGTGATCTAAGCATAGGTTAAGGAGTCAGGAACTGCTGAATTGTAATTCTGATTCTTTCTATCAGTTTTTCCTGTGGGTGCACATGCAATGCAAAGGAGGCTAAAAGAACATTTTTAAAGTTACAAAGTGGAGCATGGAGAAGTTAGGAAGTGCCAGTGCAGGCTTAATCCAGTCCCCCTGGCGTATGCCTTATGACCTTCTAAGACTCTTGGTTACGCTAATGTGTGGGGTTTTTTTCTTTTTTTTTTCATGTGATTCCTGGCTCATTCAGTATCCTGGACAGACTTCAGTGACTTAGCAAACAATGACTTATTTACTATTTTTTCCCACCTAATTGTTCAATATGTACTTTATTATCACACAAAAATCTTTCTAAATCCAGAAATATTAATCTGTCGTGGGCCCTGATAGTTCCAGTACCAAGTACTTCATAGTAGTAATGCATTTCCGCTGAGGCAAACAGCTGGTGGTTTTGTGTCCTCTGCTCATCTTTCCCACTGCCCCATTTCTTCTCCTCTGAAACTGCAGACCACTTTGGCTAGCTTTCATGCTAACCCTCTTCGTGGGACTGATCTTTTTTTTTAGGGTTCCAGATAGAGGTGGTTCTTGAGACACGAGACTGGAAAAGAAGAGAAGAAATGTCTCGGACCCCACAGCCTCACCATTATTTAGAGCAGACTTTGGTGAGCTGTTCACTAGCAGGGTGCATGAACGTCCCCATCCAACAAGCTGTGGAATTGCTGAGAGCCTCCTCCTTGCTTTCAGCAGATTTTGGATCAGCTCTAATTGAACAAAATACCTCAGGAGCTACTCTGATGTTAACATAGGATTTTCTGCTCTGTTATTCACATGGGTTTTGACATAATGCCCACTGAAATCAATGACCCTTCTTTCATTAACTACAGTTGGCTTTGGATCAGGCCTAGAAAGATGCATATCTTCCAGAGATGCCATCGGATTATTTCTTTAAAAAGCATCAAACAAAGATATATGATGGTATGGGCTGATCGAGAGAGGAAAAAAAAAAAAGAAAATTCCATCTCTCTTTTACATGGTCTGCTTCCTGCTCATATCAGCAATAATTTAGATAATTAAATTGCTCAGTTCAGTAGTTGGACGAGACGCGATCAACAAGCTGACTCAACTAAGATGTCAAATGTATTAGTGTTCCATTTTTTTTTTTTAAAGCTGTATAATTGAACACCATCTTTTCACCCTGGGCTAACCTCTACTTCAGAGGAGCATACTGAAGACATTTAAAATCAAATTATGAATGCCAGCACAGTTAGAACATTTATATGGTGTCTGGTGATGTTTCATGGCAGCAGGCGAATGGGTGAAATTAAGCAAAATAATAATATTACCTCCCCCCCCCGAATATAACAGTAAGATGAACAGTGCAGTGTTATGATTTAGTAAAGCATACCCTCCAGCAAAAGTTCAGATATGTTAACGAGCACGCTAAAGTCCATAACTAGACATGCTTTTTACATTCAGCCTCGAATCATTGATCTTTGCACTGTCCCTGCAGGGTCTTTGAACTTTTGCTGGCATGAGGTATAAGCAGTTTTATTAGATCATGCTGCTGAAATGCTTATCTTCCTATTGACTCCAGAGTTGTTGTTTTTTTTATTAATGCAATTTTGTGACTGAATCGTTCCTCTGAAGGATGCAGTAGATCAGGGAAATTGGTTGTTTTTTTCCATCTCTAACTCACATGGTTTTTGGTGTGGGTGACGTCTCTAAAAACAGGACAGAAGAGCAGCATCTGGAGGGCCTGAGGTAGGGAATATCTAGCGCTTATGTTTAAATCTCTTGTAGTAGAAATGCAGTGAAATTTTCCTCTCTGACACATTCTTTGTATTTGTCCCTTCTTTTCCATTAATTTTTCTAGGATTGCATTTCTAAACACGCAGATTTATTTCTCTTCTTTCACACACGTTTCCCCTCCTTGGCTCCTGAATTACAGGAATATGACAGTATCATCTAAGAACCGGGGTTAGACCTGTGTCCCCGTGGTTGTTCCAAATCAGGCTCAGGCAGGATGAAGACAGAGGCAGTAGGATAGAAGACATTGCTTTCTTATTCACAATGAACAGGGACTTTTATTTTCCACATAAGCTGATGTCAGGGTATTCTTTGATGTCGGTTCTATGAGAAATAAAGCCACGTTAGAAAGCAAGCAGAAGGGACTCCAGCTAGGCAGTTCAGTTCTGGACCTGTACAATGTTTTTTGGACTGCAGAGTCATAGCTCTGTTCCTAGCAACCATAAGGCATAAAGCTCAAGAAGACAAAGCAACATCCCTTAAAATGCGGGAGTGCAAGAGAAGCTGAACAGTGAGCAAAAGCAGAAAATGCTTTTGAGACAAGACCCAGTTCTTCTCCAGCTTTTTTTTTTTTTAATGCAGCTTTTTATGGACATACAATTCCTAAAGTGTGTTTATTTATTGTTTAAAAGCAGAGAGGCTTAGGCATGGATGCACACTGACCTAAAACTCTATACCAGCCCCCCAGAAAATGCTGTACCAGCACTGGAGATTGTATAGAGCTGGTGTCTATCATCTTCTGCATATTGTTTGTTCAGCTGTGAAGTGGTATGAATAGCTTAGTACTATGCCTGTATTTTAAGCGTAGAGAGCTCATGTTAACATTTAATAGCATGCTTTTCAGCCTGGATGCCTTTCCCACATGTTATTTGCATGTAGTCAGAATGATCCAGTTCTTTATCTCCCATTAAACTGTTAAAAGCAGGGCATCAGCTGCGGAGTTCGCAGTTTGGTAACAAACTTGGATGTGACAGGGTTTGTCAATTCTTTTTGGAAAACCACTTAGTACATCCACATGTGTTATCAGGGAATCCCACAGTGATAAGCAGAAAAAAGAGAGACATTGTCTTATGCCACTTTGAGGAAAAAATGCTGGACTATAGGCTGGACTAAACATATAAAAAAAAACAAAACCAAATTGGCCACTTGGAATGGGGTCCACTAAACAGAATTGCTTGTTCTTGGGTCCCTCTGAAACCTAAACTTTCCCACTTGGTGGGAAATCAAGTGGGAAACCAAGAACCACTTGGTTTCTTTTCAACCCTTTCTTCTGGAATGGGAGAAAAATGCCAATCAGCTGCTGAAATCTCAAACTCAGCTCTGTCTCACAGTGGTGAACTGAAGCGAGAAAGAAAGTCCAGCGTGGAAGACCCCTCACTGATAATGCCTTACCTCCAACCCTTCCTCTACTACCCCTGAAGATTTCATTGCCATGATGTGAGTCATGCTGATGTGAATGGGGCAATTTTCTCTCGCCGAAACATCCATACATAAAGTATTTGCAAGTTAAGAGGCTTGATTCAATTCTCCACACTGTAAAAATGGATAATATGATGTATTTTGACCTGAATGCAAGACTAATATTGAACCACAAACATATAGTTACCACAGGTTACGTTTATAGATTTTAAGCAGATGCTGTGATTTGTTTTTCCACTATTTTTAGCTCTAAGCCTACAAGTCTCTCCTGAGATACCTTTCTACACTCCTAATGCAGCAATGAGCTCTTGAAGTATTTTAGCCTAGCTTGTAAAGGAATGACTCTTTAGAAATTCAGGTCTCAAGCTTGGTCTTCCGCCATGGCAGAAGTCCCATGTGTTCGAAGTCAGCGGTGTGAGCCAAGCTTACAGGAGCAGAGCGTGCACCATGTTTGGAGCCGATGTCCGTCTGTCCCGACGCGGTTCTGCTGAGTGACACCAGCGGGTGGTCTGCTCTTTTTATCCTGCCCTAATGTGGGCTAGCAGCTGGCAAAGGTTGTTTTTAATAATGTATTTATAAAACTTTGATGTTGTGCAAGTCCAGACATAGAGAAACAATCTTCTGAGCTTTCAGCACTGAAGAGCAAAAAGCTGAATGGGGGATCTGGTTTCTCACCCCTTCCCCTGCCGTTAACCTGCTCCCGCCTTGCCAGTGCCAGAAACCAAGTTTTACGAAGAAATACACAGAAGGAAAAACCTTGGGCCGAAGGCTCCCATAGCTATTTTGAGTAATGCATGCCCTGCTGCCTCTGCAGGAGGCTGGCTGATTGGTATTTCAGTAATGTGTTTATTTAGAAGTAAATTTAACTACTGTAGGGTATGGTGATATTTTCGTTCTCTTTCTACTCTTTTTCTAGTTAGCTCGAACCTGAGCACCTCACTGTGTCGCAGGGACACCATCTGGCTGAGCTGTAAACTACAACACCTAGTTGTACCCTTTGGGTTTAGGGATGATTGAAAAAGCATGCTTCCTTTTTGGGATCCTTTCTTGCATTTATTTTCCACTTCTGGCAGATATTTTCATTTTTTTATTTAAAGAGTACAGGATATATTAGGTGTATTGTTTTCTCCCTGTCTGCATATGACATGGTCTTTGGAAATGCAGGAGCCTGTATTTTGCCCTGCGGTTACGTGGGAATAAGGATTTACAGCTACCTCTCAATGACTACATAAGAGTTTTTATCTTTTTTTATTTCCTAAACCAAAATGATATTCAATTTATTTTTGAGGTATATTGTAAAGACAGGCCCAACATTTGACTGATCAAGACTACTTTAAAATAAATGCTGACACCACAATTCTTTTTTGTCTGTGATTCTCCCAGAACCCTATTGCTTTGAAAAGAAATATCCTAGAATGCAAAATCCATCCTAGAGCAATGATCTACAACATGCAGTGTCCCCTTCACACCTTTTTTTGCCCAGCAGTCAACTGTGAGAAGCCAATATGTATGTTAAAAGATAGAGGAAGCAGAAATACACTAACAAAATGCAAAAAGTAACCTGTGCACTAAAGAAGAAAGATGGTTTCAGAAGCTGAGAGAAAGCTTTTCAAAGTGATTCCTCAGGCAGTAAGAACTACAGGGTAGAAACAGTTTTCCACTGTATGTGTAGCTTAATACATGGAATTGAAATTATTTTGTGATCCTTATAATATCAATCAATAACACAGCAGCAGCAAATAAATAATAAAACAATAATAAAAAAGAGCTGGTCTAGTGTTAGAAAATGTAGCTAAACCTCTAACAACCCAGACACTCTGCCTGACTTGTTGCAATACCAGCTGACTTAAACGGCTTCAGTCAAGGTATATTTGAACCAATGACCTTAAATTGAAGATCATCCACCTAAGCTTTTGGACTTCTTTAAACTAATTAATTGAAAGATGTGTTTTGAAGCTGCTGAGTTTACTCATATAGACAAGGACTGATAGCAACAAGTACACATATGAAAATGTTACATATTTTTATCTTTGAGCATTTCTGAGGCTCAGAAGCTGAAAGCAATGGGTGAGGAGGCAACTGGTTCTGTGTGATTTGCCGTCGATTTTATCTTGGCTCTGTGTCATGTATCTCCTAAGGATGAATGTGTGGGAGGGCCACGTCAGGAATGGTTTCCACTCCAGTGCATTGATTGTGTAGTTGTCAGTGGGTTCAATTAAAGCATAATAATCTGGTCATCTTTATCCTTTTTCAATTCAGGCTGCTGCACATTGAATAGAGCCTGTGAAAGACTATAGCTTTCAAGAAGTAGGTGAACTCCTTGCCTCTTTGTCTGAGTGGTTTGTGTCAAGTCAACTAAAATGACAGGCAGAAGAGACAAGTCTAAATGTGGCTCCCCTGACTTGCATCATTGCTTCTGTTTGTGTTTCTGTGGGTTAACACTTGCTCTTTGTTTTCCTCTTCTTTCTCGCTAGGCTAACGATTGGATTTATAGCGAGCTTCTTACCACGGTGAAAAGACAAGCTGATGTGAGAAAGGAGATATGTCCGTTACGGGAAGGTGCCGTTTACCCCCTCTCCTGGTTCTTCTTGCATTTGTGTTCAGTGGAGAGAAAAGCCAGGCACAAAGAGCAGGTAGGCACTGCCGTTCCACTTACCCCCTCGTGTAGCAGCTGGGGCTTTTACTTGGCTGAGGTGTTATTGCTGCTAGGAGGAAAACAATAAAAAACCCAAGCAAGACATTCACCACTGAAAAGATAAAACAGACCTTAGGGATAGAGATAGCTCAAGGATCAAGGTTATGATTTAACTAGACTTTCTGGTACTGCTGCAGGATTAGTAATGTTAGCTCAGCCACCCAGACTAAGGGTAGCAGCGTGCAGTTTACCCTGCATATGCCTCATTTACCCTGCATTGGCATCAAGATAACTTCTTTCATTGCTTTCAAAGGATTTCAGATTAGACCTGGTGGATTTTTGATCTGGCTGGAACTTTTCCAGTGAGCTGAACAGGGCCGGGGCACTGTCTAATGGTTCATACTCCCTGGCATGCTCCCTGGCATATTTTTTGGCCTGTGCCAGTTAGCACTTTCCCCCAAATAGCACTGAATGTGTTACAGAACAATGCAGTTGAGGGATTGTTCCTATAGGCTTGGTTAGCCTTAGACAGTTTCCTGTGTCTTGACAAGGCCACTCTGTTTTCTGAAGGAATGGGAAGAGTTGAGTCATACGGATGTGAACCTGGCCATACGTTAGGGCCAGAAAATGACTGTAGGCCTACCTAGTTTACTGGTATAGAAACCCAACGGTACTTTGAGATGGAAGCATTCTGGCTCTTTTTCTAGGAAAGATGCTATTCTGTAGTCTTGTCTAATTTATGCTAAAGAAAAGGAGTTTTTAGCCTGGCTCTCAGTCTGAGGAATAGCTGCTTTACCATGATGTTATGTGATCTATGTACAGCATTTTGGAAAAAGTATAACAGGAATAAGAGGTTAGTAACAAAACAAAGTGAAACTTCATCTTTTTTTCTCCTTGTGGATCAGTCACACCAGGAGGGATATGGTGATACCATTTATGTGTTCATTCTGTGATTACTTTAAATAATTCTAGACTTATGGCTTGTTTATGAACCATTTTTAATGACAATATAGCAAAATGGATGACTCAGTGTCTCAGTGGATGAATACAACTCCTGGAATTATGTTTCCAGAGAGCATTTCTGTAATTGCAAAACTGGAGTTCTCTCTCTATGAATTATATTCCATATTCCCTTAACATGAACTGCTTCTGCCAGTAAACAATATTATTATACTATTCCTGGAAAACAATCAATTTTGTCCAGCAGTAGACATTATTGTGCTAAAAATGCAGATTAATATTTACTAAAAGCTTTTCTGCAGCATTTCATCTCACTGTCATCAGGTCTGTAAGCAAGGAATCACTGACTCTAAGAAAATGATCCTGAAAGATCATCTTTTTCTTCCCTGCAGTACCGTCTGAACAGACATCACATTTTAAACCTCAAAACCCCCCCTTTTTTTTAAGGCTCATTGCTCTTGAACACAGACAGAATTCATTCTGTCTGTTCTGTTTGTTTTTAAATTGCAACCGTGTCTCCTGCTGAGAATCGTTAAAATAAGCAACAGGAAGGTCTGTACCTTGTGGGTTATATATTTAAACCTTTACATTCTTTAGTTAACCTCACTTAATTAATATTCTTTCAGATAAAATAGGTTAATACAACAGTGATTTTTTTCCTGGAGGAAAGTGGAGATTAGTTGCTTAGCCTTTGCTGTTATATGCTATATCCTTTAAGTTCTGCAGAGCAAGCAGAAATACACTCATCAATCTATCTGATGCACATGGGTGTAATGTAATTGACATCCCATAATAGAAAACCATATATTCTATCCTCCTCACAGCCTTGTTACCTTTGAGAGAGCTACTGTGTGTGTCTTCTCGTAGCAACTTTCAGATGGCTACCCGTGCTACTGATGAATCCAGCTAGACCATTCTTGCTCAGTGGTTAGAGAAAGGCAGTCCCACCACTCACAAAATGCTATGAAAGAACTGATCCCACGTGGATAGGTTGTTCCCTTAGACACTGAGGGAACAGCAACATCTGGGTCAGGTTGCTGGGATGTCCTCAGCAACAGAAGTTAATGCAGCAACAGATGCTAATTTCTGATTGTCACCTGCAGCGCGCCTTGTCTCATCAACCACTCTCACTGCCCTTGTACGTTGCTGTGAGCGCTGCTCTACAGTGTTATAATTCATGTCTTAAGAGAGCCTTCTGCTCTTACCTGAAGGCAAATCCTCTTCATGTAACTGAGCCACCTACATTCTCCCTTCCAGTGCAGGGGGCTATTGTCATTTTAGTCATTTTTAGGACAGGTATACAGTCCCCAGGATAATCAGTAGAGCTAATTTATGAACTGTAGGGTCAAATTTTGGAGTGGGAGAAGACTTCGTAACCTTCCTGTGGGCTCAGATGCTGGAACTCAGTAAGGACATATGGCAACAGTGTCATTCCCCCTATCTTTGGGTAGCACGCATCGTATTTCTTTTCACAGAGCTGTCTTTCCAGTAAGTGCTAGACTGGATGAACTGTGTATGTTACTCCATACTCTTTGGTCTGTGGCAGGGAAAAAGTCCTAGTCCTCAGCTTACATCCACATTGCATGCATTTGCATTAGGATTTTAATTTGGTTAGGAGTGCAGCAAGGACAGTCTACACCCTAGGGGAGCTGAGAGGGATCCCAGGACCAGGAGGGCAGGAGACTTGCCAGCCACCACCCCCAAGCAAGGTGAGCAGGGCCAACCCCATGATAGTAGCTAGGTTCAACCAAGACTCCAGATTGCCGGACAAGCTCATAGTGACAAAGCAGGCATGGTGTCAAGCCAGGAATGCGAGTCAGCAAGTCAGGATCAGGACCAGGTCTGGAGATAGTAGCTGGGTCAACAACAGTCCATGCAAGTCCATCGCAATGAGGCAGGTTCAAGGTAAAGCCACCAAGTCAGTCTGTGGCTCAGGCAAAGACCAAGGGCAAGAGCCTCACCTTAAAAGCAGCTTCCAGGGGAAGGAGAGGCAACTTCTACCAGCAGAGCTCTCTGGAAGAGCTCTGCCCAAAACCACTGAGCCCAGGCAGCCAAGCCCCTCAGTAAGTGGGATGCTCTCAGATCCCTAACAAGGATTAAACTTCCAAAGTGAATCTTCTAAGTGTCCCCACTTACTGTGTTTTGTTTCACATCATGGAGCAGAACTGGATCAATTTCTGGTGAAACTGAACTGCAAGATGCACTTCAGAAGTGCATGTAATGAGCTTCAGTGACTAATGGACATTTAGTTGCTAGGACCTGACTGGAACTAGTCTGGCATGAAATCATGCAAACCACACATAGTGGTGATGTTCAGTTCTCAGTGCCAGCTGTTTTGCTCTACAGATCTGGTCCTAGCACTCCACAACAYGTGTTAATGTATGGAGAACTAAACTGCCTGCAGCAAGCATGCCCTGGAGTTAGGCATTCTCACAAATATTCCCAGATTTTCTGACCAAGAAAAGTAGACTATTCAGTCCACATCAGAGGCCAGAGGAGGTTATTAACATGGTCATAGAGAGAACAGTTGGGGAGCCAGGGCCCTGCAGTGAAACAGGAATCAAACCTCTCTTGGTGGATGTGGACTGGATGTGGGTTAGATGTGGGCTACCTCAGACCCTGGGCAAAGTAGAAGGGTTTAAAGGCAACTGCCAACATTTTAGGGGACAGAAATAACACTTCCAGGTCAGTGGGGCATAGAAAAGCCCTGTAACTCTGATAGAAATGAAATGGCACAGGCACTGATATGGACCAACTCTTTGTCTTGCATCATGTTATATATGCTTGTTCTTCACACGATTGATCAAACTGCTAGTTTTTACCGTTGGTTCAATACAAGCAGTTGTACTTTGTGAGAGGACACGAGACCAGAACTACTGGAGAAATGATGGTTGTAGAACTACTGGAGAAATGATGGTTATGACCATAACTAAATTGAGTTTGTAGAGCAGCTTTCAGCCCTAAAACTGCATAACTTGTTAGGATCTATGGCATATAAGAGTCAATTAAATAAAACCTATATATACGTACATTTTGTCCAACTGGTGTATTGTGATGATCTATGTCACCTCTGGGACTTTTTATGATTATGCAGCGTATTGTCTTCCATATATTCAGAGAGAGCTACAAAACATCTCCTGGGAGATCTACTTCCTTGGCAAGCGTCTAACAAATATATGACCAGTCTGGCTTCGCAGGACAAGAAGGCTGCAATTAAAATACATTTGCTTTTTGGATTACACAGGCCTCAGATTACAAATATCATGGTTAGAGACAAAAGGGTGGTTGTGGGGATAAGTGAACTTTTTCTTTACAAAGGAACTGTCCTTTGTTGTCAAGGAAGCTATCCCAGTATTCAGTGAGTCATCCTTTAGTCAATAGTCAATGGCAGACAGCCTCAAAATCAAAATAACCTTGTTATAAACTTGCTTCACCAAGATATCATGCTGAGCAAAAGAACTGCTTCTAGCTAAGCATAAATAAATCATAATGTTAATGCAAGGGGAAACATGAAAGCTTCACTAGTCAAGGTCAGGATTGGTATAGGCAAGGTCAGGACAGGTCTGTCGATCTGCCAGGGTCATTTCAGAGCATGACATGAGCAAAGGGGACAGAAGAGGAACTTCACTGAGGTTTTTAAAGAGAAAAATAGCTTCATGTGCATGCAGACAGTATAGGTGAAAGACTGAGCAAAGAAGCGGTTAGTAGTGCAGAAAGAGAGAGGGTTTGCATTTCAAGGTAAAGTGTGTGCTGATGTACTGTAGATGCCCTGAAATAGATGAGGTGAGTCACAAGGAAGAAAGGCTGAGAACCTGCACTTTCTCTGTAGGATAGGGAGAGAGTTTGCTACCTCCTAAAAATCATTCACTGAACAGAAATGCCTATAGCATATTTGGTTTGTCTGATACYTGTCTTTCAGCTTCCCTTAGTGACATATTCTGCCACTCCTGCAGGTTGCAAGAACGTTCACTATGACCTTGTTTTCATCTTGGATGCCTCCTCCAGCGTTGGAAAAGAAGATTTTGAGAAGGTTCGACAGTGGGTGTCTAATTTGGTGGAAACTTTTGAGATTGGCCCAGATAAAACCCATGTAGGTGTGGTGCGGTACAGTGATCGGCCAACCACAGAGTTTGACCTGGGAAGGTACAAAACTTGTGAGGAAATCAAAGAAGCTGCACGAAAAATTAAGTATTATGGGGGTAACACAAACACTGGAGATGTTCTCAGGTACATCAACGCTTACAGTTTTTCCAAAGAAGCAGGTGGGAGATTTAGTGACCAAACTGTTAAAAAAGTGGCTATCCTTCTGACGGATGGAAGGAGCCAGGATTATGTCTTAGATGCAGCCACTGCAGCCCGTCAGGCTGGGATTAGGATCTTTGCTGTGGGTGTTGGTGAAGCCTTAAAAGAGGAACTGGATGAAATTGCTTCGGAACCCAAGTCTGCTCATGTGTTTCATGTCTCTGATTACAACGCCATTGATAAAATTCGGGGGAAGCTGAGAAGACGTCTTTGTGAAAGTAAGTAGAGCTCCCACTTCTTTTATGAAATGAGAATTGTAATAGGTTCAGTTAGCACATAGGTATGAAAAATCTGTGATTGTTTTCCTTCATGGCTTCCTGTTTATAATTCTRTGCTGATAATCCTTTATTTTAGTGTCTTTGATATTCCGCTCTTAAGAAGTCATTTTACTCTCTGGAGAAGTAATAAAGTGCTCGTTTTGAGTTCCTCGGCCAAAGTCAGCTTAAATATATGTCAGCTTCCAGTGGTCAAACTAGAGAGCAAAGCATGGGGTTTTGGGTTTGGGTTTTGTTCTGATACAGTTCATTTGCTTTATAATATTTTGGACTGAAAAAATTTTGATCTATTTCCAGGGCATCCTGGCATAGATGTGGAGGATGATGTCTTATTTATATACAGAATTTGGCGTATTTTGTATAGAAACTGGTCTTTTTCCATATTTTCTTGTATTGTAGTATAAAAAGAGTGCTCCGCATGCTGCTGAGAATAATCCTTTAGGAAGCAAAAAGGATACTTGGGCTTGTTTGCCTTTCAGGATCCAGACTCTACTGACAACTGGTGTACACTAGTGTTCTGGCTACAAACTGCAAAACCTTGGTGCGATATTTTGAATGGCTTTTAATGGGGGTCCACTGTGCATGAAATTCACACTGAATAAGTGCACTTTGAATTTGCAGCCCCAGGTGAAAGAGGACCGTGATAGAGTTAATTAATGGCTGGTATCCCAACACTTTCGATGATCAGGTCTGTGGGCTGGGAAGTTGTGTTACTGTCTGGTGACAGTAATTTGCCTGAAAAAAAACAGGCCTTGTAGCTTGTGTTGTGATGCTCTTTTATGGCACTCCATTTGCAAGAAAAAGTATTCACCTAATGCTCTGAACTCCTGTATGCTTCTTACACAATGACTAACACACGCAAGCATTGCCCAACCATATCAAGGTGTGACTGCTTTTTGCAGCCCAAATAAAAAAGGGTATGGACAGTGTAATCCCAGTACAAGCAAAAGCCATGGTGGATTTTGACTACAAGCTATAGAGATTGAAGGAGCTCTCTTTTTCCTTGATAATTCAAAGTAGTAATACACACTTAAGACTGGGGTAGAATAAGGAAGTGTAGACCCTTCGGGTGGGCCAGCTGCACTCAACCACCTTACTACTGCAGCTGGTGGACCCTCTATGTCTGATTTTCCTTTGAAATTCTATTACACACATTTTTAAAAACAAGTGCTTTCAGTACTTTTTACCCTCGGTCTGTCTTTATCACCTTCTCAATAAATCATTTGCCTGTCTTACCAGGTATAATGCCATTGGCCTGTGGCACTCTGTGCCATACTGGGTCCACAAGTGTTTTCATACAGCTTCTAATTAGATCCCGAAGGATTACTAAAAGCATACTTCAACCTGAGTGTGATAACTGTCACTCTCAAGGGTAATTGCTTCCACTTGCCCTAGTGGGTTAAATGGGGAGGAATAAAGTCTCTAAAAGGGTAAGTGAAAGGGAATGGTTTAGTTTTATTAGGTACAGAGAATTTTTAAGGGGAAAACAAAAGGCTAAATTTATTGTTTCCATGTAAGAACAAAAGGAATCACAACGCCAGTATTGAACATTAGTAAAAGAAGGAGCAGAAAGGAAGGGAAATAATTGACCAAACAGCTAGTGGAGAATTTGTACGTATTTAGACCAAATAATGAAATGTAAGGAAGTTAGCAGTGATAAGGGGAATTGAGTAGCCAGGTATCTGGGAGGATGTGGTGAATGCAGATGGGTTCGAAAGAAGTGTATCCAGCCTGGAAAGAGGGGTTGTCAGCTAAGGCAGCAAACACAGGCGCATAAAAATGTATTAAACTTTGCAATAGAATGACTTCCACATCAACAGCAATTATAGAAGACAGGACTGCGACAGACTTCAGGAGGCCATGCTGAGTGGTTTTCTGATGCAAGGTCTCCAGTGAGATTGTGTAATGTCCCTCACAGCCTTAATGGGGGAGACTTTCTTCTCAGTGTTGGGTCTTGGTCCTTCTTGCTGCAATTTGAGCCTGATCTTGTCCTGTTTTCACTGGATACCAAGAAGAGTTTGTTCTCCTCCTGTGTGCAACAGTCTTTTCTGCTTCTGAAAAAGGCTGTTTTCATATCTTCCCAAAGGCTTGTCTTCTCTAGATTGAATACGGGGAAACTGCTTTTTGGCAGAATAAATCTTGCCATTGTTTATTTATTTATTTTATTGCTTTGCCTGTGAAATGTTTTTAACGTGTGAGATGTTAGATCTGAGCTAAATAAACAAACAAGAAATTCCTGCTCAGCACTGAAGCTGGGCATTGAAACAGAGGGTAAGAGAGAGAAAGCACCATCAGTAGAAGTATTAGCATAGAGATCAGGTAACTTTTTCATGTCTGTGGGTTGGAACTGGTTTGGGGAATGGGAGAGGAATGGTGGAGAATAGGACTTAGTCTTTTCTTCTGCATGCACCACTTCTAAATTTCAGGTTAACACAGTAAGAGCAGTTCATTGTAAGGGCTATTCCTTACACATATTTAGGAGGTAAAACATTTAATAGTTGTAGTTAACTTTCTGTAATTTTAATATGATAACACTACATAAAAAAGGAACATACAAACCTCTGGATAGGTGGAGGWCATGACCCATGGAGCGGACTCATGCCATGCTGGTATTTAGTTTGTGCATATTCTAAGACAAAAGCATACATTGCCAGAGCCGAGTTAGGGTTTTAATAGACATAATCCTCTGTGAGCTCGTGGGAGACACATGAATCAAAGAGAGGAAATGGTAGAGAGTTTTTCTGTTGTACTGACCAGTGATGACTCTTCCAGTCCTCAGGCTGCTGTACTACAGAAATGTGTGGAGTCGTGCAGTGCTGTAGATACTGGATTTCACACCAGCAGCTGTTCAGAATCACTTATCTCTGGTCTCACTGGATGTCTATCCTCATCTCCGTCATTCTGTTTTGCTATATTTGATTGAATTTGTTGCTAAGAACATGTCATTAAGTGCATTAATAGCATTATAGCTCTCATTTGATACTGGAAGTAAGCATAGCAGATTTGGAAAATAACATGTCTACTCAGTGGAACATTGTGGCAGTGGGAGATATTTTTGCCAAACTTCTCCATTACATTCTGGACTATAGTTAGCAGGAAAATTTGGGTGATGCTTTTACATGACAGCAGGAGAGATGAATTCTGCTAAAAATTCCAGAGATGCTACATGCTTTCTAAATAGGGTTTCTGCTTATATGCTGTAGAGATGAGAACAGGCAGCTATGGAATATTTAAAAATATACTGGCACCTGCTTCTGTTAGGTAAATAGTAGGTTTTTGCTTGTCAAGAGAGAGCCAATTGCTTCGATTTCAACACAGGTTTCATTTGGAACTGGATTTGATAAGTTAGTGCATATACAGAGCTGTCAACTTGTCTTGGGTGTGGTAGCACTGGGGGTTAGCACTATCATTTGACATTTAAGCCTCAGTGGGGGGGACACTGCAACGGTGCCCTGAAAAAACATCATCTGCTCAGAGGTAATTGTTTCTTGAACAACACTGATTGCAGTGCTTTGGATGCTGCAGTGTATGAGTTTATTTTGTTACCCATAAGCGAGACAGGTGAAAAGATACAGTTTGCAAAGCTGGGCAAAAACATTCTCCAAAACCGTTTTCACTGTTTATTGGCTCCATAAGCAGTAGCCTATTACTTGGCACCTTTAGACCGCATTGCACTTATGTGGGATTACTAAACCTTTGCTGTATGGCAAAACTCAGATTATACATYTGAAAAGAAATGTGACTTTAGAGGTACCATTTCTGCAAAGGGTTGTTCATTCTACAGCTAGTGATAGAAGAAATACAAGTGGATGTTTTCCGAGGAAGGACTATGGGAGCACTGTGCTCAGCATTGGACCAGGAACTGAAACCTGAGACAGCGTTTGATATTCCACACAGTCTTCTCAGCTGCTTGAGGTGTCGGTCAAAGGGATTTCTAGGAATGTATGATACTGRAGAAAAGTGCATCTCCTTGCATGACTCTCTTAGCGATTTAACTGACTGGCCTGCTAGAGTTTGGGCGAACCTGGTAGAATCAATATGTTGTGTTAACTGCTTTCCTCTAGCGGATGAGTTATGGAGTGGTGTTTGCTTTCTTCCAGCTGAGATGAGAGGCCTGTTACCAGACTGCTCAGTGAGAAGCAGGACTACATTTAGTGATATACTGAGGTCATCTTGCAGTTTATGGAGAATTGTTGCCTGAACCTTTAGATAGTTCAACACACAACATCATTTATCAACACTAATGCCTGCAGAACAACCTGGAAGGCTGGTCTTCGTGGCAGACTCTGGCAAGCCTCTTGCTGTCTTTATCAGAATTAATCAATTCTTGTCTACAGCCATTAATGACTTTTATGTATAATGTAGCTCTTCAATCAGTTTTTAGTTGCCTGTAAGATTCATTTATCTGCAATAATGAGTTCCCCCCCAGGTGTGTGGAAGACCAAAAGAGTATATCATCACCAGAATCTCAATTCTTTGCATGCAGAAGGAGATAGGGTTAAAATGTTTCAATGACTGGATAGTACCAATGGCTTGTCATTGATTTCAATGGATATAGCAAGGCCTGTGATGAAATCTCAAAAGCACTTGTGTTCAGATGGTTCACAAAATTTCTGTTTTTATTTGTACATGTATTTTTTGACTTTGAATACATATAATGTAGGTCTTATGCTGTCACTGTTCTATTTCTGACATAAAAGGGCTCCCAGCCTTCAAGACGGTAACTTGAACATACCGTTCAAAATAATGGTCTAAAAAGTTAAAAGGTGTCTTTCTTGAAGTTAGTGTTGCTCAGATTCATGGTATATTCATAGAAGAGCTCCTCATGAGAATGATAGACTTTTCTTCCTGTCCTTTAACATCAAAAAAATCTCATGCACAAAGATCATTCCAAAGGGCAGACATCTGAATTGCTACATTTTGGGTAATAAATATAGGAAGAGTGGATAGTTCCCAAGAGACATATCAATATGGCTAAGCCCCACATGAATACTAAAATAACTGAAGATATCAGCATCTAATGGTATTTACCTAACCGTTGACATGAGTATATTTGTACCTCCTTTTTATACTTTTGTTGAGCTCTGAGATTTCCCTGTAGACTTACCCTTTTCTAGGTAGCTTTGTCATGGAATAGGAAAGGAGGTGGAACTCAATGAACTGGCAGAAATGGGAAAGCTAGACTATTTTTAGTGAGCTTGATTGTGGTAGTAGTTTCAGTTCTTTTAGTTTGTGGAGCAACCTTGCGAATTTGTAGATTGATTTTGCTTTCGCAGTTTGAGATTTGTCTTTTTCTGGGTTCTCTAAAAGTTCGGTTTAGTTCCAAATCTTGCTTGATCTTATTGCAGGGTCTTATGGGAGCTGTTTTTCATCATTGTGATGGCTTGTAGAGACCTCCCACAAATATGAACATAGCTTCCTGTCATCTGGATAGAACTTGGGACATGCCACAAGTGGACCTATACATTTACTTGCAAAAATTTGTGGCACCCACCTCCATGTTGAGTGCTGAGAAGGTGAGGTGTTTTGGAGTAATGAGTGCTAATGAACTGGCTAAAATCTGATTAACAGAATACGTCCCATAGAAATAATCTAACTCCTGTGCTTTCTCACTTGAAAATGTAATCACTTCCAGATGGTTTGGAAAGTCTGATAAAAGCTCAGCAGACAACTTCCATTTTTTTAGTAACTGGAACTAGGCAGTGACCCAGCTGGTATCACCTCTGATATCTTTTGTTGCTTCTTGATACTCTTGTCTCCCCCAGCTGCAGTGACGGCTTTCTCAAACACTACACCCAACTTGATCTGTGACATCTACAACTTGTAGTAATCCTTCATGTCACGGGTGACAGGAACACATATCCTTCATCATATTTGCTGGCTAAACTGCAGTTTTCTGCAAAGGCATAAAATGGCTGTGACAGACTTTCCAACTAATTTATCCTTTGCTCTAAAGAGGAGAAAAACTTTCACTTTTCATGGATCATGGGCTGGGAGGAGATAAAATATTTGACGGGCTTAGTGTTGATGACATTATGCAACTTTCTTCTGTCGTTTCATGGGTTGAAGGACAGCCTGCTATCGTGGTTTATGGCTCCAGCAAGCGCAGCAAAGGTCTTCTTTTTCTCTTACAGCATTTTTTGTTTTCAAACGAAATGCTTGCCTCAAACACTCATATTTGATTTTCCACTTGGTCCAGCCACCACCAGCTTAAAGCAAAACCATTTCAGAGCTGAGTCCAGCAGGCAGAAATGCTTGATCTCAGAAACTAAGCAGTGACTCTTGATTACTCCTCAGCTCCTTCAAATATCGTATAGAAATGACTGTTTTCCCAGAACATGACTTCCATTGTGTTGTGCTACTGCGCAATGTCAGTATCATTTAAATAACTTCCTATTAAGCTTGGGACACTGAAATTAATAGGTTTATTCTGAGATTAGCAACAATGTTGTTTCATGACCAGTTTAAGCCAGCACTGCTGCTAAAAAAGAAAGTCTTACTCTTCTTAACTTCCTTCTCCCATCTGTCAGCACAGGCATTCATGTGGCCCTACCATGAACTACAGAAGGGAGCCAATGAATATTCTTATTTTCTTTCCCGGATTAGTTTTTACTCAGATTTAGTTCATCATGCAGGCACATGGACATTTTCTGTCCCAGGGGAGGAAATGGCACAAGGCGAGAACAAATAACTAGGGGCAGGAGAAAGACCTGGATTGCATCTTTTGGTACAGTGCTAGTTCATATCAGCTAGATGAACTACATAACATTAGCTAAGGACTTAAGAAAGCTGAGCAAAATCCTTCATATACTCCTACCTGTAAACCAGAGCCTGTGCTCTGCTGCCTTCTGACTAAAATGTGCACAAAATAGATTACTAGAGAGGTTCTTCACATTCCAACTCAGCTTCTAGGCTTCAGGGAAACTCGCMGGGCTTGAATAAACTGTCTGTTCTACAAAATTATCCAACTGCAGACTGATCTCTTCATGATTCTATTCCATTTTCCTTAAACAGGCTTTTCAGTATGCAYAATTATTGCTGAGTTACCACTGACGACTTCTTATTGTTCAGGACAGTAGCTGTAACTACAGACCTCTCCCTCCTCAGACACGTGGCTGTGTCGGGCTGGAAGCATCTTGCTGGGGTTCAATGGTAGGTAGGATGAGCAAGCTGACCACTACTGTAACCTAGATACAGGCTGACTGTCAGTTCCTACAGGCAGCTTGTTATTTCTGTGATCTTGCAGCCTGGTAGCTTCTCTCTTCAGAACAGATCTTAGTTTTGTTACAGGTTTGGAAAGAGGTTTATCAATTTATTTTTCTTCCCTCATGTGCTGAAAAAAGCAATGTCTTGAGATGAGAAGGAAATTCAGCTTTTCAGCAGCCATGGTCTTATTTCTCCTTTTGTTTAGGGAGCAAAGGTATGGATCCAACAGTCATTTAAACAACACAGTTTTAGAAATAACTCCTTGGTAGAAAATGGAATTACTTCCACTCTTCTTTGATAAAACTGAAAAGAGAATTGTGTTCCAGACTTGCAGATCTCTACAAACTACTGGGAGCCTTAATGAGGGACTTTTTGAAAGTAGATTCCTAAGGTATTATAAAATGAGATTAATCTTTTCCATTTTCCTTTCTCATCTCCAGTTTCTTTCTTTAACAGTTGCATACAAATAGTAGCATCATAAAACATGGACAATTACTTTACATAAAACAATGAATCTCCGGATTGCCTACAATGTCTTGTCCCAAATCACAGAATCTAGTTGAATGATGACATCTCTCCTAGTTTATAATAGTTTCTTTCTTGCCTTTCAAATAAGAAATCTCTGAACAATGTTTAATGTACAGTAAAACTAATTGTAGAGGCAGAAAGAAGATTAGACTCATGACAGATAAAAGTAAGTCCCAGACATTAGAAAGAAGCATTGAGACAATCAGAAAAAGTACGGGTCTCAGTGGCAGAAGAAATTACATCTTATGAAAAAGTAATGTGCCGTTTAGAGAACAAAAAGAGGAAAAATATGGTGACTATGGGAGCCATTTCTAAATAGTGTTGGAATGAAGGAGAAATACAGAAATAGGAACAGACAAAAAGCTGGAACATATTGTCGTGTGCTAAAAGTTATTAGTAGCTTGTTTTTCAACACTGCCTGCAGCCCTCATTGATTTTGCAGGAGCTGTGGGTACTCAGCACTTTCAAAAATTAGGCCGTGGAGCCCAATACTTATGCAGCTGAAAACAGGAGGAGGCTTTCTGTCTGCTCCAGCGGACTCCAAATGATGGGGCAAAGGAGAGGACTCCTCCTTTGGGTAATGTTGTCTATCTTGGTGTTTGCTTTCTAATGGACCGATGAGGAATGCTGAGTAGAAAGAATAATCTGTGAAGTCTTGTGTGGCAGGGCCAAGGTCAGGGCAGCTGGGCAGACGCTTGGCAGGAGTCTCGGGCAAGGCACAGAAAAACCTCTGAGGTTTCAGGTTTAGTTACAGGCTTTTCTGTCCAAGCAAAATAGAGAGATGAGGAGCAATYTCTTGCCATATGTCCTTTGCAAAGCTGAAGGGCCTTTAAACCTCAGCAGGACAGGACAGCTCTCGTGCAGTCAGGGCTTCTTTCCTCCTTCATTAACACCCCCTAAGCTGGCATCACACTGAAAGGAGACCACTTATTTAATGTTCTAGGCCTGCCTTTTTTTTACGCTTTATGTAGTTTTTTGGCAAATTCCAGAAATTCCAGCAAAAATCTAATGGTATCTTTCAGCATAGGCTTTATGTGGATCTAGACAGTCACCCACCCTGGTTACGTGCAGCTATAAGCTACAGACTTCCTCTTCTCTCCCTTGGTTTGGGGATCTATTTCTATTTAGGAAACGGAAAGCCAAATCTGGAAACATGCTGTGGAGACTTAGTTGCGGTTCTGTTGATTGAACTGGTAGAATTTACTGCAAGTCATACAGAGAAGCTCAAACGTTTGTCAGAGCATATGAAACCCCACATAATGCACCGAAGGTCCCATCATAGGCTACTATGCTTTTCCTGAAACAAGTATGTCTCCTTAAACCTGCARCTTCTTATGAAATGAATGTTTCTGTAAGCTTCATAGTGGAATGGTGAGCATGGTCTCTCAGAGTTTTTCTGCTCCAGGCTCCATATATTCAAGCCCCCAAACCCTGTGATGAGGAACTGCAAGGAGAAATGCAGATCTTAAAATCCCAGGTAAGCCTGCACTAGAATGTGTGAGCCTGGAAGTCCCACCATGGGTGCTGGGTCTCCGAGGTGGGACACAGCCGGTACTGGCTGCAGTCTGTCCCTGAGGCTCTTCAGCAAAAGTTTGCTTAGAACAAAAGGGCTGGGTAAATAGCTATTTTATAATCAAATAGTTTTGCTAGAAAATTTGTGACCTTTTGCAGGTGTCTTCATATCACCTGAAAGTTAAATTCCTTTTGGAAACAATTTCACAGGAAGGAAGAGTTCAACCATGAAAACAAAACTGTATTCAGACCTAATTAATGTATCTGTTATTTGACAACRCCTGAAACAAACTAGCCAGAACCACTTACTGTTATGGTTTTGGGATGAAAGTACTGCCACCACTTCGGTCTTGCTGACCTGTATTTAGAAGACAGTGAAATTTATCCCTGTGCCCAGGACCAAATCAAGGCTTGTCATTTAAATTTCAAAGGGCTTATTCTGAAGCTTTAGGCAGATCTCTGATGCCTGTAAACCTTGTTCTCTGCAATGGAGACCTTCATCCAGGTGTTGTTGCTGGGATTCAAGCTCAGATAACCTAACCATTTCCTTTTCCATCTGGTGGTAACACACTTTCTTCTGTGGAAAGTTTGTAATGGTTATCAGTTCTTTCTGCAACAGAATTTCACTTCTCATTTTGTTTTCAACTGAACCGAGCCAACAAACAAAATTGAATCATATTGCACTGGTCTGCTGAGAATATTCCTTCCACAGTGGTAGAGACGGAGCATGGTTTAGCTGGTGGGCTATTTTTGTTAGTAAATTGCAGGGTTAGTGTTTCAATCCCATCAAGGTTTCTACAAGTTACACCCAAAGACCAAATTCCTTTTTTCAAATTGGTAATCTGTTTATGAAATGAAACAAAAGCAGTGGGAGCATTTTGAACACCTAGGGAAACTGCTTTTTGTTAAGGCAATAATTAGTTTCTTTAAAATGCAAATAGGAGATTTTAACAAGTTCTGCTGTATTAAGCACTTACAAATGATAGGGAGCAGTTCACAGCTCTGCATAAAATGCCTCTGGGCGTTTTGGGAACCCTCCATTTTGGGAAGGGTAGGTACTGATGCTAATGCTGATCAGAAATAGGGAGGGTATCTTTCAAGAAAGATAGCTCAATTGGATACAGCGGCCACTTACTCTCGCCAGTTGAAAACTCTTGAATGGCAGTCTGGTTTGATATTAGGTTTCAAAACTCACTTCATTTCGTCACAGCTTGATAGTCAAAATTTAGTGTCAGTTTGGCTATAACTTCATCTGTACTCTAGGAAATTAAGACATTCACACACACACAGACACACACACAGACATATATATATGTTTAACCCTTGAAAATAAAGCTGTGCCCTTTCAGCCAGAAGCATCAGTCTTTTTTTACAATGAGTTAGATAAAAAGACATAACACATTAAAGCCCTAGTGAAGATGAAATACAGGACGTTTTTACTGCAGTGTAACTAGGCAAGATCAACCCAATCCACTACCTCTGGGCTAGATTTCGTTTAGCTACATTGCGGTAGAAATCACTGTGCTTTGTTCCCCCAGGATTTTATAGCAAGATAGATAACATGTATTAGTTATCTGCTATAAAAACTTCTCACTTTTGGCAGTGAAGACATAGCATCTCTGTGAGAGGCTGCAATACTAAGATGACACAAGTAGGCTGGTGGAACAGAATTTTAGTTGCAAATGCTAATGCTCTTTGGCAAATCACTCTAATTTCTTGAGGGCGTTTCTGAGTTTAAAAGCAGATGTTGGATCAGAACTGAGATCTATAAATTGAATTAAACAATATTGTGTCTTTACCTTCAAGTATCTTCAGCAGGATTCAAATTGCTTAACTTCAGCAGCCTGAAAGTTATTCGTCTAGACTCTTGATAGTCAGTGGAAAGAAACAGACACCTCCAGAGAGTGATTCATCCTTTTCTAAGACTGTCCAAGACAAGTGGCATGATTCAACCTCTGAGTGCCTATCTCTTTTCATTAACTTTTGAGGAAGCTTAGATAACTTGCCTGTGCTGGATTCCTCATTTTGACAGCCGAAAGCAAATGAGTTGAATCTTTCCCCATGGTGTTCTGGGAATACAATAGTATTTAGTTACTTATACCAGTAAATCAGTCTTCTGGGATTTACGTTACAGACACATATATAGGCCAGCCTGATTATATTGTGCACCTTCCATTTCAGGCTTCTGCTGCTCAGAAGTGTGTGCTATGTTTCTTGTCTAGCTGTCTGAGGCCATGGTATTTGTGCAGCCACAGGATACAATGCAAATTAAAGGAACTATTATCAAATACGTCATTTTGGGTCTAACATTGTACTGCCAAATTGTATGGAATCCTTACATCGTGTGCAGGAGAGACAACATCTGTGGGAAAAAAAAAAAAAAAGGGTTCCCCTCCTTTTCTGTGTCTCTCATCTCTGTTATTTTGTGATAAATTGGCCCCTGAAGAAAAAAATGCATTGTGATACTGCCTGCTGCAGTCTGTTGACTCATTGTAGCAAGGAAACAATGCTTTAAAGACCAACTAATGGCTGAAATATAATTAAGAGTAACAGAGAAGGAGACAGCTATTTTAATTACTGTTGTTGAAAGACACCTTTGCTGGGAATAGCCTTTTTTTGTTAATTGAAGCATGAAGGGTGCATCTTGAGATAGGCTGACAAATCCGCTTTTGTTTAATGATCTTTCAGGTTTTCACTGCAATAAAGTCAGGCTCAGAAACAAATTGTTTCTGGAAACAAACTGGAAAGGCCCTTAGCTAGGACCTCAGAGCCCTCTCATGTTGCCAAGTCTGTTACTCATCCATACTGATCATCATCTCATACTGTCAGCCTAAGAACTGACATGTAGGACCTGGTAAAAAAGCCCAGTGGAAGAAATGATGGTGGTGCCCAGTGGATGGTGCTTCTTGTAGGTTTGGGGCTATGAACAGGACTAGAAGGATGGCAAATGACTTTAAATCAACAGAGTTTCTACATATGTGTTTAGCTCTAGGTAGGTAACTACAAACACCTTTATTCAAGTTTAAGATGAATTCATTGCGCGTGCCATTTGCACAAGTCTCTATGCTGCAGCCTCTGCCTTGCTGGAAGACAACATGGCTCGTTGGGAATATTTTGCCTTTTGTATATAAGTGTACTATACATAGTAAGTGTCATGATCTAGAGGGGTCGTGCCTGGGGCAGACAGTTCATCTTGTCAAGTCTCAGGTGATTGAAATGATCCAGGCAGCCCCTTGATTTTCAGATTCCTAAAACCCAGTTTCAGTTCTCTTCTTGTAAAAGACACTACTTGTGCACAGCTCCCGCAGAGGTAAAAGAGGTCAGTTTAGCACTTTGGAAAGTCTCTTAAGTGTCTAGATTAAGAACTTTGGATATACATTTTTTTCAGTTCTTGACACTGTATTTTCCAGTATGTTTTGGGAGTGTCCTACCCCACAAGTCCTGCTGGAGAGCAAACACCAGGTTTAACGCTCTTGCCATAGTGAAGCTTATCTACAACCTGCAATCACAACTCCAGCTGCAGAGACATGACTCCCCCTTCTAGACTCGAGGCCTTTTCGTTCAGGAGCTCCCTGCTTTAATGAAAAGGTTAAGAGAGCATAAAGCTAAATGGGGGTCGTCATTATCTTAGCCGTGTTGCACAGGCTGTGAGACTTACCTGAACCACGAGTATATAACATGCTCTGAAAAAAGGCAAAATGTCCTACAAAATTTACTATGCTAGTTACAAATCAACATATTTGGGGGGATATCTGCTAACTATTCCTCCAAGCCATCAGAAAGCTCCGTGCTAGAATAGTGTCATGCATGTTGATTTTTAACAGAGCTGTTTAAAGACTAGTGTAAAATTTCCATGCTTTGCAGAGCTCCAGACCTTCTGAAAATTCAACATTGTTTCCATTAGCTGTTTTTATTGCCATTAGCAAACATAGCAGCTGATGCTTGGTTTGTTACCTGATAAATTGTTCTTTGACTCCATAATGGCCTTGATAGTATTCTGCAAATTAATTTCCATAGGCTAATATTAGATTTATAATGGATTTCTTACCAACTGATTTTTTTATATGCTCATAGCTTTATACGCTGTGAGATATTGGTTTCACAGAATATAAGATGGTACAGAGGAATCTCTTTACTTTATGTCTGGTTCCAAATCAAGGATTTTTATCATCTATAATTAGCAGTTTATCCCAGTGGGTGGGATTTTTTTTTTCTTTATTTTAAACCCTTTACACGTATTATTATTCAGTTAAAAATACAGTGCTAGGTACTTACTGTCAACATAAGAATACAGCATATGACTGCTAAATAAATGAAATTAGTGGATGGGTTACTATACCCTGTCACCACATTTCAGTTCTAGGAGCTATTTTTGAGATGATTACATCTCTCAARTAATTTGGCTTTGGAGGTGGGTATATTTATTTGTTTTAGTGCAAGGGGCCTATAATAAAGAAGAGTCTCGGCTTTTTAATTTTTTTCCCTATGATTTTCATGGATGCATATGTTGGTCATAAACTGTTATGCCATACTGAAATTTCCAAACCCATCTTTTGGTCTCATGGGGACAAGAAAGTTTTTCCTTATTCATATCCTACTGCAGGTTGTTTCTTTTTTTTTTTTTTTAACTGCAACTTTTAACATTCATGGCCTTAGTTTAGATTATTGCTGAAGAAGGAAGATGTATTTTGTGGCTGTCATGTAGACCATGGAGTAGTTTCACTCATCCGTGTTCATGCTGAGTAATATCTCACTATCAGTTAGTTTCCAYGAAATAATAGCGTGGCAAGATAGCTTTGTACTGCTATTTACATCAGCGCTGAGTTATTTCCAGTGAATCCAGCGGTTTTCTTAAGCTCACACAGCAGGGCAGTAAAAGATGTCAGGAAAGACGTTGGGTGACCTGATTTACATGTGCTTTATGCTGGGATTAAGCTGTTAAAACGTTGCAACAGCGACACAAGTTCCTTGATATTTCCCAGCAGGCTTCAGGCCTTTCCTTGAAGGACTATCTCAGCTGCTGAAAGAGCTATCCATATCCCTTCCCATTTTGTCTGTTGAAGTCCAGCCAGYGCTGGGGTTGGGTTTCTGTGATATTCTCACTGCCTTGGTCAATTTATTGGATCATTAAAGCACAAATATGCTGCTAGATGTGGTGCAGTTCCCTTCACTATGAGAAACTCCGCAGATTTTTACAAGAAACTTGGTGTTCCCAAACATAAAAAAGATGTGATGTGGGGATGAGATACCTGATGATACCTGAAGAAGATCCATCTTCTTCAACGCTAAAATATAGCTTGTTCTGCTAGCAGGGAAGAGATAAAGGGAAGATGTTTAAAAGGAATGTAGAAGTTCCTTTTAGAAGATTGTTCCTCACTCCTGGCTACGTGTCAGGGTACTGAAGGGGGGGTATTGATATCCCAACATGTCCTAGTGTGCTCAGCACAGTCCAGCCCACAGCAGAGACCTGGGCTGGCTCTGTACGTTTCCAGATGGTGTTTCTTCTCACGTCTCTTCTGACTGACGGGCGTCATCAACGCTGTGCCAGGACGATGCTACGTTAGCGCAGTTCAGGAACGGTGCGGGAGCACTTGAGGCTGTAATTGTGCAAGGCTGGCCCTTTCATCTTCTGTTCTTTTTCTTCTCAATAATTGGCTTCCCTTCACCACAAAACGTACAGAAAAAAMCCCCCAGCTTTTCAGGAAAAGTGTTTTCTACCTCTAACTCTCTGCTGTGGTGGRAGGAGAGGGAGAAATGCCAGGAAGAACAGTTAAGTTTATGCCAGTAAGTTCATAGTTACAAAGAGGTTTGTTTGTTTGTGGGTTTTTTTTCCCCCATCCACACTTTATTATGCCATAAGCTTCCAAGTAACCTGCTGTCACAAGAAAGCAATGGGATTGAGCACACAGAATCTGCTTAGCCCAAGGAGCCGCTATCTGCGACTGGATGATTTCAAATTGAGCAGGAGATGAAGTATTGATCAAGTCACTAAGTGGAACGGGCAGGCTGATGATCCGTTTGTGGATGCGGGCTCTTCCTGGCTGGATACCGATGTGGGACTCCAGATCTCCCAAGGGACTCCAGAATCCCCCAAGCTCCTAGCTTGGAATTACGCCGTTTGGGAGGCAAACTCCATCCAGCATCCCTTCTTTCCTTCTCTTCTGCACTTGTTTCTTTTTGTAGCATCAGCTAAGGGATTTTTTTAAGTGTATATATATAAATATATATATATATATTTATATGACTGGATGTGAATCAAGTTATGTTATTTTAGTAAATGAAAATAAAATCCAGGGAACGGAAACCACAGGGGTGGCTAAACATGCTATTCGTGCTGGGTGGGTCTGTGCTCCCATGGCGGGAGCAGAGTGTCCTAGTTTCAGAATAGTACAGACTGAGTTTTCATTAAATCAGTAAATGTTTAATTATGTAATTTTGGAGGGGCAGGTGGGGAACACAGACATGTATGTGCAATGTATCTATAATTGTGTACATTCATTTCTGTTTATTTTTTTTTCTTACACATTATGCATGATTTTCCTAGAGTTGGTAGGACCTATAAAAAGCAGCTGAAATATGTAAAGAGAAACCAGTGTCTGGGCATCAGTCATTTTCCTGCTCTTTGACTGAACTTTTCATATCACTCTCTGTCTGAAACCTCAGGCTGGATGCCAAGTTTGGTTCTCCCCACACTTTTCAGTTTGTAAATGGGGAGGAACTGTGCTGGGGTGATAACACTTGCTAAATGATTTCTTTCACCTAGGAAAATAATAACACTGTGCCTACTCCTCTAAAATTCTGCCCAGCATCATTTAACCTTTCCTGCTGGATACTCTGCTTCTACTATGCCTCTTTTCAGTGAAAGTGAGGCATACAGAGGTGAAATCGAAGCGTGGGAGATGGATACACTCTTATGTTAAACGATCCAGCTCAGGAAGTGATTCTAATAACGTACACCACAACAATGTTAATTAAAAAGCACACAGAATCACAGAATCACAGAATCACTGAGGTTGGAAGGGACCTCTGGAGATCATCTAGTCCAACCCCCCTGCTCAA
>NW_020450762.1:170120-194921 GCF_003343035.1 Apteryx rowi
GGACCCAGTACTGACCCCTGGGGGACACCGCTAGCTACAGGCCTCCAACTAGACTCTGTACCACTGATCACAACTCTCTGAGCTCTGCCATTCAGCCAGKTCTCAATCCACCTCACTGTCCACWCATCTAACCCRCACTTCCTGAGCTTGTCTATGAGGATGCTAKGGGAGACAGTGTCAAAAGCCTTGCTGAAGTCTAGGTAGACAACATCCACTGCTCTCCCCTCATCCAGTTATATATATGAATACAGTTATGTATATGTGTGAAATAGTGAATGCAAATAATAGATTGGATCCCTAGGTGCAGCTTTATGTTTGTCTGGACTTTGCAATGTACGCTTGGGCTTACTCCGTAATTGTGGAAGATGTCATCCCAAAAGAGTCAGAGCGCTGCAGACAAGGTACTGGCACTGCCTCTGGTTTAGAGCCTCTAAAACATTCCCCCTCTCTCCTCCCTAGCTGCTGCTTGCACAAGTCCTCCTTTCAGATCAGCATAGAAGACGCGGCTGCAGTCTAGTCTACTATCTCTGTTTCCTCTGTATGGGTTCAAATTAATTCCTGATCAGTAATTACAATAGGTGTGACTCTGCCTCATGATTCAAGATTTGCTGCTGATCAGGGATGAATTTGTCCTTTCATAAGAAGAACTTCACCACCCAGGGATATAATTCCCATTCTCTCTTTATGTTCTCCATGTTTACAAAAAGGCCTGTGGAGTCCCTCTGGAGCTTCTCACTTTTATTATATCCCCTTTATTTCTTTTCAGAGAAACATAATCTCAGTAACACACTCTGATTAAGAGAACGAACTTTGTTTTTTTTTAGTTATTCTGTTCTAAGAAAACAGTTTAAAATATACTTTCCTTAGAACAAGACTGTCAATGTTTAGTGCATAACTCTGCTTTAGGCTGAATCTGAGCCTTAGCTTTTAGTTACTGTTTTATTGGGAGTTATAAATGACCTTGCACTGACTTAGAAAATTCATGCCACACTAAACACCAGCCCTGCTAACAACCAAAATTCCCAAACCACCTGTAGAATAAAGAAAGGAAATATATTAGAGKATATGACCATCAGTGACCATCATTCCTTTGAATGGATATGGAAACATCAAAACAATGGTGTGGTCAGCTATGTTAAAACCTGTTGCACTTAGGGGAATTCTGGAGTAGACCATAACCTCTGCACTACAAAACAGACTGTAAGCACTTTGAAAAATAGTACGGCACACTGATCRTCTCAATCCCTTCAGCAGAGACAAAAGTAGGAACTGGAGTTTGAGAAGGGGCATGCAAGGAGAAAGATTTGGTTTTTTTAGCTTTGAGGATAGTTTATCACTGGAACAAGATCACCAAGGATGATGGAAGATTGTGTCCCTCTGGCCTCTTTAAAAYGCAGGCTAACGCCTTTTAGGAGATATGGTCTTGCTCAGCTCAGCCTCAAACTCTCATATTTAACATCATTTTCTTCTGAGAAAGGAAAAATTCACTCCCACACTAGGAGATATCTCTGCAGGACGTGATGTATCTGCTCTCCTGTACAACAGAGGCCTAGATGCTGGTCATGGTTCTCTGTAGCACTAAGATCTGTGAATCTGACAGTGGGAGCTGAACAAACAGTTGAAAGCTCATCAATACATTTTCCTTATGGTTTCTTCCAAAGGAAGAGCCACCAGAGTGGCTCTGTGTCAGACTCTGATCTTCCAGTCCCTGCTGGGAGTGATGTTTAAATCTGTATGTGTGAAATGCGGGGTTGTTTCATTGCAGCAACTTGACCCTGGCATGAGTGGAAGATGGGAAGAAGGAAAAATGGCAAACGTGTCACTGATTAGAAGGCAAACTGCATTCTAATGGAGATAATTAGAGACAAATTGAAGACTTTGTACATAAGGCAATAGAGTGATTCTCTTGTGTGGTGGCCTGGGAGGCTGCCAAGGTGTTTCTCAGTAACTAATCCTGAGTCAGTTAAGGGCACAGAAGACATTGCCACGTATCTAGCACATCACAGGGAAAGAGGGAATATGCTCATGCCCACTTCAGACAGGGAGTGCTGGGTCCATATACCTCCCTTTGTCCTGCCTGCTTCCTGGAGAGGCAGCAGTGGAGCAATTCAAGAACTAGCTGTGGGCCTGATAATTATAAACATGATCAGTTTTTCTGCTATGATATGATGGTTAGTGTGTCCCACCTACACGCTAAGGAACGAAAAGGAGAAGCGCATGGATGGTATGGGTCAAGTCTGCTTTGAAAGGACTCTGTCCTGCATTGTCTTACTTCTTGAATGGAAATCCCCTCTTCCTATAACACTGTGCATCATATAAAATCATGTCCTGCTCGATGGAGTGCCCTTGTGTAGCCCTTTGTAAGACGAAGCCACCTTCATCTGGGAGGCATTCTGCCTGCATCCCCTTGCCACCAGCAGGACAGCTACCCCTGGTAGCTTAAGGTAGYGTCCTGGTTAAGCTTAAGCTACGAGTAGTAGCTGCCACTAGTAGTGTAAGAACTTAACAAGTCCTTGTCTCCTCTGTACTCCGTTCTAAACAAAGCTGGACTAACTCAATCACATCCTTGTTGGTTCTGGATAGCTCACAGAGTGAACTCTGGGACTAAGGCCTCCACCTTCAATAAAGCATCCTCTTCGGTGGGTGACTGGACTGAGGAGCAGTGATGGGGAACCTGACTCTACACTTGCACACACAATGGGGGAAGGGGAAATGCAGTCCTGAAGGGTGTACTTTGTCAGCTCAGCCATTACCATATAAGCTATGCCACTACCAGCATGGAGCCTGGCCCTGGCACTTTCCCGCCATAGGCCATGGGACCTTCCCTGTATTGGTTTGCTCTGTGCTAGAGTGCTTTCAAAACAGTGACCAGACATGGTTCATGGACCAGCACAGTCCCAAGCGAGGAAACATTCCTAATAGGCAATGGGAGTGTGGCATCCCGTTTCAGGGTGAGAGGGAGTGAAGAGTCTAGCTCTTCCTTCTTGCTCTCGTAGCCAAAGACCAGGTTTAGACTGGTTTTACTAGTTAACATAGGAGTATATGAGAAGTGTTGGACGCTATACAGCAGATGGGACTGTTTGGGTGTGGAAGCACTGGAACATTCTACACTATTTTTGGAGGTCGGTGGGTGTTACCTCATCTAGTCTTGAATGYTTGCATCTTTTTGCCTTTACCAGCACAACCATCAGGTCTGTAACTAGTCCTTACACACATCCCATCCTTGGTGTCTTGCTCTACGTGGATTTGGATTTTCAAACCATGAAGTCTAATCTGAAATGTTGCTGGGATAAGGGGCCCAGTGGAATACAAAGGTGCTGGGGAGCTCATGGCCAAAGCCAAGAATGTGATCTGTTATATATAAAGGTTCATCACTCTTTATTAGGCCAAGGCTATCTTTRACCTCTTCAAGTGGGGGACCTTACCTGCCTTCTTTCTTTGCTCCCCAACAACTCTTTGTGAGCCTTGTGTAGATTCATCCCAATTCACCAGAATGTTTGATCAACCTCAAAAACAGTTGTGGATGTTAGCAGCCATATTAGGACACATCACTGTTTCAAAGCAGGCCCTGCTCATTAATGATAGGGCTTAGTTTGTGGTTAGTTTACGTAAGCCACGCTTTTAGCTTTGTTTCTATGCTATCAGCCACATCAGCAGATGGGTGTTCACAAAACAAAACACCCAGCTACATTCTGTGCTCATTTACATTGATCTAAATCCAGCTTAATTTCACTTTAATGAATGAGTAACTAAGAAAAAGAGCTGGCCTATCACTATGCTTAGCACTAATTAGTATTTTTCTTACCAGTGCCTGCAGAAAAGCCGATCTGTTTTGTATTCCAAGCTGAAAAAACACCCTCTGGTTTGCAGTAATTTTCATCACCAGCCTGTATGTCATTCCTCTAGGCTTCCACAGCTGCTTAGAAAATCCTGTTGCGGGACAAAAATCATTTAACCAGGCTGCGGGAGTTAAGCAAGCTGGGTGCTACACATGCTCTCTGCCATGGGGACTTCATGGAATTCGCCCTGGCCTCTGTTTGCCTGTATCTGTTTTTGTCTTAGCTGCTTTCCATGCAAATAGACCAGCTTTTGTGAACTACCAGTGCAGACCTGCGTGAGTGGCAGCTCTGCTCTGCGGTAAGGGTGGCTTTGCCTTTGTTGAAGGGGTTGGTACTTTCTTTCTGTTATTCAGAGCCTCAATTAAACTAGGCGAGCTGTGGGTTATTAGTTGTGCTCACTGGGGCAGAGTACAATGAGGTCTGCTCCATGTGCAAGGAAACCCCCCTGGCTGTTTCAGACAGCTCAGCCCTCGAAAAGACGGGGGAAAAGTRGAGAGGGGAGGAGGACAAAGCTCCTGGCAGTGGTGCCAGGCAGGGRCACTTTGACTAAACATGTCATATGCTCTCTGGAGGGGACATGGGGCAATGCGTGGGAATGGTGCTGGTGCCAGCAAATCCTGGCAGTGGGGCCTTTGTTCACTGTCAGTATTTGCTGAGCTGATGGATCCAGTTTCCATCGCGCTGAAGTTAAAGGTGGCAAAGAGCCAACTGGTCCACACTGGGGCTTGTGGGGTATGTTTTGGATTTATTAAAAGTTTTTAAGAAGTAGATTTAACTTTCTTAGCTCCCCTTCTCCATCCCCCCAGTCCCTTCTCATGTGTATATTCCATAATTTTTATAATGAACTTACACTTTTAGCCACTTTATGCTTTTGGCCRCTCCAGCTAATGGTAATTATACAGAATATTTATAATCTTACGAGAAACTGCCAAAGAAAAGCTTTAATGTGTCTAGTCTAATCCTCTTGCAGACTTCACCACTTTGTTACTTACATGTCTTTGTATAACATACAAAGTCCCAGTGCAGTTATGTACCCTGCTACACTTCTGCAAGCACAAACTCATTCCCCTGGGATCTTTGACCCGGGATGATTTCTCCGTCTTAGACTTGACTTCAAAATGATGTGTTTGCCATCCAGATTCCCCAACTGCAGTCCCTCCATCCTTCCCAAACACCAGATCGCCATCAGCAGATGCCATCGGGGATCTTCCCAGCTAACACGACTCCGGCCCAGCATTAATAGCTGACCTGTGGAACAGAAATCTGTRACTTCTACCTAAAGCAGCCTAAATAATCAGTTCAGAGCATAAAATATCCACTCCTTGGATCTCCTCAAGGTTGTACCTCTGCAAGCTAGGTCAGGTAAACATGCACTAAGCTTCACCACATTCAGCTAAGGCTTTAACAGGGGAAGAATCCAGCCTACCCAAGGTAGGTGAGAACTTTCTTAGGCATTGCAGTCTTTAAGACAGCATTAGCTCCCCTCCCAGTTCTCCTTCTACTTTGGTAACACAGCTGCAAGCCAAACCTCACTGTATAGAAAACTTCCCTAAGAGGTAAAGCTRCTGTAATATTTTCCCACAGACCGTGAGGGGATGGATATTACGGCCCAGCCCAAATAACAGCTTTGCATTGATCAGTAGCTGATGCTGTAATTATCTAACTCCTCTGAAACAAGCACCCACACACCTTCTCCATCATTTCTGGATCTCACTGGCAACCGAGAGTGACCTCCAGGGAGCTTTCTGCAGGGTGCTTTCATGTATCGCTCCCAGCCCAACTCCAGAGCTGACTGCTCCCCCTTTCCCAGGGTTTCTGGGCCCTCATGGTGTGCAGAGACATGTGAATGTCTCTGCTTCCCTCTGTTTCTATTCTTTGCCCAACACCATGTACATAAAGCGTGGGAAATAACTGCTAAACTGTTACCAAGAGCTCCAAAAATTACCTTTTTTAGGGCATGGCTACACTAGTTGTCAATCTGTAGCTATGCTAAGGGAGAAGAAGGGAGGAATGTCTGGGATAATGTATATGAAAGGAAAAAAAAATCTCTGATAACAGTAGTGTCTATCCAGCTCTCAATGCCTATGTGGCTCTGGTGTGAGGAGATCTTTTTGGTTCCCATACTATTCCAGTAGTTTCCATTATATGGTCTGCAGAGGCATAACTTAGAAAAACAGTCTGAAAGGAAGAAAAGCAATTGTCACTTGGCCTAAACTTGATATACAAGTTCTGGGAGTCTTTGAAAAAATAATTTAGGGGTCTGCAAATTGAAAAAGCTTGGGCATTAATGCTTTAAAATGTGCAGTGACTCTGCAGGGACACCTTCTGGAGAGCTGTTACACTACAGTTCTTTTGCTGAACTGCTGAGGTGTTTGATGGCAGCAAATGTGTGCTTTCTTGAGTCAATAAGAGCTTTTCCAAAATCGTTTTTTGTCTCAGACTGGAAAGAAACATGCAGTATGAGCAATTGCTGAAAGTTGTCCTTCAGAACTAATCCGAGGCTCTTGAGCTCAAATATTGTACTTACACCTTCAATTTTCTATTTTGATTTAAACATCGGTTTCAAACTTCTGTTTCATAACTGGCRGCAGAAAAATTATCCATCTCCTGCACCATATCCACTCTGTGTACATGGGCTTGAAGACCTGACGTTTTGTAGGAAAGGAAAACTCTCAAAAACCTTTTAATTAAATGCTCCTCATAGGAAAACTGCTAATTCATGAAGGTTGAAACTTCTGGGGAAAAGTCAACTTTCGTAAGTTCTTGGTGATGAAAAGGGATTGGAGAAAAGTTCTGAAGTTACTAAAATGCCCAGACCACCCTGAGCTTACAGATATTTAGGAGGCATCTGTTCTATCACGCTGTGATGCATCTTTTGTGTCTGCGTAGCTGAAACTCTTACAGTGTTAATACATCCTGCCGTATCTCTGTGGAGGCTTGGTTTGTGTTGCTGACTGGTTCGCTGAAGAATAGCACAATCTGATTCCGAATACACAAATAAGATGACACGTGGATATTGCACAGTCCTGTATTATGGCACAGGGTTTGAAAAATGGGAACTTTTCCAGCACAGATAGTCTCTTAGTGAGAAATGAAGATCTTGGTGTCCATAAGTGGCAGGATAGTAGCTGCTGATTGATACTCGCATACTTTTTGTCTCTTAAATTGTTTCCTTTTTGTACTCCGGGTTGATTCTCCCTCCCTTTCTTGCAGAGTTGTCTTGTCTGAAGCACCGTTTCAGACCTCTTTTATCTCTTTAACAAATGAGGTTTTTGAGGGGGGAAACTTTGGAGGGGGGAAGAGGAAGACCGTGCTTGACAAATGTGTGCACCTGGCCAGAGCAACAGAGCTCGGGTTGTGCCTGCTTTGATTTATAGTCCCAAACACTTGCTTTCTAGGCTCTTCTAACACCCTTTGTGTAGGCAGTGGAGAGGAGAGGGGCAGATATGATCAAAAGCCCTTCCCAGTTACTCGCTTTTCTTTTGGCTGTTTTTATACTTGAGAGGAGAGACTCCTGAGTGTGCCAGTGGAGGTTAAATGCCCAAATCCAGTGCAATCATCCTTAGAAATGGGCCTGGTGGTACAGAAACTTGCAGATAGATAAGGCTGTTGAGATAAAATGAAAATTGGACTAAAGTTATTTTTCAGAACATGAATCAGAAGTGAACCGTGTGCTTTCAGCCTGGGTTAAAGTGTGTTTAAGAGCTCTAAAACCCAGATAGTCCCTTAAAAGTCTTTAAATTGGTGAAGTTGTCAAAGGTCAACATCAATGAGTCTTTCAAAGCCATTCCACCTAAGGAAGAAGCCACCGGGCTCGACTCTGCCATCCTTTATTCATTTTGAATAATGTCCTTTCTCTGGCTGGACGCTGTAGGCTCTAAGATGGCAGAACCGGAGAAGCTGCTGAACTCGGAAGGCCGACAAATGGATTCAGCTGGTTAGGTCAAGCTGTGTCGCTTCGTGTGCACTGCCACCCTGCACAAATGGATTAGTAATCAAAAAAAACCAAAGGTCCTGCCCTCCTCCTCTCCCAGCTGCTTGTGCTGAGCTATCCTTTGCCCTGTGGCAACACAAACGAGTGAGGGGCCAAGCACTGATCTGATTACGGAGCTGCTCAGGCTAAAGATAACCACTGGTTTCTGCTGGTGATGTCAAGACCTTTTTTTTGGCCAAGTCAGCTTTAATTGGGATCTATCCCCTAGTCTTGCTGGCATGGGGTACACATGGTGGAAACGCGAGAATGAGTATTTAGGGGCAGTGGGGAAGTGGGGATGCTTCTAGTGACAGCCCTGCTTACTTTCCTCATTTAAAATGTGTGTGAAGCGGTGGCCTTGGCTTGAAAACTGAGTATCCTCTGCTAACAGTGTGCATACATTTAGGGACTGGCTGGAGTATACTGAACAGAGAAGCAGGCAGCTCTGTTTTAATGGTAGCCTCTCTCAGAAGGGCTCATGACCCCTATGTCCGTCCAAATTTCATTTATTCATTTATTCCACCGCTTATGTTTCCTCAATCCATCTGGAATATGAGGGTTTCAATAGAAGTGAAAACCTACCTCTTATGGCATTTTGATCTGACTTGAGGAAAAAAAAAATAAATAGAAGTTTGAAAGAAAATCTATTCCCATGATTTTCACAGCTCAGGAGTGTGGGGATGTCTGAACGTCACGCACAGACATCTGAATACACCTGATCCCCGTCGAAACCAAACCCAGCTCTGCTCCAGGCTCTGCCAACAGCCTTGGAAGGGAGCTCGCAGCCCTGCAGACTTTCCCACTCCCTCGCCATATTTCATGGTTAGCTTCACAGCATTAGACCTGTCTTTCTTCAGCAGCCTTGGCTGCAGGTGAGTGCCCGCACAGGGCCCAAGGGCCAGGGGACTTTTTGACAGGATAGGATAGTGCAAAGGAAAGACTATCACTCTCACTTACTGCATTTCTATTGAGCCTGAGGTGATTTCTCTGCTGAGGCACCACTTAGGACTCAATCTTTTCAAAGCTTGTCCTTTGTTTGTTTCTTTATTTGATGTATTGCACAGATTTAGATAACACAGAGGGAGGCAGATGGTTGCTGAAGGAAGAGTTTAATTTTTATGGATTTCTGCAAACATCATTTGGAATAGGTGTGAAAACGTGGTCAACTGTTATTGTGCTGTGACTCCACAGGCGTTTTCTCACAGCAGCGTCCCTCCTTTGTTGCATTACCGGCATACCTTAGAATACACACGTATGTATATATGTGTATATGTGGACACACACCTGGTATAGTCACCGAGATTAACACTTTTTTTTGTGCAGTGACACKGGAAAGGCATGTGAATGCCCATTGCATCTCGTAGGGTTCCTGAATGCTCCCTGCCATGCTCTGCATGTGTGTGGCCGGTTCAACGTTGTCCCACAGAAGTCAAGTTCAGGTGTTGGAAGGATGTGGATTACAACCCAGAAAACCCATGAGTTTTAAGGTGAGGAGGGAAATGTCAACTATTTAACAGTTGGTTTTGTAGCTCAGGGCACTAAACCTGGCCCAGAGGCTGCTTAGACAAAACTGGGATCTCATTCTGCTCCGCTTTGGACCATCTTCTGCTCTCCCTCAGCAAAAGAAACAGAATTTGTGGCTTTTAATTCAACTCAAAAACTTTGTATTGGAAGTCACTCTGGTGGGTCTATGTGTGGTCCCCAGTGGCCATTTTCCTTGCTTAAGCTGAAAGCTGGGCTCCAGCAGAGATCTGGCAAAGTAGGAAGGTATTGCCCGAGCAAGGTATTTTTGGCTGAATGTGTGTGGAACAGCAAGTTGGAGTTGGACATGTTGCTAAGAGGGATGGAGGAAACAAAAATTCTCCTGTGGTTAGCTCCAATGACATTCACCAGGTGCAACCCAAGGGAAAATAAATCCCATTTAGACCATTCTTCCACAATATTAATTTATCCCAGCTTCTTCTATGAGGAAACAAAATCACTTCTATCTTAAAAAAAAAAAAATCTTTATTTTGCAAAGGTGTTTTTACAAAACAAAAACAAACTCTTAACCAGCCTTCAAGCCTAGTATTTATAGGGAAATTTCCTGGCTTTGCTCTTGTGATTATAATTATACTCCTGCTGGTTAGAATCCCAAAGCCACTGTTACAGTATCCCAAAAAATACCCACATGGAAGACTACACTGTTCTATCTGTAGTTGTATAATTACACCAAAATAGGAAAGCCAGTCAGATTCCTTCTTAAATATGTCCTTGAGCTATATTTCTCTCTTGAAAGTTATTTGAGTACAACTAGTATATATTTATTGATCAGCTGAAAAGAAACCRGCTTTGAACCAAGTTGTTTCTAATTCATTCATTTTTGGAATTACTGTGAAGTAAGAGAGCCTTGTGCTTGGATTTCTTATTGTTTAACAGCAACTTTAACAAATAAACTAATGTTTCCAGTCTTTGCAGGTTTTGTTCTTTAAAATAAATTGTGAACTCTAACGTTGGGGCCTCAGCATTTTAACAGTGCTCAAATAAGAAGAATCTAAACTCTTGCTTCTGTGTTGTGGCACATGCGAGGATAATGGATGGTCTTGCTCATACTTCCAGCAGGCAGCAGGAACTGTAACCGTGTCACTCTGTGAGACTCGTTTGGGAAATGTGCTTTTCATGAATACTGAGCGCAAATGAGATTGATGGGGTTTTATAGCAGAAATATTGTAGTGTTCCTATTCAGTGAGAGCCAGCCTAAGCAAGCTGCGTGCTGAGTTTATTTTTAATCATCTCAGTTGTTTCAATTACAGGACAAACACAGAATTGCTACTTTAAGAGCCAAACAGAACAGAAACACCTTCTCTGCCTTGTCAGTAGCATTTTACAACATTTTAGTCCGTCCTGAAAGCAGCCATCACTATGTGAGATTTTTTGCTACTGTTGCTACCATCTCTCTGTTGTGAGGTTTGGTGCTGGCAAATTTTCGATTATTTTTTATCTAATAGCGCAGGAAAAAAGGTAAGAGAGATCCGTTCCTGTTAGAGGACATTCTTTTCTTCCTGTTTCTATAATCAGCACTTGCACATGTAGTATTAATCTCTACATGTTTTTAAAGAATTATAAAGCACGGGCATTTCCGCTCAGCTGTTTTTAAGGACCCTGGAGGTCATATTTGTTCATTACATGTGACGGATATTAGAATTGACCCCTATTAGAGTGGGAGGTATTTAAGAAACAGCTGGCGATGCTTTAGTAGTTGTCAAGCTCTTTTGCTTTGTGGACCCTAAAACTTTTCTGTAGCAGAGCTGTGGTCTGCGGTAGAGCGAATTTAAGCCTCCTGACCACTGGATTTTTCAATTTCTGTGTTTAGACCCCTTAGACATAGTCCAGAGACCCCTAAAAGACTACAGACTAAAGTCTGAAAACTTTCAGTGCGGACGATGTGGGGTTTTTTCCTCCCCAAAGAATCACTCTCGCAACAAGTCTGATGCAGGAATTCAGGGTCTGATTTGACCTGTTGACAAGATGACTTGTTAGTGTTACACCAACCCCCAAAGGTTAATTTTCTGACAGTCACATGAACTAATGCTGCTTTGCTTTGAACTTCCGGGGGGAATCTCAGAGTTTTAGGAAAGCTCACACATTTCAGCGGTCTGGCCATTTCCTCTCTCTTACAAGAACATCTCTTCCAGAGGACAAGAGCTACTGTTGTGTTTTGTTTACTCTTTGGTTTAAAAGCAGTAAATACTAATTATAACAGTAATCCAGTTCCAGATGAAAACCAGCTGAAATTAATCTGCATCGAATGAGTTTGTGGGAGACCAAAACAGAAAGTAAAACCTGTGGTTAGCAAAAGCCAGAGGGAAAATTTTGCATCAGTTCCAGACCAGAAAGGCCTGAGTTTAGTTCAGCTCTTGAATTAGGAGCTGCAAACTTCAAATAGTGCAGCTATGCTGGCTGGATGGCAGAGATACCGCTTGCTCCTTGCCTGGGCTGCCGAGCGCGCTCTGCTTTGATCTTGGAGGAGTCAGTGGAGGAAAAGGAGGGGTCATTTCCAGGATAATGTGAAATCTGCCATTCCAGTGGGAATGCTGACATTAGCACAATTGTGTTACCGCCTTCTGATGCATGCATGTATTTTCAGACACAGGTTTTGGAGTTATTAAGGTGTGACAAATTCTGCCCCGGTACAAGGTTCTAGCCGCGGTGGGAGAGGCTGTGCAGTACCAGTGCCGGGAATGCGTTTTCCAGCGAAATTCCCTTCGAGTGGGGTGTCCCAGCGAGAGAAACATCCCTGCGCTGAGTGCAGCGGCCTCTTGGACTCCATCGCCCCGGGGGCCAGGCGCAGGCCGTTCGGGGATCGCAGATAAGGCTGGCCAGCTTCACAGCGCATGGGGGATCATGGGCAGAGGTGGCCTGTGGCGTTATGCTGGGAACATCTGAGGTGCTGGCACCGTGGGAGGAGGGACAGATAAACACGTGTCACACTGAACATGCAAGACTTGACAGTTCTTACATTTGCAGAGAGGAGCTTGATCACAAGAAATAAAATGGTAAAAAAGATCCAGGAACAGAAATGCCTTTATTTTGTAGAACTTCATGAGGGAGGAGAGGGGAGAGAGAACAATGTGATTTTTGGATTCTTGGCACTTTTGCAGCCAAATGAAAGTCAGCAGATGAGATAGTGTCTCCTGGGGTGCTTTCTGTTGTCATCCACAAACTGCTCATCATCACCTGCATCCCTAGAGAGCAGCTAGGTACTGATCTCATCTTCCTGCACCTTTAGGGATCGCCGCTTTGGGAAGCGGTGTAGCTTTGCCTGCCTGCGGCCAGGTGAGCAGTGCCTTTAATCTTGTTCTTGGCCTGGGATGCAGGGGTGAGCAGGACACTTTCTCAGCCTTGCAGCACCTTGCTATCTCAAGCCCGCAAAGTGCAGACAGGGAACGAGGCCAAAATTGTCAGGAGGAGCATGGTGGCGGGGCTGGAAGCGACACAGCTGCTCGGTCTGCGATGAAACCCAGGGGAGCCAGATTGATAACGTCTCTGGTGGAGGGAAAAAGAAAGCAAAGAGCAGATCCTCCAAGAGGAGTGACATGCTCTGCCTGTGCCGACGGAGGAGCCACTGGGGAAGGGCTTGTCGCTCTGGCTGCTGGTGCCTGCAGGATGTGCTCACGCTCAACTCAGTGCTGTCAACCCGTTGAATATTTTACAGGTCATGAGCGTGATGCCATGTTCATGGCAATTTGCCTGCTGAGGCAATGATTAGCCGCTCAGGGGAAACCCTGCAGGTTGCCGGGATCAAGCGCACTTAACAAGGTGAAGCCTCACTTCTTTCCCGCGACGGGGGGAACCAGAGGGAAAGGAGGGGGACACGTGTCCCAGGATAGCAATCACCGGCAGCCTGGGTGGAAAAGCGCTGCAGCTGCTAATTGCTTTCCTCAAAACCTTGCCCTGTTTGCCTGCAAGCTCCTTGGCACACAGTGTGTGTGTTTGTTTAGGGGCAGGCGCAAGCAAATTAGCTGGGAAGAGCAGAGGCCTGATGGTATTTTCATAGTTCCCACAGTGCCATTTAGTCCTGTGAGAGCATGTGCAAATTAATTCTGTATGCTGCTCGCTTAAATGGTGCTAATTACATCAGTTCTCTTGACAATATGTCTGCTGTCAGCAGTCCAAAGAGTTTCTTGCATTTGTGTGGGCATGTTAGAGAGGGACAGGCTATCAGTGAATCATGCAAGGTAGGTATCTCTTGGAGAGTTGGGTCTTCACTAAGATTCAGGAATCTTCCTAGTAATTTTCAATGAAGATTTGAAGATGGACTGAAGTATAGAGTATAGGATCAGCCTGGAGACAGGGCTGTTGGGCTGTTTGGTGTTCCCTGTGTCATTGGGGTTGGGTAATCATCACTTCATTTGTCACTTCATCCTGCAGTAGGATGGTTCCTTTTTGAATCAAGATCCAGAGCAGATGGAAAGGAGAAATAAAATATGTAGTGGATTGTGACAAAAGGGGAAGAGAGAAAAGCTTGTTGGGAAAACAGTATTTTTTGCCTTTATGTGCTCAATTCTGGGGTAAGTAAAACACAACCAGAAGTAAAGTATGGGAAAAGAACAATTTTGTCATTTGTCACTAAATTCAAAAGAACTTCAAGTGTTTTGCAAATACTAGAACACTCTGAAGTTCTTGGTCCGTATTTAAACAGGATACAACATCTCTTGGCTTTTCAGACAGCCCCTTCCCACTTTTTTGTTTGAACTTAATGTATTTAAAAGTGACATGCGACCATAAAATGAATTTAGCACTTTTGCCCAAGAGGCTCCATTTGATCTCTGTTACTGAGCTCTTACCAAAGGATGGTATTTACAGGCTCTATCTAAACCAGTAAACCTAAGTGTGGCCAGAAGCATCCCTGGGCAAGGTAATACATTTGTTGGCATTGGTAAATGTTGAGAATGGTGTCTGGTAGACTTTTGGCCCCAACCAGTGAATGCTCTCTCTGAACATTTTTAGGGCCCAGTTTGGCACTTAAACGTGCCAGGGGCTGTTCGTGGTCAGCAGCTGCCTTGTTTTGGAGGCCAGGACCCTTTGCTGGCATAGACTTTACTGTGCTATGGCATCAGAGTCCAGGAAAGCATCCAGACATGCTTGTTTTAACCAGGTGGATGTAACTGCAGTGCCTATGGTGGATGTCTAACTTAGGAGCTGTGTGTCCTTACATTTTCCCTGTAATCAATATGGAAAGACCAGTTTTTTCAGGGGTGAATCAGGGCACCTAAATTGAGTTCCTGTTCTGAATTACCCTCTGAAGGAGTACTTGTTTCCCTGTTCCTACAAAAGGAGCCTAGGAAGAGCATTCTCTTGCCTGGGACCTTAAATGTATGTGGTGTGAGTAGTCTCTAGGGTGTAATATGTAGTAATAGCTTAACTTGCCCTCTGCATGAAATATGACAGCTACTGAACAGGGCACAAAATGTGTGGTTGCGCCTGTACTCGAGGCACCACATTTCCTGGCCACTGTGCTGATAAAAGGGGAGAGGGGCAGTTCAGACCAGTGCTGTCCAAAAGCAGGTATCTACACTCCCACTACAGTCATTTGGGACCCAGCCAGCATCCTGAGAATAATGGTGCAGTGGGAAAAAGTGACAGTGCTACCAGCCCTGTGATATTTTGGGGAGCAGGCTGGGCCGTAACGGTTTGCTCACTCTGTGAGCTGTGCTCTGGGGAGTGTTTGTTGTTCTCTGTCCATTTATTATATGCATTTATGAGGCCCATCGCTGCGGTGATAGAGCRCCTTGGTGTGCGCCTGTGAAAACCTCATCCGGAATCGTTGTACACACTGTTTGAGGGGAAGCAGAAAGAATCCACTCCAGCTGCTGTTGCTGTTAATAGTTCATTTTCCTAGCATTGCTCTACTTTAAACTGCACAGCACACTAGACACAGTGTCATTTCAGAAAGGAAATGAGAATTATATTAGGCTTTAAACCTGCAAGATGGAATGATATAATTGCTGTGATGGTCTGTTTTACCTACTCCTTGCTACAAATTATAATGTTAGTATAGAAGCAGTCGCAGTATCATTGCACTGTCAGTGCCACCGCTATAGATGAAGTGAAAGATACGCCAGGTTTCTTCCTTATGAATTTGTTTTCAAGGGTGGGTGGCACTTCAAGGATCAGTTCATTTGTAAGGAAAGAACATCTGACAATGAACATTGGCAGTGTGCAGTGAGTATGGGCAGAACGTGGAGGTATGTTTTTAAAAGGACAAGTATTTTAAAAAGTAGAAAAAGAAAACTTGCGTTTTGAGGCTTCATATTAGTATATGCACAGTGTTTTYTAAAAACAGGAAAAAAAAACAAATAAAGGTAGCGCTATATAGGATTCATTTTCAGCATCGACCAGCTGCAGAGTCAGTGAGGTCTGCGAAAGCTCTTCTGAGAAACTGGCATCATGAAACCTTCTTAACTTTTAAGAAAATTTTTCTCACCAGGCCCTTCCCTTTTAGTTTAGGTTTTGATGGGAAAATTGGTTTCAATGTAGAAAAAAATTGCAGTCTTAACTACTAATAAATGAGAGCTTGCTGTATGCAGCTAGCCCCCCGCACCTCTCCAAATCCCCCAAATCTCTCTTGCTTGCAAGGTTATTATTGTTTAGCTCTGAAAACCACACAAGATCCAGAACTCATCTTTGGACACTGGCTAAAGAAAAGTCATTCCTTGCAAATGTTTTGAGTTCTGGTCTAAATGTTGGGGAGATAAATTTTAATGAAGCCTACATTTGCCAGACTATTTTCTTATCTAGAGGTAGGTTTTGTGGTGGGTTAAAGATTGGTGTCAGGGGATGAGGCAACTCCAATTTTTAGATTGGGAACATCATGCTTTTTAAGAGAACGAGGAGGTTCTCTGTTGCAGGAAGGGCAA
This sequence comes from Apteryx rowi, assembly GCF_003343035.1. NCBI lineage: Eukaryota > Metazoa > Chordata > Aves > Apterygiformes > Apterygidae > Apteryx > Apteryx rowi. The sequence goes on from NW_020450762.1 coordinate 186,332, forward strand.
ACTGAAATACAGAAGGCAGCTGAAACTCTAGCAATGCACTGGATGCTGCTAAAATTCTGAAATATTGAAATTCTCGGTCTGGAAAAAACCCACAAAACATAGTAAAAAATATTGTTTGCCTTAACCTCTTTGTGTTTTTCTTCTCACCTCTCCATTTTATTCTTGTATAACTTGACAGCTACACATGTTCAGCGTTCATTATACACAAGTCCCTGAAGGAATCRTTGGCAGCTGAGGGCTTAGTTATTCTTGAAAGAATAAAAATGAAAATGAGGAAACTGTTTAAACAGAGTCCTGAGGACAAAAGGATGGAGCGCAGGCAGCTGGGGTTTGTGTTTCTTACTCTGCATGATGGGGGGAGATTTCCTCAACAGAAAGCCCTGATGGGCAGCGGGATCACAATATTCCTGGTCAAGTGTCACTGTGATAGGCTTGGTGTCGTGACTTTAACCAAATTTGCCAAATGAGGGAAGTTGTTTTCAGAAGGGGGTTTTAAGAAATGGCTATTCAGATTGGCGTCGTGGAGAAGACAGTTCTTCCATATCATTCCACCAAGGGTTTCCTGCCCGTAGGGTCTCCCCAAGCTACTGCATATTCCTGAGAAAGACGTACATACAGGGCTGATTTGGGATTCGCAGTGAGAGGAGATCCTTGTGTCCTCCTCTCGTAGATTAGTCCAGTGGTTGAAAAAGGAAAAAAGAAAAGTCAGCAAGGAAAAAAGTGCCTTGTAATCTGAATCTGTCTCACTTATCTTCTAGGGAGAGTTTGGTAGATTTAATAACCCACTACAATCCAAAATAATTTATCCATTTATATGTTTGTAGATCCTAAACAAATCTTTTTGTGTTTAACAAAATAGCTTTCTTTTCCCTTTTCCCTTTTCCCTTTTCCCTTTTCCCTTTGCCTTTTCCCTTTTCCTTTCTTTTTTTTCTTTATCTTTCTCTCCTCTCTGCTCTTTCTTGCTTTCTTGCTTTATCTCTTTTCTTCTCTTTCCTCTTTCTCTTTTGCTTTTCTTTTTTCCTGTTCCTTTCCTTGACTTTCCTTTGAAATGCTGGGAGGCAGAGTTAAACTATCAGATCATTCACATTCTTCTTTTCCAAACTCACAGCCCTGTTATTACAGTTTCATGTCAATATGTTATTAATGCTAATTTAATGCTAGTGAAAGTTCCTGCGCTGACGTGCTCTACTGTCAGGTCTCTCACAGTGCATGTATTCTGTAAGATGTACTGTTGCTTTTAATTTTAAGATGTTTGACAGCTTCAGGATAGCTTCATAGGGAGTAGTCTAAAGGATGATACGTAAAAGTGAGGCTTAAATTATTCATTATCATCAAACAGATCTCAGCATGATTTGCTTTAGAAAGGGTGGTAGCTGCAGTGCTCGGATCAATTTAAGAAAACTTCATTGTGCCTCCTTGGACCGAGAAGCTCAAACTTACCAAGTCAGCTTGTCCAGTGATGAGCAGATTCAGGGAAGGATTTCAGTCACATGGCGTGAGAGAGAGAGCCCCACTTCCTTCAGATCTGAAGTGTTTTTACAATGGAAATTATCTCACCTAACTTTACCTTCCTTTAAGTAAATCATCTAGTGCAAAACAGAGATGCAAACCCCACCCGTACTCAGTACAGACAGAGATGTCTCCAAAGAGTGTTTCATCCCATCTTAAAATTAATGTCCCTGACAGCTATGGAGGGTGGTAAGATAGCTCAGATTAGATGAAAATTTCTCAGTGCCCTATAGGTTGCATCATTTGTTGGTGTGATCCCTCTGAAATGAAGTATTGCAAAGATCACAATCTGACTGTGAATAGGACATCCCCTGAGAGGGTATTCTTGCTAGAGAAACTAAGCTCTTTGGGGTGAAGTGTTGCTAGTTAGGTTCATGCTCTAAATCACAACCCAGAGGAGGTATTTCTCTCTTTTGACTGTAGAGGAAACCTAGGGAGAGCAGTCCTTCTAGGTTAAAGTTAAACTTTGTGAATACCTGTCCTATCTCTCTTCTTTAATCAAAATGAGTAATACTCTACCAGACACATAATCACTATAGATGCATGAGCATTTTTTTGAAAGGATTCAGGATACCTTATTTTCCATTAACAAATGTCCCTGACATTTGCCCTGACAAAGGGCTACTAAGCTAATGCCCCTCTGTTTCAGAYCTTGTAAGATGGAGCAAGAGAGAACAGAGACCAGGGCGGAAAAAACAAATCCTGGATGTGGCACTCAAATCTCCTCTCAGTTCTGTGTGTCTGTGGTTATCTGTAAAGATCACCAACAGCCTTGGAATAGGGAAGATGGAAAACCATTGTCCTTGAGTCAACACCAAGACCAGTGTAAGGCTGAGCTGAGTTCTCAGTTTCCTTACTGGTGTGGGATCCAAGAACAGTTTAGAACAATTTGGAGATCCATAAATCTCCATGAAGGGAAGGAGGAAACTAAAAGAATCGACTGGTTTTCCTACATTCAGCAAGTCATCTGCTGAGGAATCTGTCTCTAGAGGGAGGAAACAGGTTACAGGTGACAGCCCTGGATGGACCTTCTGGTTGTAAGAAGCAAGTGTCTCTCGGAGAAATTCTTCAGCCGTCCCAACAAAAGATGCCGTTGTCATCAGCAAGTTTGGACTGGCAGGGGGCACAACGGTAGTAAGAGAGAAGAAGGATACCTGGGAAAACATTTAGCTTTCTAGTGCAACACTAATTAAGTTACGGGACCTTGAAACGATGGTAATATACTACTATTAAAAAATGAAAAGTGATCCATATGTATAGCTATAGACCATTTCTCCTGATCTCGCTCACAGAAAAATGCTAGAACAATCGATATGGAAGCCAGTGAATAAGGTATTACAAAATGGGAATTATTTTGTATCTCTATTCAAGGATTATAATTTTATGGAAAAGAGGTCATCTCTAACAAAACTCATTTCTTTCTGTGAGGCGATTACTATTCAGTTGATATGGTAACTATGTAGATATAATACATTTGTTGTTAGGCATTTTACTGTTAGGCATTTGAATTAAAAAGTAACACTCTCCAATGGATTAAGAACTGCCTGATCTCGTATAGCAGGTATTAGTGGAAAGTCATCACAAACAGGARCATTTCTGATGCAACTATAAGAGGAGTATATAGCACTCCTGATGCTATTCAAAATTTCCATGAATCATGTGGGCATAAGTGTAAAATCTTTGCTGATAAAATTTGTGGATAAAGCAAAAGATAGATAGAATAACACATAATGATGAGAACAAAGAAGTCATTCAGATTAACCTGGATTGCTTAGAAAGCTGAGTCTTTTTAGACCATATGTACTTAAAACTCATATTGCTTTGACTGACTTTGAAGGAAAAGATTGAGGCAGTAACTTTATTTTACAAAATACTTGCATGGAAAGAAAATGCTAGCTACTACAGAATTAATAATATGGCCAGAGAAGACGCAACAAGGACCAGTGGCTGGAAACTCATGTCAGTTAGTTGTATCTTATCTTTTACAAAATGTTGAAATATTTACAGATGAGTTGAGGTGTAGCTGCAGTGTGGATTTTATTACCCTTTCTGCCTTTTGTGTTGGACATTCAGTGTCTCAAACATTTGGAGAAGTTCTACAGACACTCACTCAAAGTTTGGTATGGCAGTGGCAGAAGCAATGGTCATAAGCACCCTTCTTTGATGTTAAAATGTTCACTCTTGCCAGGGATCTTGCTGAAAAGCTCCAGGCAAAGGAGAGGAACAGCTCCAGTCTGCCTTTCCTCTAAGCGCACCTCTGGACAGAGCACTTTTACTTGAATGCCGGTTGGCACTGCTTGTCGTGCTGYCAGTTTGGGTGAACATATGGATTTGCTGTATAGTCTTGGTTCCAAAACAGGAACTAGAATAAGAACGCGTTCACTAGCTCATACTTCCTTGCTAGGAAGTCATGATTCTTTGTAATTTGGCCTAGTGGAGGGTGTGTGATGTCATTAAAGGTAGGAGTGATAATTTATGTATCTGTAATTAAACAAAATTAGTTTACCAATGGATGAAAAGTACCTTGCAGTGCCTGAGACCTGTTATATTCTTGTTTGTATATCTCTCAGGATACACAAACATGTGCCTCTTGTGTCTTATTCATGTCTTCCATTTTTTTTACTCTTTGTTTGGGGCAATTTTGGTCATTTTGATTTCGTTGATGCTTATTTTACTGAAAAGCTGTACACCTTCCAGTTCGGAGCCTGGGGCTCCAACATGCTGTGTACTGCACTGAACCAGAGCCTGTAATCGAAAGAGCATTCTTTATAACTAAAAACGGAGAAGTTAAAGCAACAATATCAACATCTGCACAGAGCTTTTGACACTTCTAAGCAACCTTTTGTCAGTACAGCTTGGTCTTGAATGGTTGTAGAGGTGGCACAACTTTGGCTCTTGCAAGTCTTAATGATTACTAGAGCTTTAAAAGATGAAAAATCCTTTTTAAAACTTAGAAGAACAATATAGTTGGAAGCAACAACAGCTTAGTTTGGCTGAAACATACCCTAGGATGAAGTGATGGCTACATCAAATAGAAGTAATAGAATTTAAATAGAAACCATTTATTATGGCAGCTCAATAACATTTTAATATTATTTTGTTTCCTTGTTACACTTGTCAGTTATAACCACCAGGGATAAAATAATAATAATAATAAAAATAAAGTGTTGCAGATAGGACTGAGTGTTGGCTTGGCTCTGGGACAGGCAGCTGGCTTTGCTGAGCAGTGGGAATATGGATACAGATCCAAAGAGTGACTGTGCTGTAGAAACATAGAGGAGATTTAGCGTGGAGATATAGAAGTACACTTTGAAAGAAAGAGGAAGGAAGCATTAGATATGGCCAGGGGTGTTCACTTAWAACTTACCATCGTAGAACTGGAACCTAGTGGGAAAGAGCTTTTATATCCTTCCCTCAAGGTGAACTTTGGGATCCCAGCATAAAAGTAATAAGCTTTCAACACACTGGAAAAGTAAACAGGATTGTGGTCTAGGGGGAGAGAAGGACTTAGGAAGGCCTGCAGCATATAGGGCAATTTTGGGCAGATGGTGGTGACATGTAGCCTTTGATTTACCTAGAAGAGGAGAACTTTCCTGTTGTGTTGGAAAGTTGTGCGGAGCTCTGACGGAGGGGGAAATAACCACATGTTTTCACCTGTTGTTTAACTTGAAGAGTTAAGCAGGCTCGAGAGAAATATCCTGGCTTTCAAACCATCAGGCAGCAAGGAGCAAAAGAGATCTCTGGTTAAAACTCAGATGAAGTTGTCATTTCTGTCAATCCGTATTGACTCCCGGTGTGGTGAATTCTGAATTTTGTCTATAAAAGCAGCAGCTACATTTGTTTCGCGCCCCTGAAAACAGTCCAAAGGAAATCAGATTGCTTGACTCTGCTTGCCAAAGAGAAGTACGCATACTTTGTTTTCCTCAAAAACGTGCTGATAGCAACTTTACTAAAGTACTCTAAAAGCACTAAAAATGAATTGCCTAGGTGAATTATGCAGGGCTGGACCTTTAGTTGAATGAAGACACTTTTGTACTGCTGCACTGATACAAAATTGTCTCTAGTCCTAAATGCATCTCCCCTCTGGACCGAGGAGACCTGGGTAATGGACACCTGGGGTAGTGACTGCTCTCTGGCCTCCGCCTTGGTGAGGTGAAGGGGTGGCCGGATGTGTTCAACCAGTGCTGGCCCTTGGGGCTTCGGGAAATGGCTTTTACAGTTCCCTTTCTTTGCACTGAGCTGAGAGTGCTTCAGCCGCAGCTAATAATCTGGCCCATAAATTCACAAGCACAATGAAGCAGGGAAAATATCTGATTTCATTGCTAGGCTTAACCAAACATTGTAGAGTATTGGATTTTTTACTGGGAGTCAGGAAGAAGGAGGAGAGATACAGGGACTGCTGCAACGTCCTCAGAAAAGTGGTTCTCGTCCCATGGTTTTGGAGGTGTTTTCACACACGGTTTAAGGAAGCCTTCAAGGTTCCCTGTGGGATTGTGCCCCTTTGGTGAGGGCACTGCCTGGGCTGGGGTCACCCTCTGCTCCTGGCCCACCGTCCCTTAGGGATCAGCCAGCCCTTGCTGCTCACTGAGTAATACAACAAGGAAGGATACTGGAGGAATGATCCTAAACACCAGGTGCAGATAATGCGAAATACCATGTGCCACTGGATCGGTATTGCAACCGCAGAAGATATGTGTATCATCGTGTGTACAAGTAGGCGAATGAAGGAATGGGAACTTGGCTGTCCTCGTGTAGTGGGAACACCTGCGGGAGATCTGGCGAGGAGTCAGGGACTGGCAGAGTATGTGGCAGCAGCGCCAGCATGTGAAACTACACCCTGACCAAATTCCCATCAGGGCCAGGCACGCRTATGCCGTTTTGTCAACAACGTCTAGCTGCTTCCCGCACAGTAGTTYGTCAAGGTTAGCACAGCTGAGAYARGGARATAGTTRTAGTAGATTTAAGGGGYCCTTAGGAACAACGAGTCGGGTCCCTCCTGGGCGTCCGACCCGTGCGTCCGACCCGTGCCTCCAGCAGCCTCCCATCGGCGACCCCTCCTCGYGGTTCCCGGGGCTCCCCGTGCAGTGTGTAGTGTAAGTCCTTCATTAAGCCGATCCTGTTTAACCCCTTATGAGCCTTGAGTGTGTCTCTCCGCCGGTATCCGACCCTTTCTTGCCCATCTTGCGGTCACATGTAGCGCAGTCGGTGGGTACCGGTGTGGAGATGCCTCTCTGGGGGCGAAAGGACAAGGGGGAGGTGGGGAGCCGCGTTCCCAGGTGGCCACTGTGGGTCGGTGGGCACTCATGGCTCGCGAGCTGTCGGGGTGGGTCACCCCTGCACCATGGCCGGAGCTGGAGAGTGAGCGGGGGGATCCCCAGAGCGGCTCGTGGAACTGGTTTCTGAGCTCTGGCTGGAAAAAGCAGGGCTGGAGGCGCGAAAGGCAGCAGGGGATCAGGGATGGATCTTCCTGACTGCTCTCCTCACCCTGGACGAGCCGTTGCTGACGCAGCGCCAGCAAAGTGGGCAGTTGGAAGGTGATCTCGAAGCTGCTAAGGAGGCTCGCCAGCTGTCCCGAGAGGTTGCAACTGCAACCGCGGGTCGAGCCGAGAAGCTGCAGCACCGGCGTGCTGTTCTGACCGCCCGCATTGCAAATCGCTGGTGGCGACAGGGAGGGCGGCGAGATGTCCGTCCCCTGGCGCTGCGGGCGCTGGTGTGAAAAGCAGATTGGGATCCAGAGTGGATTGGGATGGCAACATCTGGGACCCTGACGATACCCCAGCTCGGAGTCGGACACAGAGCGCGAGGGGGAGGCAGCTGCCCGGCCGGTGGCAGAGCAGCGGCTCACCGGGCCGAACGCAGCCGGTTTGCAAGGGATCACAACTACTTGTGATTTTAAAGCACTGGAGCTGCAGGATGTGCAGGGGCGCTACAGGCAGCAGCCCCGCGAAGGGTTATCAGGGTGGCTGTTAAGGCTGTGGCAGTTTATTTTACCAGAGAGGAGCTCGGTAGGGTGGGGGCTCTGCCCCGGGACCCCAGGCTGCGCAGCACCCTCCGCACCCTGCAGCAGCAACACCGAAACGTTCCCCCCCCCCCCATGGAGTGGGTGCTGGGTGCGGTGTGTTTAACCTGGCCGGCCACCACGGTCATCGATGGCGGGCTCACCGCGGGGACTACTATCACGGCGGGGATAAACCCGCTGCGGCAATCAGGAACGTTGTGCGGAATTTATTCCCCCGAGTTTACAGGACCGGAGCAGATCCCCATGAGCAAAACCATCCGGACTAAGAGGCTCTGAACTGCCCCCACCCCACCTTGAAGCAGTGGTGGTGCTACCTGTGATTGGTGGGGGGGCAGGTACTGTGGGGCAAGTCGCCGTGCTGCTGTCTCCGTTAGCGGAGATAGGAAGTTGGGAAACAAGGCGGATAAACGTGGAAAAGAAAAACAGAGTGAGCTGCGGCACCGTATTCCGAGACCCGCTGCGAGCCGGCGTGCCGTGGCGGGAGGTGGACAGCGAATCCAGCGCAGAGCTGCTGGAGCAGAGGCTGCAGCCACAGCGGGAGCAGCGCTCAGCCCCGGGGCAGGGGAGCGCAGCGAGGAGCCTGGAGAGCGCGGGGGGGACCTGTGACACCCGCTGCCCCTGCCAGCAGCATGTACAGAGGGGCAGCTGCCAGCGGCACAAAAACAGGCCAGGCAGCGTTGCCCCTGCTGTACCTGCTTAGCTCCACAGCAGTTGCGGACCACAAAGCGTTGTATCCGCAGAGGGCAAAAGCCTGGGGAGCTGTGGCAAATGGATTATATTGGACCCTTACTGGAGAGTCAGCGGCACGGGTATGTGCTGACCGCTGTAGATACCTGCTCCGGTCTGTTGTACACCCACTCCTGCGCCGCAGCTACCCAGGCTCACGCCGTTAAGGCATTAGAAAACTTGACTGGGTTATATGGTTCCCTGGAGGAGTCAGGGACTGGCAGAGTATGTGGCAGCAGCGCCAGCATGTGAAACTACACCCTGACCAAATTCCCATCAGGGCCAGGCACGCGTATGCCGTTTTGTCAACAACGTCTAGCTGCTTCCCGCACAGTA